>NW_021628238.1:95839-198985 GCF_900005855.1 Plasmodium gallinaceum | reverse complement strand
TTTTTTTTTTTTTTTTTTTTTTTTTTTTTCTTTATAATATATATATATATATATATATATATGTGTGTGTGTATACTTTCTTTTTTTAATACAGACCAATAAGTAAAAGTGATATAACTAAAAAATATTGCATAAATATTGCCGATGGTGAAAAGATATATTTTTATTTAAAAGCAATTTATCAACAAAAAAATGATTAATTAAAAATTTTTAATACTTTATAAAAAGACAAAAAAAAAAAAATAATAGTTGTTTGAAATAAAAAGTTTTAATTTAAAAAAAAAAAAAAAAAAAAAAAAAAAAAAAGATTACTCAAATGTTACTATTAAATAATCAGGAAATAAAAAAGGATTTTTTTTTTTCTCATATTTGTTAGAATTTACACTATGAATGTCATATGTTTCCCCAAATNAAAAAAAAAAAAAAAAAAAAAATATGCAATTATATATATTTAAAAAAAGTTAAAATTGAATAAGAAAGAAAAAAAAAAAATATTTGAATTGAACAAAAAAAAAAAAAAAAAAAAAGCATTTTTTTTATTTAAACTAAAGTGCTATGAAGACATCTTTTTTCATTTCTTTGATTGTAAAAAAAATGTTTTTTTTTTTTTTTTTAAATTTTATAAATTGTTTTTTTTTTTTCATTTACTACTATTAATTCGTTAATTAAATGATTTTTATTCATAATTTTTTAATCCATAAAGATGTTTTTATTTTTAATTGTTAACATTTTTTTTGTTTTTTATTTGTATTATCATAAGAACTACTTTTTTCTATTTCTTCATTTTGAGGATAATGAGCCATTGAAGGACCTGGTAAGATTTTGTTGTAAATATTATGAATATAACTATATACATCTTCTTCATTTTTATTCATGTTAGGATTCTTAAAGTTTTTTTTATTTTCATTTGATGTGTGTTCATTGATTTCTTCATCAATTGAACCAAAAATATCAGGTCTATTAATAACAAAAAGAGATAAGTTTCCTTCAATATCTTCAAGAGGTGAAAAGGATGCTTCTTTTTTTGCTTTTTCATATAATTTATCTTTTTGTTCTTTCCACTGAGGATCTAATAATAATGTTTTTAAATGTTTTGTCATATCATTTATATCAATTGGTTGATTGGTAATAGGGCATAAATGCATATTTTCATTATTTATCTTATGTTTCTTTGATTTTTCATAATTTTTTATAACAATGATTTTTTCTTCAGTTTCTTCATCATCTATAATTTCTTCTTTAATTAGTAATTTATTTTCTCCTATATTTTTATCAAGTTCATTAATTTTATTAACTTTTTGCTTTTCTTTGTCATTAATACTTGAAATAGTATCATTTTCCAATGTATTTATTGATTCTTCTAATTTTCCATTATAATATTCATCACTTATTTTATTTATTTGTTGGTATTCCTCTTCTTTTTCATCTTCATCTTCATCATCTATTGCTTTTTTTGAATTCATCATATGATAAGAAATGTTGTTTATTTTTTCTATATTTGTATATTTATTATCTGTATCAAATAATTGATTTAAAACATAATTCTCTACATTATTAAAATCAATTGATTGAGGAAGATTTTCTATATTTTCATCAAAATTTATCGTTTCTACAACTGTAAATGTTATCCAATCATAGTAGGTATCTCCCTTTGTTTTTTCTTCGATTTTTCTTTCTTCTTCCTCTTTTTTTTTCATATTATGATTATATAAATTATAACAATAATTCAGAATATCACTTTTATTATCTGAGTATTTTTTTATTTTATCAATTATATCATTACTTGGAAGCAGACATTTTATATATATATCAATAAGTTTAGAAAAAAAATTAAAGTATAAATTATTTGCTCTCAAAAAATCATATTGATTATTATTTTTTTCTCTTTCTATAAGTTCATTTAAAAATTTATTTCCATTTCTTGCAACAAATAATGCTGTTGTTTTAATTAAATCAATATCAACTGAACTAATAAATGGAGATATGATAGTAAATATATCTTCCTTTATTTCAATTTTATCATTTTGATCTAATGTATTTTCATCCCTTATTTCATCGTTTATTGAGTATATAATTTTATTTTTTTCATTTTTATTGTCTTCCTTTATAAAATCACATATTTTTAATATGTGCTCATTATTACTTACTTTATTTAAATCTTCTCTTTTCTTTATCTCTATAATAGCTTTAGGTATTATATTTTTTTCTTCTAAACCTAAGAATAATTCATGTAACTTGTACTGGTAGTAAAAAAAATAAGGATGACTTGAATTTATGAAATTAAATTGTTTTTCTTTTTCTTTATATATTTTCTGTTCAAATATTTTCCCATTTTTTTTTACAAAAACAGCTGTTTTATCTATAATAGTTTTTATGCTATTAGGTGGCATTATCATTTCATTTTCTAGAAATTCTAACCTTTTTTTCATAATATCTTGATCATTTACATCAACATTTTCATCAAATATACTTTCCTTAACTACTACTTTTGCCATTTTATTTTATTATATTTTTCAACTATTAATTTTTTTTTTTTTTTTTTAATTTTTATATTTTTATTTAAAATGATTTTTTTTATATCAAAAAAAAAAAATTTTTTTATTTTTATTATTTTTATTTTTTTTTAAATCAATGTTTTTTCTAATTACAAGAATTTTTTTAATTTAGAAGTATTATCATTTTATTTTTAAAGAGACTTTATTTTTTAATTAATTCTAAAAAAAAAAAAATTTCCTATACTTTTTCAATTTTTCATTATTTTATGAAGTTTTTTCAAATCATAATTTTTTTTTATTCTTTAAAAACTATAAATTTATTTTCATATTACTTATATGTAAATCCACATTACGTTGTTTTGTTATTTTTAATTTTTTTTTTTTTTTCTAATCCTTTGGGAATATCATAAATTTTGAACTTAAAAAAAAAAAAAATATGTAAATGTATCACTTATAAGTAATTTGAAAAATTCCCTTGTTAATAATGAAATTGAAAAAAAAAAAAAAAAAAAATGTATATATTATTTTTAAAATATGCATAATTATCTTTTAAATATATATATTTATGCTTTTCTTTTTTTTTTTTTTTTTTATTTTAAATAATGTATCTTTTATATTATGTATGAAATAATTATTTAAATTTTGGTGAATATAATAAAAATTATGCTTATTTGGCGTTTTCATTTTGTTTCTTATTCTTAAATGGTTAAAAAAAAAAAAAAAAAAAAAAAAAAAATTAATTATAACTAACAGAATATTAAGGTAATTAATGTATTAAGCATAAATGCATGAAAAAATGAAATAAATAAGAATTTATTTTTTCTCTACTACATTGTAACACATTAAAAAAAAAAGAATAAAAATTTATTCTATGAAAAATATAGTATTTTGAAAAATACTTTATAAAATATTAATTTTATATTTTTTTTTAATTCTCATTTTTAATTTTTAATTTTTATGATTTTTATTAACAGAATTTTTTCTTTAATTCATTTATTATATCTTATATTAACTACGTGCAAATTTTTTTCAATTCATTTTATTTTTATTATTTTTTTGTATTTTTTAAATATTTCTTAAGTATTTACAAGACTTCTAAAGAATATATTTTTTTTTTTTTTTTTAATACAATCTTTAGTAAAGAATTAATTAATAATAATTATATATTTGTTTTAAAATTTATATAATAAAAAGTTAAGAAAATTTTTAGTATTTGTTTTATATTCACATAGATACCCATATATATATATACATATATATTATTTTCCAATTTTAAAATAGAAAAACAGAATAATAAATATGATATTTCTTTATATATATGTATATATATATATATGTATATTTTTTTTTTTTTTTTTAAATAATATTAAAACATAAAAAAGAAAGATAATAACTTATTTATATAATTTTTTTTTTTTTTTTTTTTTTTTTTTTTTTGTATAGATATTCTATTTTTATTTTATTTTACTTTTATTTTTTTTTTTTATATATACATGTATATATATATATATAATATATAATATATATATATATATAAAGATGGATACATATGATGCTAAAAAAAAGGAGTTATATTTGAAGAGGAAAAATATAAATTTATATTACCACCCGATAAAAACTTTTAATTTATTTTGTTTAGAATTGAAAAATATATTTTTAAAGTTATACACAAAAAATAAAAAATATAATAAAATAATATTAGCACTTTTATCAGTTATATTGCTTTTATTTAAATTAAGAACTAGATATGAACACTTAAATAATTTTATAATATATATAGAAGTTTTCATATGGTGGTTATCATTAGGAATATTAAGTAGTATAGGTTTAGGATGTGGTATGCATTCAGGAGTATTATTTTTATTTCCCCATATTTATTTTATTTGTTCTACTTCAGAATATTGCAACTCACTAAATTTTGATTCAAGATTAAATATGTGGAGATCTATATTAACTTCAGGAAATTATTTTGAGGTAATAATAAAATAAAGAAATAAATTAAAATTAGGAGAGGTATAAAAAAAATAAAGGAAAAAAAGAAAAATAATGTAATAATTATATTTATTCATATAAAATATGTTGTTATTTAATACTCTTAGTAGTATTACTAATTGAATTACTATATTGAATATTATAAAATCCATGAGCATTATTTTTTTAAAAAGTGTTTAGGAAGAGATGATGGAAACATAACTTTATCAAGATTATTTTTTAAAATATATCCGTACTGTTTTATATGGGGATTAGGAACTGCACTAGGAGAATTACCTCCCTATTTAACTTCATATTATGCTTCTAAAGTAAAAAATAATATAAATTTTCAATAAAATGAAAGAATTTTTTTTAAAATAAATATTGTAGAAATAATATAATTTGATAAAAAAAAGAAAAAATAAAAATAAAAATAAAATAACTTCAAAATTTTTTTATTTATATATTTTCTGTGTTATTTTAATTATAGACAAAATTGAGCGATGATGATTATGAAGAATTTGAAAAAGATATAAAGGAAGGAAAAAAAAACATAATTACATCTATGAAAATATGGATGATAAATTTTATTAAAAAATATGGGGCAATTTCTGTTTTCCTTTTATCTTGTTGGCCAAATGGTTATATATATATATATATATATATTTTATTATTATTTTAATATTTTTTTTCCTATTATTTTAATATTTTTTCTCCCATTATTTTAATATTTTTTTTCCCATTGTTTTAATATTTTTTTTCCCATTGTTTTAATATTTTTTTTCCCATTATTTTAATATTTTTTCTCCCACTGTTTTAATATTTTTTTTTTTTTTTTTTTTTTAGTTATGTTTGATTTATGTGGAATTTGTTGCGGACATTTTTTGATGCCATTTGAAAAATTTTTTATTCCACTTGTTTTAGGAAAAGCTGTAGTGAAAACAATTTTTCAATGCTTTTTTTTAATTTTTTTATTTTCAAATAATTACAAGGATTTGCAATTAAAAATTTTACAAAAATGTTTCTCTTTTTTACCAATTCACATATTTTCTAAAAATTTGAGAGATGTATCATTTCTTGAAAAATATATAGATGAAAAAATTTCAATACTAAAATATGGGAAAAAAAGCAAATCAAAAACAAATTTTATGTTTTTATTTAATATATTTTTTTTTTTGGTAATCATTATTTTTTTTATTTCATGTATTAATCAGATAGCACAAAAACACCAAAAGGTTTGAATAAAAAAATAAAAATAACTATTTATATATATATATATATATATATATATATATATATATATATATATATATATATATACATATATATTTACATATTTTAATTTCCTTTTTTTTTCATAGAATATTGATGATGAACAATTAAAAAGTTTAAAAAGGGAATAGAACAATTTAATAACAAAAAAAGTATAGAGATGATGATAAATTATTCTAACAAAAATATCATTTATAATAATATTTCAAAAAAAGAATCAATTTATAATGAAATATACACACAAAAAAAAAAAAAATCGAAAATAAAAATGAAAATGATAAATTGGTAATTTTAATAAAAATTAAAATAAATTAGAAATACAAAATTTTATTCGGTGAAAAATAATTTTAAAAAATTGAATTATATTTCTTTATATTTCGATTTATTATTACTACTTTTTTTTTTTTTATATATATATTTGTGTATGAATTTATTTTTTATTTTTTCATTGATTGTACTTATTTAATATTTGTAAACCACTTATGTTGTTTTATGATTTTAAATTGCATTCTATTATCAGGATTATTATTTAGTAATTTTCTAAAAAATAAAAAAAAGGTTAAAATAATTTTAAAATTAAAAATAAATTGGTTTAATTTTTTTTTTTTTTTTTTTTTTTTTTTTTTTTTTAATGTAAGTATACCTTAATAAATTTTTTAAAACTTTATTAACTTTCCTATATTTTGGGAATATTAACTTGTTTTTTTTCATATTATCATAAATTTCAAATATATCTTCTCCACTATTATAAAAAAAAAAATATTTATAAAAATTTTCACAAATATAATATTTATGATTTAAAAAAAGATTATGAATATATGTATTAAAAATATTAAACTATTACTAATATGGTGTTCTTCCATATAAGAATGTATATAAAACCGAACCAAAGTTGTAAGATAACTTTTTTGAAAATTGAATGTTTTTGTTAGTAAAATTAAATAAACACTCAAAGGAATTAAAAATATTTGTTCCTTCAGTATATGAATTATTATTATTTAGAATGAAAGCACATGTATCAAAATCTACTAATTGCATAAGGTTCCTTTTATTAATTTCATCATTAGGATAAAGAAATTCTCCTTCTTTGTTTTTTTTATGTATCCCTATTTCATTATCACAATTATTTATTTTTTTTTGATTATTTTCACTATTGATTTTTTTTTCAGTTTCTTGATTACTCATTTCATTGTTTATTTTCATCTTTTGATTCATTATTGATATATGATTTTTTTTATACAAATATTTATTTATAAAATATATATCTACATAAAATAAAATATCATTAAATTTCCTCTCTTCATTAAAATATAACCAATAAAATTTTAAAAAATTAATATCATTTTTCTTATTATATTTAAAAATAGACAGATTTCTTATTTTGTTTATGTTATATTTGTTTAAACATTCATTTCCTTTTTTAATTTTCTTTTTTATATTTCTTTTATTTTTTTTATATCTAGCCTCTTTACTCAAGTTCAGAATTTGTGAATTTTTACTTTTTTGAATAAACGTTTGAATAAATACATTAGAATCGTTAGATGAAAAAAAAATATCAACTAACTTGTTTTCTACAAAAAAAATTCTTTTCACGTTTTTATCATATAAAAAACATGTAGATAAATTAATGTCATATATATATTTAATTTTCTTATTTTTCAATTTCTTTAAATTTAATTTTTTAAAAAAACAAGAATTTTTTTTTTTTTTTTTTCTAGAAATAAAATCGTTATTGTAAATAATCGTTTTATCATATTTATTTTGATTTTTGTTTAATTTTTTACAGATATTTAATTCTAATTTTTGTAATTCTATATTTTTTTCTAACGAATTTTCTTTAATATATTTTTTTTTCTTCTTTTTTTTTAATTTTAATGTGAAAGGAATAATTTCCTTTTTTAATCTTGTAGTTAAAAGTAGGTTATCTGGTTTTAAGTCTAGATATGCTACATTTTTTTCTAATAAATAAGTAAGGGTATTATAAATATTTAAAAATAATAAACGAATAAATTTTTCTGAATATAGAAATATCTTTACGTATTTGTTAAATCTTACTACTTTTTTATAAATGGAATAAAGACCGTACTTATTTTTATAATACATGGATTGATATTTCACATATGGGAATATAAGAAATAAAATTTTTTTTTTTTTGTCAAATAATATGTTTTTAATCTTAATTATGTTTTTATTCTCCAAATAATTTAAAAAGAAAATTTCATTTAATATTTTATGAAAATAATTAGTTAAATAAACTTCATTATTAATATAATAAGGACAATTTTTTTTTAAGCATAATTCTAAGTGAAAAACTTTCAAACAATATTTTTTATTTTCTAAAACATTTTTACAATAATATATACTTCCATATTCTCCTGAATGTATACATTTTATTAAAAGAAATTCATTTATAAAATAGGATATGTTTTTTTTTTTTATTTTATATATATTGTTAGTAACTTTTATATATTTGCTACTATTATTTTTTATATATTTTCTTTTTAATAAAACACTATATATAATATTATATTTTACATCATAACATAATTTTAATTTATTGTTAATATTCAATATATCTAAAAGAAAGTTTTCATTAAAATTTTTTATTAATTCTTTGTTAAATTTTATGTGAATATTTTTAAAAGTATGTTTTTCTTCTTGTAATAATTCCTCTGAAATTATTTTATTTTTTATATATTCATTTATTTTTTTATCTAATTGTTTTCTAAATTCCAATTTAAAATCATTTTTGTCAGAAAAATTATTTAAAAAATACATTTCTTTTATCTTTATTAAAAATAACAATATATTTTTCGATGAAATTCTATATAAAATATCATTAAAAATTTTGTTTTAATTAAAAATGGATATAATGTACAAAAAAAAATAAATCACATAAGTTAAGAAGTTAAAACAAAAGTTTTATATTATGTATTAATTTATATACATATATAGACATTTTTAATATGTTAAATCAAGTATTTAGTTTAAAAGATTATGTGAAAAAAAAAAAAAAAAATAAAAAAATTAAAACAAAATATTTAGAAAAGAGTAAATTTTTTTTTTGTACAAAAATAAAAAAAAATTAGCATACAACAAATAACTGGTTTTCTTCTCATACTATCTAAAAGTTTGTACAAATATATATATTTATATAAACATTATTTTTTTTTTTTTTTATTTTTTTATTAAAAAAAATAATTATTAGAATAAGTAACAAAATAGAAGATGCAAAATTACAATTATACACAAAAAAAAAAAAAAAAAAAAAAGAAATATAAAAAAGGTAGAAAAATAATAAAAAGTGATATAAAAACAAATTATTAAGATATATATAAAAAAAGCGGAGAATAGAAAAAACAAATACAATAATATTACTCGAAAAGTGTTTCTATTTTTTTTTAAGTGTCATAAAAAAAATAAATTTAACCTGAAATTCATTTTATACTTTATATAAAGAAATTCAACTTTTATTCAAAGAATTGTATTAATTAAAAAAAAAAATATATATATATAAATTTATATATATATATATATATATATATAAATTTATAACAATATTTTAAATTATTTTTTTTTAAAAAAAAAATAAATAAAAAAAGAATACATTCATATAGTATGGTAATTTTATATAAATAAGAAAAAATAATTGAACAGAATCAAATGCTAATATTTTTTTTATTAAAAATAATTACAAATTAAATATACTATTTATGAAACTAAAAAATAATTATTAAAAATTATACAAAAATTTTCTTTTTTTTTTTTTCTTTGATTTCCTTATTATAAACTTGAATTAAAAAAATAGTTTTTTATGTAAACAAAAAAATATATAATTGAAAAAAAATAAAAGAAAAAAAGAAAAATAGAAAGGAAGTAAAACGGAAAAAGGAAAAGAAAAAAAAAAAAAAAAATCATATATATATGTATACATTTACTTTAATAAAATAAAATAATAAAATGTACAGAAATTTATATGATACAGACAATATTATTTATTCTCCTGAAGGTAATAAATTAAAAATTGTTATATAAAAAAAAAGTATTATATATATATATATATATATATACTTATATTTTTTTTTAGGTAGATTATATCAAATAGAATATGCAAATGAAGCTATAAAACAAGGAACTTGCGCTGTAGCAATAAAATCAAAAGATTTTGTGGTTAAAAATTGAATTTACTTTTAATTATGTTTTAAAAATTTATTGATTTTTTTGTTATTCTTTTTTTTTTTTTTTTTTTTTTGTATTAACGAACAATTATTTTAAAAGAATATAAATTTGTAAAGAGTTCCTTAAAAGTTACTCTATATGATTAAAATCATTTTTACTTTTAATATAACCACTACTATATACATATTTTTTATAGGTAGTTTGTGGATTAAAAAAATGTATTAGTAAATTATCATATCATCAAGAAAAATTATTTAAAATTGATGATTATATAGGAGTAACAATGAGCGGAATAACTTCTGATGCAAAAGTTTTAACAAAATTTATGAGAAATGAATGTTTAACTCATAAATTTTTATATGATGAAAATATAAATATAGAAAAATTAGTGAAAAAAGTGGCTGATAAATATCAAAGAAATACACAAAAAAGTAGTAGAAGAGCTTTTGGAGTAGGCTTAATAATAGCAGGATATGATAAGGAACCTTTTATTTTTGAAACAAAACCAAATGGATCCTACTTTGAGTATATTGCTATATCTTTTGGTGCTAGATCACATGCATCTAAAACTTATTTAGAAAAAAATGTCCATTTATTTGAAGAATCTAACTTAGACGATTTAATTTTACATTGTTTAAAGGCATTAAAATCTTCTCTTTCCAGTGAGAATGAATTGACTGTTGATAATACTTCACTTGCAATTGTTGGTAAAGATAAACCATGGGATGAAATTTCACCTTTAGAACTAGTTTCATATCTTACTAAAATAAATAATGAAGCACAAAATGAACAAAATCAGACAGGTGATCAAAATGAAACAAGTCAATCTAATGATCAAAACCAAAAGAATGAGCAAGTTGAATAGACAGGTTTTTTTTTTTTTTTTTTTAAATAAAATAGATTATATAAAAAAAAGATATTGTTGTGTTTATATATCATAAATAAAATATATGCTTTTTTCCTTTTTTTTTTTTTTAATAAAAATGTTTTTTTATAAAAAAAAAATGCTGAAATGAAATATAAACAAATTCAAGGAATTTATTTTTTTTTTTTTCATACTTCTTTATCTTTATATGAGCTAAAAAGAAAAAAAAAAAAAACTTTTATACAATTGAAAATAGTTTATATTTAATATAATGTGTCATTTTATTTTTTTTAATAAATCAGCTTAAACAAAAAAGTATTCTTTTCATATAGTATAAATTAAATTTTTAGAAATATATTAATTTTATAAAATTTTAGTATTTTATGTTAGAAAAATTTTGACATTTATATAAGCAATTCAATCACATTTTGTTTAATTTCTTAGATTATTATATATTTCTTATTTTAACTTTATTGGTTATTATATTATAAATACATATATATATATATATATATATATATATATATATATATATATATATATATATTTCATATAAGTTTTGAAATTCCTTTATGAAAATATCAAATTATTGAGTTGTATTAAAAGGAATAGATAATAAAACATATTAAATATAAATTATATATTTTATATATGTATTAAAATATTAATATTTCGTATTTCCTTCCTTAGAATTTATATATATCAAATATTTTGTTATTATTTTATTTTTTTTTTTTTTAAAAATATAATGAAAAAAAACAAAAAATATTTTCACATTTATAAAATAATCTAAGAAAAAAAAAGTATAAACTTTAAACTAACATAAAATGAATTTAAGTTTTGTGTAACATTTATGGGATCTTTACATAATATTGTAAGAAAATCATAAATAATAAGTATATTAAAAGATATTTAAAAACAGTAGTTATTTACACAATAAAGAAATAAAATTTTTTTACTAAAAGGATCAGTATATAGATTATTTTCTATTTTATCTTTATTTTTTTTTTTTTTTTAAATGAATAAAATTTGTAAAAATCATCTATTTAAAATAAAAATTTATAAAGTTTTGCATACATTTATTTGATATTTCTGAATTAAGAGTTTTTTTGTATGTACATAACAATTTTTTTTTTTTTTTAATAAAAATTTAATATTATATTTCCATAGTATACATTTTTTTTTTTTTTTTTTTAAAAGATAAAAATTAATAATTCTATATTTCCTTTTTTTTTTTTTTTTATTTACTATAATAATTTAATACAAGCTTTTTTAAAATTCTTATCAATTAATTACACTATATTATCATTTTAAAATAATAATTTAAAGTAATTTGAAATTATAATTAACATTTCAATTATTTTTATTTAAATTTTTTACTTTATATATTTACAAATAACTTATGTTGATCTCATATAGACATAAAAATACATATACTTTAATCAAATAGAGCAATAAATTTTTATTCATTTATATATTTATATACATATGTCGTGTATATAATATAAAAAATACACCATATATACAAAAAGAAAAAGCATATTTATTTATGAAAACAAAGAAGTGTATTATATAATTTAAAATTTTTTTTTTTTTTTTTTTATATATATTAAAAATATACAAAAAAAAACAAAATTTGCTTGAGTAACTGATTTTCATATATTTTTTTTTTTTTTTTTTGATATTTGATATTTCTTTAGTAATATACAAAAATAAATGTAAATTTTTTTTTTATTCCCTCATGGCAAATATAATTACAAATAATAAGAAAAATTAAAATAAATATGAAAAAATATTTGTTCCCATATACTTATTTTAATACATATACAAATAAATAAACAAATAAATATATATACATATATATATTTATGATGATTAATAAATTCTTATTCACATTTTCCTTAAAATAAAAAACATGCATAATTTCATAACAAAAAAGAAGTTTTAAATATAAGTATTTTTAGCTTGTAAATGATAATGTGATATACATTCAAATTAATGTTACAATAATTTTAAATAAACTGTCTATTTATTTTCTTTTCTTTTTTCGTGTTAAAAGGCTTTACTACGTGTATGTAAATATTATTATAAAAATTTACATATATATAGATAAATAATAAAAACCACAGGTATTAATAAATATACATATATATATATCCATGTATTAAATAATTATTTATTTATAAGAAATGAGAAATATATAATATTTTAATATGTTCATGTAAATTGAAACAGGAGTATATATGCGAAATTTAACAAACTATATATTGTATAATATCCTTTTTTTTTTTTTATTTAATTATATATGAATCTTTACATGTTTAAAAAAAAAAAAAATAACAGTTTAATAATTTTACAAAATAATATTCTGAACACTTAATTTTTTCTTTGTAGATAAATTATTATATGAATATATATATATATTATTTTTATTTTTTTTTTTTTTTTTTTAGTGTAAAAAATTGTTTAATGTTTATTCATATAGCATTTTTATAATTTATTTTATATTTTCTTATCTTTTTATATTTTTTAAATATATATATATATATGCTATATTTTTAAGATTAAAAAGAAGAAAAAAAAGGAAATGAAAGTAACATATTAAATATGATTTTAGAATACATCTATAAATTAAAGCAATTTTATTTAAGAAGAAAATTTTATATTTTTATTTAATTTTATTTAATTTTATTTATATTTATATATTTTTTCCTTAAAAAAAAAAAAAAAAAATTAATTAACGGATAATTTATATTTCCGTGTAACTTTTATGAAAGTGTTAAATTTTTCTTTATGTAATTTTTGTTATAACATTATATTTTTATTTTAACCATTTATTTTTTCTTTCCTTTTCTTTCATTTTCTTTCATATTTTTTTTTTTATTTTTTTATTTCTCTTCTTTTTTTTCCTTTTCTTTTTTATTTTATTCTATTTTTTTTTTTTTTTTTTTAAATATAATTTCATCCTATTATTTTTCTTTTATATCATTTTTTTATGTAATTTCATTTAAATTTTTTTTTATGTTTTATATTATATTTTATTTTACTTTATTTTAATTTATATTTTTTTATGTTTCTATTTTTCGTAAAATTCGATAGTTATTTTTAGTAAATAAAATTTTAATTTTAAGAATTTGTTTTTTTTCATTTTTTGTAAGTTTTTTTTATTATTTTGTTTTTAATTATATATATATATATATTTATATATATATATATATAGGAACATATATATATATTTATATATATATATATAGGAACATATATATATATATATATATATATATATATATATATATATACATTTAAAGAAAAGAAAAAAAAATGTCATCTGTATCCACTTTGCCATATATAGGAAGTAAAATTTCTTTAATTTCAAATTCTGAAATTAGATATGAAGGAATTCTCTATACTATCAACACACATGAATCTACGGTTGCATTACAAAATGTTCGCTCATTTGGAACAGAAGGAAGAAGACAACCAGATATTCCCCCTTCTAATGAAATTTATGATTTTATAATTTTTAGAGGGAAAGATATTAAAGATGTAACGGTTAGTGAACCTGCTAAAAATATACCAGATGATCCAGCTATAGTTTCAATGAATATTGCACCTTCTTCTAAAAATAATTTAACTGAGAATTTAAATTATAATAATAATGTAAATATAAATAAATCATTAAAGGTTCCCAGTAATATAATACCATCTAACGAAAGAAATTTAAATTTAAATAATAGAAGGTTTTATAATAGAAATCATTATAATTTTTATTATAATAATAATAATAATAATAATAGAAACTTTAATAATTTTAAATTTAAAAACTTCAGAAGTTATGAAAGAACCCCATATGTAATTGGAGAATTAGAATCACAACCAAATCCTGCATTAAAAAGTAAATTTAGTCCAGATTTTGATTTTAGTACTAATAACTTAAAATTTGATAAAAATAATATATTAGATGAAAAAAATAAGGATTCCATATCATTAAATAACAACCTTCAAGTAGGAGGGTATGACAAAAACGCAAGCTTCTTTGATAATATTAGCTGTGAAACATTAGACAAGCAGCAAGGAAAAGATGAAAAAGTTGATAGAGAAAAATTAAGGATGCTTGATGTTGATACGTTTGGAATAGCTGCAGCTCATTATAGATCAAATATGTATAATAGAAATAAGAATAGAAATAAGATAAGAAATAATAGAAACAATAAAATGATGAATAGTTTCAATTATAATTATTATAATAGAAATCAAAATCCATTTAACAGATATGCAGCATATTAATTTTTTATTTACGAATTTATTTAATTTTAATTTTTCTCTTATTTGCTTATTTAATAAATGTTTGTAACTTTACATGAGTAATCAGGTTATTATTTATTTTATTTTTTTAAATATATATACATATAATTTAATTTTTTATATCATAAGAATGTTTAATTTATTTTTAGAGGTGTAGAAAGATATAAGATAAATATAAAAAAAAATAAAAGTTAATTTCAAATATATCTAAAAATTTTTAAGTCCTTTAAAAAAATTATTTTTTTTTTTTTTTTAAAGTAAAAAATAAAATATATTTTGTAATACATAAATGTTTATATATATTTGCATTCATAGGCATCCTTATATTACTCAAAAAAATTTAATAAAAATAGTATAAAATAAAACACACATTATATATAGTTCCTTCTATAATTTTTTGTACGCATTTTATTTTTAATTTATAATATGAATACATATATATATATATTTCACCACTTTTTTTACATATTTTTCGTACTTTTTACTTCTTTTTTATGATTCATCTATTTTATTTAAATACATATTTATAAAACTTTTATAATTAATTTTGTATAACTCCTAATTTTTCCTAAAATTATTTTATGTATTTTATATGTCTTTTAATCTAAAATGAAAGAATTTTTTCAACAATTTTTAACCTATATTCTCTACATTTTTTTATATATATATATAATATTAATAAATTTTTCATTAATAAAGAAAAAAAAAAATATATATATATATATATCCTATTCTTTAAAAAATAAATACAATAACTTTCTAATAATTTTTCATTTATCTAATCTGAAAAATATTCTTAATAATTTGTATATTTATTATAAATTTTTCCCCATTCTTTTGTTAATGCACAAAAAAAAAAAAAAAAAAAAATTAAACCAAAAAGGATAATTGTAAATTTTTTTGTAATTTTACAATTTTATAAAAAAGTAAATTGTATATTAGACGAAAAAAAAGAAAAAAAAAAGGAATCTGTTAAAAAAGAATTTCAAAACATGTTTTTCTATGTTTCCATACCTAATAGTAAAAAAAAAAATAAGCAACATGAATATTTATGAAATATATAAAAATTACAATATAACTTTTAAATAATAATAATAATAATAATATATATATATATATACAATATTAAGTATATTATTATTCCATATTTATTTTTATTATAATTTTTTTTTTTTTTTTTTTTTTTTTATTATTACGGTTAGGGATAATGGTAGAATAAAACAAAAGATTAAAAGAAAAAAACCTATAATGTAACTAACATTATCAAAAGAATATTCATTGTCCATTTTTTCCTTTAATATGTATTTTTTTTTTTAAATGTTATTTGTTTTTAATTTCAAGTTCATCGTTTATTCTTTTTTTTTATAATTTTATTTTTTTACATCTTTTATCTTTTTTTAATATATCTATATATATTTAGGAAAAATAAAATCATATATATATATTTTATTTTTTTTAAAAATATAAAATACCAAAAATGAAAAAAAAAAAATTAAGGTTACGAATATATATATTTTGTGTGATAAATTAAATATATTTTTATTTTTTTTTTTTTCTTATTTTTAACTAAAATATGAAATCATTTTAAATTAAAATAATTCATATGTATTTCATATATGAAAAAATATTTTATAAAAATTTCGTAAATAAAAAAAACGTATTTTTACATATAAAAATATAATATTATTTTTTTGGAATTTTTATTAATTTTAATTCTTTATTAAGTAAATATTTATATATATATTTATATATATAATTTTTTTTTCCTTCTTCTTTTCCTTATATGTAAAATGGAAAATAAAATAACAGAAATATTAAACAAGGAAGAAAATAAAAAATTATTAATTTTATATAAAAATTTTAAAGAAAGCTCGTTTGAAAATAAATTAAGATTTGAATGCGAATTGGAATTTGTACAATCGTTAAGCAATATAGAATATATAAAATATTTATATGAAAACAAATACTTTGATGATAAAAAATTCTTAAATTATTTAAAATATTTAAATTATTGGAGAAGTAAGCCATATATCTTTTACATTCATTTTCCTATTTGTTTATATGTTTTAGAAATTTTAAATGATAACAAAGTACATGAATATTTTAAGAACTCCAATTCATTTAACAATTTTATTTATTATTTAAAATTACATTGGCTATATTTTAGCTACCAGACTTAAAAATAATAAATATTAATTTTTTTATTTTCATAAAAACATTTAAAAATGTAAGAAATGTATATTCTTGTTTTAATTATATATTAAATCATTCTACGAAAGTAGCAAATAAAAAAAAAAAAAAAAAAGAAAAAATTTGGGGATAAGTGTTGTAATATTTTTTATGATCTTCTGTTGGTATATTATATAAATAGCTATAAAAAAATATCCCATTTTATTGTTTTAAAACATAATCAAAAAAACACAATAAATAAATGAGTATTTATTAAAGTTATTTTATAATAAAAGGAATATATCTATATATGAAGTCTTTTATTTATTTATTTTTATCCGTACTCGAAAAACAGAAATGAAAATAAAAAAGTCTTTTTTTTTAAAAATTCATAGTAATTTTATTCATTATAAATGCTATAAAAATAACAAAATAGTAAAAAATGAATATACTAACAATAAATTACTAGAAAATGTCAATTATTACACTAAAAAAGAAAAAAAAAATATTTTAAAACAAATTTATGAAAATATTACTCTGAAAAAGAATCACTTAAAAGAAGAATTATTAAAATTTTACATGAACGATAAAGATATAAAACAAATATTAGAACAAGAAAAAATATATAATGAAAGTAGTAAAATATTTAAAATAAATCAAATAGAAAGTAATGAAGAAATTTTAATTAATAAATTTAATAATTTTTATGATTTATTACATTTCTCAATAGAAAATTTAAAAAGAAAAGATTTTTCTTTTAATAAAAGCGGATATAAATTAAATGATTTTTTAAATTCTCCAAATAATATACTAGAAAAACATGAATTCATTATAAATAACTTAGATATAATCAAAAAATATATACTTTTTATTGAAAAAAATTTGAATACATACAACAACACTTCATATTCCTTTAAAATATATTTTTCTCTAAATAAATTTATAGTCTATTTTTTTAATTATTCATTTCCATACATTAATTTTTTTGATTATAAATTATTATACAAATATACCCTTCTATTTATAAAATTAAATCTCTTGGAAAATTATGAGATACTTAATCAAAAAAAAAACAAGTCAGAAAATATATATTCTGTAAATATATCAAATGAAGATATTTTTTATTTAACAAAAAATAACGTCAAAAATTCATTGCAATTATTAATATTATTAAGTAATCAGGTAAGTTATTATAATTTACCTGACATATCAGAATTTTTTTTTTTATTTTTAAAAAAAACAAAAGTAAATGAATTAATTAAAAATGTTAATGATTATAACTTGAATAGTATAAAAAATGAAAAAGAAGATACTATTAATGGAAATATTTATAAGAAGCAACTTCCAGAAGAAAATAATTTATCTGCATTTGAATCAACCCATATGGAAGTTGTATGTAAAGGAAATAATAACATAAACGACTTACATGATTATAGTTATATAGTTTGCTTATATTTTAATTCCTTATTTTTATTAAATAAAATTATTAGTAATAATATTCTATTTTCATCAAATATAAATAAAAATATATCTCACTTATTTGATTGTATAGCAATATTATGTGAAAATATATTCGATGAAACTTTTAGTGAAAGAAAAATCATGAATTTAAATTTTTTTTTAATTAATAATCATGTAAAAAAATATATAATAAAAGATATAATATTTAACCATTTGATGACTCATAGAATTGAAAAAAATCATTATTCATGTAACACATCAGATAACTATTTAATAAATAGTAATACTCATGAAGATGATTTTATAAAAAAAAGTGTGAATTATTTAAGTAATAATAATATTTTAGAAAACAACAATAATGAACATATAAATAATTTTATAATGAATAATAAAAATGATAACATTTTTGTAAGTAATAATACAGAGATAAAAAATGTTAAAAAAAAAAATATAAAAAGTGATAAAAAACACAATTCAAATGATAATTTAAAATTTTTTAATGATTTTACTTTTAATAACAAAGAAAATGGAGATGATAATGAAATCTCGTTATTAAAACAGAAATCTTTTTATGAAGAATGCTTTTTAAATTTATATAAAAATACAGGATATAATGTAAAATTATTTTTTAAAAATATGTGTCATTATTTTATTTTATATGATTGTGATAATATTCTTAAGTTTCTTCAAGTTATATATGTTACAAAATATACTGATTTATATAATATAAATGTTTTGTTCTATAGTATATGGTTAAACTCAGATTTTTTAAAAAATTATCAAATTAAAAACGTATTGTTTTTTTTATCTCTGTTTAAGAGTAATTTTATAATAAAAAACATTGATTTACAGAATACAATTTACAATTGTTATAATAAGCAATTAATATTTTATTTAAGAAAAAAGTTAGAAATATATTTTGAAAACAATTCATTAGAAAATAGTATTAAAAGTATATTTACATTATGTGACTTAATAAGTTACAATAAAGTTATAAAAAAAATTATGTTGAAAAAATTAGTTTTATTAAACTTTAATCACATACATCCAACAATGTTCTGTCAAATTTTCTTTTTATTAAATAAATTAAGATTTAATTCCAGTAACAAGCTGTTTTCTGAATTATTTTTAAAACATTATAAAAAAGTAATTAATTTTTTAACACATACAGAAATTCTTGATTTAATTAAAAATATGGAATATTTAATAAATAAAAAAAAAAGAAAAATATTTTTAGTTATGATTTTGCATTTTTTTAGAAAGTTAAAAGCAAATAATTATATGTATACTCCATGTTACTTTAATTATATTTCTAAATTAATAAACATTATAAATAAGTTTAAGTTGTATGAATACTGCAGAAAAGAATATTTTTATCCCATATATCATTTTATTTTTTCATCTAATGAGGAGAAAACTGCTTTTAACAAGGAAAAAAAATATTATTTATCTAATAGTAATAATATTTGTAATTATAACAATTATACTTTTTTAATTAAAGATAATAAAACTGTATTACTAGAGATGAATGCAAAAGAAAAAAAAAATATATATATTTCTTCCATTATAAAAAATGAAAATAGCACTATTCCAAATACAAATAATGAGAATGAAAAAAATAGTAAAAATATTAAAATAAAATTAGAATTATTAACAATTAATCAAATATTAGATTTAATTTTTTTTATTATTAATACCAACACAAATATATATATTATTAGTGAATTATATACAGATATATATTTTAGAATTCTTAGAAATGTAACTGTTTCAAAAAAACAATTGATATTAATTTTTAGAAGTATATGGTTATCGAGAATTTTTCATTTAAATTTGTTCAATGTTTTAATAGATATTATCTCATGTAATCAAAAATTAGTCGATAATTCTATTTTCTCATTAGATATACTATTATGTTTGTGCTCATATAAACACAAACAAAATTATGAACAGTTAATAATTTCATTATTTCATATATGCTTTGATGATATAGATAAAATTTTAAATAACGTAAAAAAACAAATACTTTTTTATTATTGCTTTTTATTTTTGGAAATATATTACCCATTATTGTTTTTAAAAGTTTCTAACAAAATAAAAAATAATTTTTTTCATGATGAAATTCAAAACAAAGAATTATCAGATAAAGGTAATATAAATATAAATCAAAATTTAATTAAGAAAAACAATTTTGAAAATAATAAAGGAAGAATAAAGCATAGAAAAAATTATGATAACAATACGATACATATAAGAATAGATAAAAACCTAAAAAAAATAGAAAGAAATGAGAATACCTTAGAAAATATTGAAAATACCTCATATTATGAAATAAAAGATGGTACTACAAATAGTAACAATGAAATGAATTATTTAGATGCTTCTTACAAAATTAATATATTAAATTATTTAAGACAATTTTTTTTTCTTCAACAAAAAAAAAATGCATATAGTTACGATTTATTTCATTTTTCTGAAGTTCTCAATAGTTTAAATGTGACAAAACTAAAATTTAATAATGTAGATAATATTTTTTTTAAAAATTATGAGTTAAATAATTTATTTGTATTGAATATATATTTTCCTTTTATGAAATTTTGTATTTTGTTTACAAAAGACAAAAATATTTCAAAAAATTCAAGAAATTATAGGATGAATAATTTCATTATGAATGATAGTAGTGTTTTAATAAAAAAAAAAGAATTTTCTGAGTATAAAATGGAAGAAAATTCTTATAAGGAAACTAAATTAAATAATGGTGACATGAAAGAATTTAATTTTTCTTTTGATTATAATTATCGAAGTGATATTAATATACTTGTACAAAAATTATATTTGTATAAGAATTATAAAATAAATGTTATTGAAATACCTATTGAAAAAATAAAAATATTTTTTAAGATAAACAACAATGAAAAACAAAATTCAATTATAAATGAATCAAATTTCTTATTTGAACAAGTATACCAACAGATTTTAAAAAACAAAAAAGATAATTGTGTAGATTTAAATATCTTATCATCACTTCTAATAAAACAATTACAATTCATTTTTCAACTAAATTAATTCAAACAAACAAAAAAGAAAAAAAAAAATATATACATATATATGTTATGATTGTCCTTAATTTATATTTTTTCTCAATTTTATTTTATATATTTAAGGAAATTAAATACTTAGAAAAAAAAAAGAATTAAAATAATCTCCTCTTTTTTTTTTTTTTTTATGTAATCAAGAATATACAAAAAAAAATATAAATTTTTATTATTATTATTACAATTATTATGTTTGTTTTTAATATTTTTTATTTCCTTTTTCAAAAAAGTATTGAATTCACATTTTCAATATTCCATATTAGTTTTAAATATAACATTTATTTCTATATTATTTTTATTTTAATTTGTATTTTTTTTTTTTTTTGGAAAATTTAAGATATTTTAATTAAAATAATAACTTTTTTAAAGTAAACATTTTTAATTTTTAAATTTTAAATAATAAATATATAATTTTCTTATATTAATTATTTGAATAAATTTTTTCTAAAACATTTTTAATTTTAAACTTTTTTTTTTTTTTTTTTTTTTTACAATTATCTTCTATCCAAAAAAAAAAAAAAAAAGTAAAAAATAGTATCATGTAACAAGATAAAATAGAATAAACATACACATACTAACCAATTTTTTATTTTTGTTTTTTTTTTTCATTTAAATATGAAAAATTATATAATATATAAGAAAGATGAAAAAAAATTACTCTTTGAAAAATTTGAAAATGATATAATAAATTTACTAAAAATTCATAATGTTTTTTTTGTTATTGGAAAGTTAGAATTTAACGAGATTATAAGACTAGTTAATATTTTGTATGAAAAGAAAATTCATACATTAAATGAAAGTGGAAAAATATGCATTACAGCTTCTGATAAGATTTATTTTAACTATTGTGATATAATTCCAGATGATATGGAAGATTACTTTTTCTTTTTAAATGATAAAGATGTAGATTCCATTAGAAGCAATAAAATTATTTTCTTAAATGAATCTAAATTATTACAAAAAATATTATTTGATCCTATTTTAATTGAGTTTAATATAATAATATTAACAAACGTTCATAAAAGATTTTCAAAGACAGATTTAATTTTATCGTTGTTAAAAAAGATAATTTTAAAAAGAACTGATTTATTTATTTTTATTTTTTCAGATTTTTTTATTGAAAATGTTCTTAACTTTTTTAATTCTTATAATAACTTAAACATTTTTAATCAAACATTATCAACGCATAAAGAAATAAATCATGATGAAATAATTGAACAAAATTTTACAAATACATTAAAACTTGAAGAGAAAAAAAAAAAAAAGGAAAATAATAATATATATAGAGATTTCAAATATGAAAAAACAATATATAACGAAGAAAAAGAAAATAATGTAAATCATGAAAAAAAGGACGATGAAAAACATAAGAACAAAAATAATGAAAAAAGTGAAAAAGCAAATAATAATAAACATGAAAAAGAAAAAGATGATAAATATGATAAATGTAATGATGATAATTGTATAAAAGATAGTAATGGAAAATACAAGAATGAAAATATGAAAAATAATAAATATGAAAAAAAATACAAAGATATTGTTGAAGAGAAAGTAAGGAAGAAAAATGAATTAAGAAATAGTAGTTTAGAATGTTCAAAAAGACACATTTATAAGAAGAAAAAATCCAATAATAAAAAGGGTCAATATGATGATTCAGAAAAAAATGAACAAGAACGAAAATATTTTTCCATAAAAAATATGAAATTGAAAGATTTAATAAATAAAAAAAATTGTTATGTAAATAGTAGGAGTAACACTTTATCAAGTGAAGAAGAAAAAAAAAAAAAAAAAAAAAATTTTACTTATTTAAATGAAAAACATTATTCTTCCTATGATTCACATATAGGAAAACAATGGATACTAGAAAAAGATGAAGTTAACGATGAAGAGGAAGAAAGAAAAAAAAAAAAAAAAAAAGTATTAAATTGTCTGTTTGAGGATTCAGTTAACCATTCCTTAATATTCGATTACAAAAACGATTATGATGAAAATGAACTGAATAAAGTGTTAGAGAATGAAGAAAATATAATTTGCAAATTAAATGAATGGAAAAAACTTACGGAAGAGTTAGAAAAAGTTAACAATTCTATACGTATATTTGTTTTTCATTTATCTAACAATATTAGTTATAATAATAGAAGGAAAGATAATAGAACTAACGATATAGAGAATAACAAAATATATTATTTAAAAAAAAGATGTTCAAATTACTTAGAAACAAGTATTGATTTAATTAAGAAATTAATTGAAAATAAAAAAACTAATGAAAATATTCTAATAATCTTAAATAACGACTATGAAATAGAAATAGTAAAAAATGGATTACAGGATAAGAATATATCAAGTAATTATATTGAAATAATAAAAGATAAATATACAAATGATTTTGATATAAATAAATTAAATAACAAAGTTATAATATTAAAGGATATGACATTTTATAGGAAATTAAAAAACATAAAATATATAATAGATACTTGTTACATGAAGGATGAAATTTATGATTATGATCTTAATGTAACACATAAATATACTGTATTAAGTAATAAAAATAAATGTGAAGAAAGAAATTTCATTTCAAATAATTCCACTTGCTTTCGACTTATAACAATTAATGATTACCTTAACTTAATGAATGAATACCCCTTACCTCAAATATTAAAAAAAGATATTTTTTACAACATATATTTTTTAAAAACAATAGGAGTAAAAAATATATGTTCTTTTGACTTTATTACTGCACCTTTGTTAAAATCATTGAAAAGATGTTTTGAGTTATTTTATATTTTAAAATTAATGGATATTAATGGAAATATAATTGATAAAAAACTAAGTTTATTAATATGCTATTTGCCACTAAAATTTAAGTACAGCATATTTTTAATAAATAGTATAAAGTATAAATGTGTTTACGAAGTATCTATTATAGTTAGTATGCTCATTAATGAACCTATATTTTCATTTAATCATAAAAATGCAAATAGATTAAAAACGATGAGGCTGTCCTTAATGGCAGAAGAAAGCGACATTTTAAGTTATTATAATATATTTCAAAATTTTAATAAAGCAAAAAATAAAAAAAACTTTTGTTATGATCATTTTTTAGTTTATAATTCTATTAAAAAAGCTACTGATTTCTTTAATAAATTAAAAAACATATTAAATGATTTTGGCATAGAAATGAAAAAATCAAATAATATAGAATATATATTTAAAGCTAAAATATCTTCCTTTTTTTATAATGTTTCAAAAGTAGTAAGTGATAATAATTACAAATTATTAAACAAAAAAAGTGATAAATTATTTTCTCTTCATCCCTTATCTATTTTAAACGAAACTGAATGTGACAAAAGAAAATTCATTGTGTATATAGATGCATATTCAAATAATCAATCACAAATTTTTATTAAAAATGCATCTATTATAGATCCTCTATGGTTGACCGATGTATATCCTTCATATTTTTTTAACAAACATATTAAAAATATGGAAGAAATAAAATAAAATTATGAAATGATATATATATATATATTAATTATAGTAATTATTAACTAAATTTACTCTTTTTATGTAAAATAAAAGATATAATCACAAATTACCAAAAAAATTAGAATAATATTTATTTTGATATAAATATTTTTTAGTTCTAATTAATTAATGTAAATATATACTAAAAATATTTTGTGATAGGTAAACTTTTAAATTTATGTTACGGAATTTTGTGAATTTTTTTTTTACAGATATATTGAATACATACTTTTAACTTAAAATTATCTATTAGACAATTCAAAAGTTTTTTTATTTTTAAATAGTACATAATAAAAGAAAAAAGTTTTATTTTTATACATTTTTTTGTTTTTTTCAATTTATATATATATATATATATATATATATATTTATTTATTTATTTAGTCTATGATAAAACACATTTTCCATACATATTTTTTTTTTTTAATTCATATATATTTTTTGTAGTTTTCTTTTTTAAATAATTTAAAAAGTTTATAAAATTGATCTTCTATTAATTCTTGAAATAATTCTTTTGTATTCTTTAAAAATATAAATAAGAAATTAAGATTTATAATAACATACTTAAAATAAAAATCTTTACATATATTTAACATTAAAGTTATTAAAAAATTATTCTTTTGAACTTTTTTTTTAAGTTGTGCTTTTTTATTATATGTTCATAAATTGTTTTTAAATATTTTTGTTAATATAAACATTACATTAAAAATAATTAAAAATGAATAAATAATCATTAATTTTAAGTATAATGTAGCATGTTATTTATTTTTTATTTTTTTTTTTTTTTATCTTTTAATAACCTCTATATAATAGAAAATTAAAAAAATATTAAATATTTTGATAATTATTTTATTTTTTTTTTTTTTCTTATATATAAATCATAATATATATATATATATATGAAATTTTATTTTTTAAATTTGGTACTAATATTTTATATTTATATATTTTTTTTCTTCATAACAAGTATTCCCCATTTTTTAAAATGTGAAGAACTGTTTTTTACTTTTTAATAGTACTATTGGAATAATTATCATATAAAGAGTTTTAGCAAACTAAGAAAAAGGAGACAATAATTTAACGAATGAAAAATTTTTATTTTTTGTAATTAAAGAAAAAGTTGTTATCATTGGAAATGTAGCATAACAATTTATTTGTTTTTATTTGATTTGATTTTTTTTTTTTTTTTTTTTTTTTTGTTGTTTTTAAATAATGAAAATCACAAAAAAATGAGTATAATTAAAAATTTTTTTAATAGATTCAATTTAAGAAATCGAAATAAAGTTAATAACTTCATGATTATAGAAAAAAAGGAAAGATTAGAAATTCCCTATGTTTATTTATCTATATCTGCATTTATGTTTGGTTTATCATTTGCTTTTGTTCCATTATATCAATTATTTTGTCAGTCAACTGGGTATGGAGGAACTATTCAAAAAAAATTAGATATTAATAAAATATTAAAAAAAAAAGAAAATCATAAAAATAGATTGATTGAAATAAATTTTACAAGTCAGTCTAATATGCCTTGGGTATTCGAACCAGAACAAAAAAGTATTATTGTAAAACCTGGTGAAACCGTTCTAGCCTTTTATAAAGCTAAAAATTTACTTGATAAACCAATTATTGGAATAGCATTATATCATGTATTACCTGATGAAGCCGGTTTATATTTTAATAAAATTCAATGCTTTTGTTTTGAAGAACAAATGCTAAATGCGAATGAAGAAATTGATTTACCTGTACTTTTTTTTATTGACCCTGATATTTTAAATGACTCTCGATTAAAAAATTTAGAAAAAATTACTTTATCATATATTTTTTTTGAATCGGATTCAGAAATTCCAGAAGAATATCAGCATCTTTCAAGAGCTATTTCATCCAAAAAAAAACCAGAAATTCAAGTTATTTGAAAACAGTATTATTAAAAGTAATATATATATATATATATATATATAATAGAAAAAGTCTATAATTAAGAGTGAAACATAATATATAAAAAAATCAAAAGTAAAGAAAAAGAAAAAAGGAACTTTTCATATATAATGAAAATAAAATGAATCATAATCTAAAAATATATGATAGTTATTTTTTTATGGAAAAGAAAATATTTAAATGAAAATAAAAAAAAATTTAATTATTTTATTTTTTTTTTATTTTTTTTTGTAAATATATACTTTAAATAAATTTATTTTTAGCTAACAATTGTTATATAAAATTTCATATAATTATTTAGATATTTAATATAAGATAATTTATAACATATATTTATAAACACATATATAATTGAATAAATTAATATTTACGAATTATACGACACAGAAAAAAAAAAAAAAAAAAAAAGGATGAAAAAAAATTGAAACTTGTAAAAAAAGAATAAATGTGTAATTTATAAAGGAAATAATTCATCTTTTTTGTTCTGTATTTTCTGGATGATTTAATTTATAAGTTCCTTCATTTTGTAAAAGAAAAAATATGCGATTTAAATATTCGTCTACATTTTCATTATTTATTTTTTTTTTTTTTGAATCTTTTAATTTATTTCTTAAAGATTGTGACTTATTTTTTGCTTCAATACATTCTTCTAAACTTTTAATTTTATTCATTAACTCTTCTTCTAGCATTTTTCTTTTAATTAATTCTTCTTTATAAAAATAATAAGTTTTCATTTTTAACTTTTCAATACTGTTTCCATTATTTATTTCATTATTAATTTCTTCTATTTCTAATTTTAATTCTTCTTTTAATTTATTTATATTAAACATTACACTTGTCTCAAAATTTATACATTTTTCGTTATAACGTTTATAAAGTTTACTCAAAATATCCGAGTTCAATGATTTTAATGTTTTCATAGCAATATATAATTCAAACAAGGAAATTAGCATTTTAAAAATATCCTCATTAAACATTTCTGTAGAAAAAACATCAATAGAATACTCAGTAATATTTTGTGAAGAATTTTCTTCTTCCTTATAACAGTGAGAATTTTCTTTCATATTATTTAAATGTTTTTCAGATATTTCTTTGTTAGATTTTTTTGTTGAATTATTTATATTATATATTTCTTTTTTCTCATTTTCCTTTTTATTTTGTGTTTTTCCTTCTTCATTCTTAGATAAATATAGTGAGTCATGATCGTTTCCTAAAATGGAATATTCTTTAAGTTCTTCATTCTTAACTGTTTCATCATGTTTTTTCCTATTTTTTAGACTTCCTAATTTATTGTAAGAACCAAAACTACGACTAATTTTTATTTCTGTATTTTCAAAACTATTTTTTTTTTCAAGTGTTTCTATACATTCTTCATTTTTTAAGTCTTTATTATTTATGTTTGAAGAATCTTCTGAAATTTTTTCTTCTCTAATAATCATATCGTTTTCATAAAATAGGGCCTTAAAAATAAATTGATCCATATTTTTATGTAATTGATCCATGTTACTTGGTAAAAGTGATTTTGTTTTGTTAAGATTTTTAATCCAAGATATATAAACAAAAGAAAATCGGATAGAAAAATCAAACCAATTTTCGTATATAGAACACGATCTTGATACATCTATGAATTTTTCAATAATTTCCACTAGTGCTAAGACAAAATATTTAAAATTTTTTTTTTTTCTTTTATCTCTAATATAATCTGAGAATATACGTAAAAAGTTTTTTTTCTTTTTTTTTTTCCTCTTTTCTCCATTAAGATCATAACAAAATTTATTTTCATAAGGCATTTGAAATAACAAATCTTCATTTTGATCATCATACCATATAAATGCTACATTATGTATATTAACTGGTAATACATTTTTTTTAATATTAAACAATTCTTTTTCATTTTTATTTTCTTCAATTTTAATATTATTATTTTTATCATTAATAAGGTACGAATTTAATTTAAGATTATATCTTTTAATAATATTTTCTATAGGTTCAAATTTGATGTCATGTTTTGATGCATTATCTGCTTTATTTAAATATACATTACTTTCAACCATTTTTGATAGTTTTTTCTTTTGATTTTTATTCAAAAAAAATTTAATTTTATTCATAACTTTATAATATATTTTGTAATTTTTGCTTTTTATATTGTCTTCTTCATAACTACTTGTTTCTATATTAATAAGAGTTTCTTTGTTCATAAAATGTCTAGATAGTATTATTTCTTTTACAACATTATGAAGCATAAACAGATGATAAAATAGAATAATTGAAATAGGAAATAATGAGAATTTTTCATAATCCCAATAAAAGCTTCCCCACATAATCAAAGAAAAAAAAATGTTTAAAACACTACCAACGCATAAAGATTTATTAAGAATATTAAAAGATCTTCTATCAAAAGGACTATAAAGTATCTCAAAAATGGCAAATATTGTTAATGTTAATGTAACCAAGACTATATAATACATTTGATAGTGGACATTAAAAGCTATAATAAAAACTAAAATAGTATTCTTCAACAAAAATAATAATTCAAATATTGCTTTTCCTTGTCTATATCCTGCTAATAAATTTTTTAATAAAGAATTAAACAATGAGATTTTTTTTCTCTTAATGTATAAAAGTGATAAAATAAAGCAGATTCCTAAATAAAAAAATGTTGTTAATAGTATAACAACCATACTTAATAAAAAGGATCTATGAGATAAGGAACATTTTTGAGTAGTTAAATAGGTTAAATATAGTTCTTTTTTCTGTGATTTATAACCTACAGGCTTGCAATATAAAAGTTGAATCAACTCTAGAAGTACGTAAGGTATAGATAAAACAGTCATTAAAACGTAACATGGCAAATTATCACTTAAAAACATTGCTAATTTTTTTCTAAAAGTTTCATTTCTTTTGTTCATAAAGCGCCATGGACCAAAGATTCTTATATTATAAATATATTCAATTGTCTCTTTTAAGAATGTTTTATATATTTCATCATTTTTTATATACTTTAATTTATATTTTATGTCTTCTTCATTTTTCTTATTTACACTTTCATTTATTTCTTTTTGGTGTTTTTCATTTTTGTCCTTTCTTTTAATTTTAAATTTTTTCATTCTATCACCTTTATTTTTGATATTATTTAAAAGTGATTTGTTATTTTGTTTAACATCGTTTAATGTGTTATTATTTTTTTCTAAATCATGTATTAATGTGCTTTTATCAGATTTAACTATTTCCTTTTCTTCTAATTCATTAATTATATGAATTTTTTTTTTATTTTTCTTTTTTTCTTCTTGTTTTTGAGTACATTCTTCTTTAATTTCCTTTTTATATTCATCTCTTAAATCTGGAATTTGAGATAATAAATTTTCAAAATTCCGTATTTTTTCTTTGTAGTAAAACTTAGATATTTGAACAATTATAAATAAAATGAAAGTTATAAAAAAACCATCTATAAGTGGTGAAAATATTTTCATGTATTTTTGTATATACCATATGTTATTATAAGATACATCAATATTATAATAATTAAAAAAACATCCAATCCTTAAGTAATAAGAAAAAAATTTTAAATGAAAAAGAAATACCATCTTATATAGGTACAGATATTTTGCAATAAACGATTGTGTATTAGGAGAAAAAAATCCATAAGCGATAAAGCTAAAGGAGCAATTAAACCAAATTTTTATTAATATTCCACTGATGTACAATTTATTTATACAACTATTATAGTTCAGTGACACAATAAGAATAACAATAAAATAATATAAAAGCTTCAATAATATAATATGCAATACTTCGTATAATAAATTCTTACATCTATAACACTTTGATTTAAAATAACTTGTATCATAATTTTTTTTGCAATTATTACATTGATATCCAGTGGATCCTTCAGAACATAAATTTGCTATTGTTCCTAAACATCTATCTGGTAGAGTACAGGGATGTATATCAGGTAATCTTTCAAATTTGCTATTTATTTTTTTTAATTCATTTGCCTCTTTTATATACTTACTAAATATTTCTAAAGAATATTCCTCGCTATTATTAGTATTATTACTTATATTTCCATTGGTTTCTAAAAAAGAGAAATTTATATCTTGATTAGTTAACAAAGAAGAATCTAGATTTGATGTATCCGATATGTTAACCTCTTTAAAATTTATGATCCTTCCTTTAGATACTCTTTGCAATTTATGATATTTTTCTTCACTTTGAAAAAATGATAATGAATTTTGAAGTTTAAATGAAGTATTATATGAATTTCTTTGTTTATCACTTTTATTCGATTTACTTTTAATTTTATCTCTTTTATTAATATTTTCTAGGAATTCCTCATTCAAATAATATTTTTGATTTTTCTCAAAGAAGAAGTAATTTTTGTTTTCAATATTCTTTTGAATAAATAACATTAAACTATAATATGGATAAGTGTATTTTAAATCATCATTATCATCTAATGGATTCCAAGGTTTATATGAATTTTTTACTTTGTATACTGCATAGTACCCATTAATTGGGTAAGGATTTTCGTGATCTAAGATATTTATGTCATTATAAGCTCTGTCATTTAATAGTTTTAAAAAAACATAGATATTAAAACCTCTATTACATACAGCTCCTTTGGGGCAAACTTTGCAACTTTTTTTAGATTTACTATTTTCTGCATGTTCATCTTCTGGAGTTATTAAATAATAATTGTTCTTACAGAAACATTGATTTTCATATGATGAACCTACAAATGTTGTAGAAAAGTGCGGGCAAGCTCCTGAACAACTATTGTCATATTCACTTTCTTTGAATGTATTTGGGGGGCAAGGAAAACATTCTATAGTTTTGTCTTTTGATGTTCTTAAAACTTTTCCATGAATGCATAAACAATTATTTAAAGAAGTCCTTTGCTTTATTCCTCGAGGAATCACTAGTTCTTTAGGGCATTTTTTTGGCAATGTATGAAATATTCCTTCTATAACTGTATTGTTAAAGATAATATTTGATTCTAACCCTCCTTCACAATAATGATTATCAAGAGAACAAGCTTTACATATTCCTACATGAAGTTTTAATATTTTTTTAATATCTTTATCATCTTTATCATTGAATCCATTGAAACTTATTTTTTTTACCTCTGTTATGTAATATTCTTTTTCTTTTTTCTTTGGAATAATAAAGTATTTATTATGAATGTTTTTATAATTTATGTTCTCTGAGTTAACAAAGTTTCCTAATGTATCGAAGGTAAGATAATTTCCTGGAGTACAAGAACAATCATTAACACTTGTTGAACCTGTATTAACTGTTGAAAATGTCAAAGGACAAGTTTCACACTTAACATTTCCTATTGTCTCTTTGTATGTTCCCCTGTCACAAACTGCACATCTATTAGATAAAACTCCTACATATGCATAACCTTTTATGCATAAACATTCATCTATATCTGTAGCTAAATTTACTAACGTTGTGGAATTAGTTGGGCAAGAAACTAAATATGGAGTTTTATTTCCTGGACAAAATTTACCTATAAAGCATTCTACAACTTGATAGGATTTATACAATAGATATTTTCTGTCTCTATCAATAGAACATGTAAAAATGATATCTTTTTTATTTCTTAATAAAAAATTTGTATATTCTAGAGTACTTTTTGTAGCTATTTGATTTTCAACATTTTTATTTAAAAAATTCCCTATATTTGACGAAGTGTATTCATATATATTTTGAAAATAAAAATTTTTACATTTAAAATAACCAACAATTACTTTCTGATTATTTTTTAAAAATATTTGCGTGTATTCTACATTTTTTCTTGAAAATTCTATGCCTGTACAGTATATATTTTTTTTGCAATCATCAATACAAGATTTCAAATTGGGTTTATATGTAATTGTAAAATTAGGATTTTTTTTAAAATTTAGATTTACATGACAAGTAACTCTTAACATATTATCAGTCATCCACATATATTTTTGTTCTATATTTTTTAAAAGGCTAGTATATATATGAAATATAGATGTTTTTTTTAAAAAACCTAAACTTTCTAATTTTTTTAAGTTGTAGCTATTATTTGCAACATTTTTTTGATTATTTATCTGGTTATTTGATTGTTTATTGAATTTTTTACTTTGAGTATTTTTATTCGAATTGTTATTCATATTGTCAAACAATTCCTTGAAATTTTGTTCCAAAAATAAATCATAAATGTCATTATCAAAATTTTTATCATTGTTCTCAAAAAAACTATAAATTCCATTTTCAGAATTTATATCAAATTTATATCGTAAATAATCTATATCTATATTTCTAAACATATAAAGAAAGTATCCTTTTTTTGGCAAACAGTTGAATATTGATGTTGATCCCTCTGATAATGTATAAGTAAAATGAGGACATGGCATACAAAAATTGTCTGATATGGTATGCTTAAAAAAATTCATTGGACATATTTCACAGCTCAATTTTTTATTAAGCCCATTTCTTCTTTCATTTGAAGATCCATAACCCGGTTTACATAAGCAATCAAAAATAGAAGAAGAATTTTTTTTTATTACAATAGAATTTTTAGGACAATCTTTTGGAACAGATGAAAAACCTTCACAATATTTATTATTGCATGGAATACATTTATTTTTTTCATGGTTAATAAAATATCCACTTTCGCAAAATAAACATTTTTTAACATCCGCCACATCAACTTCTATGGAGAATTTTTGCATATTTTGATTATTTTTTAGTTGATTTTGTTTGTGATTAATAGTTATATAATTAAAAAAATTTTTTTCTGCATTATTTTTATTAAAATATGCATATTTCATTATTTTACTTTGCAAAACAAAGTCTTCATTATAATTGTACGTAGAATCTACTAAACCATAATTATGTTTAAATGGTGTTCGAAAAACATTTATATCTAAATATTTTGGATTACATAATGAGCAATAAATAACATCATCAATAACCTTAGCAATAGATGCACAATAAGAGCATTTTCCATTTTTATTATTTAAAATAAAATTTTCTTCACATTCACAATCATTAGCTGACCTAGCTCCCTTTTTAGATATTTTATTTTTATCACATGCAGTTAATACATCATTTCCTGGACAATAATGATTTTCTAAACATAAAACACATTTATCATTTTTTCTATAATATCCTTCAACACATTTACAAAACATTTTCTTATAACTTGTAGCTCCATAAGTAACGCTTTTCTCGTTAATTTGACATCCTTTAATACAAATAAAATTACCGACAGATTTTTTATAGTATCCTGGTTTACATTGTTCGCAGCTAGCAGTCTTATCTGAATATTCATATCCAGCTGAGCATAAACAATCAGTTATTAATTTGGACCCTATTTTTAGTGTAGAAGTATTTTTAAAGTATTCGTCACATTTTTCACATAATAACTTTTCTCTATTCCAAAATGTCCCTATTGGACAACTTTCACAAATAGATTTTTCTTTATTATATTCTTTAGCAACATCACAATAAGAGTATAAATTTTTATATGTATTAATTTTATACTGAAAATGAGTTTTTGCAAATATTTGTAATTGAAAATTTCCAAAATAATTCAACTTTCCGGTTATTATGCCTGTGTCATATGAAATATTTAAATTAGTTAATTCATCTACATTTGTACATTTATTATCTGACTTTAAAAAACAAAAAAATATTATAGAATCACTATATTTACCTATTTCAGGTTTTACATTTAAATTATCATTTGAATTATAGTTTTCTGCAAATGTATAATGAAAAGATATATTAAAATAATTATCAAATGAGTTAAAGTGATAATGATAAATTAAATTTTCATCATATATCTGTGATGTAATAATTAGTAATTTTTGATCAATTCCTATTACATTATTTATATTATTATGTTTATAACCTTTTCTTAATTTTAATGATTTTATAATTTTGTATTTTTCCTTATTTAAATCAATAATTTTTATTTCATTACTGTTTATTTGTGTTACAAATGCTAGACTAGTTCTGTGAGTAGTGTGTTCAGTTATTTCCCCCTGATATATTGAAAAATTTCGGGGATTTTTTAACGTTAAAATATTTGATGAAAAGTTATATTCTTCCAATTCTATTATTTTATTATTTTTTAAATTGTAACTGAAAAAATTATTTTTGCTAGAATCTAAAACATACAATAAATCATTATGTATGCTAATATATAAAGGATTTTTTAAATTTTTTAAATTAAGATAATCTAGATTATTAGGTAAATATTTTGGAGTTTCTACAATATTTGTAAATTTTTTAATGTTTCTCTGAATTATTTTATCATATATTGATTGATCTATATTATATGTTGCACTTCTTTTTTTTCTCATGAGATTACTACTTTTGAATTTTGAATCATCTATATTTTGTTTATTTATTTGTTTTATATCATTTCTCATATTATATAAAGATTCCACTTTTTGATCTACTTCTTTTTCTTCAAGAGGTTCTTTTTTGTTTTTGATATATTCAATAAAGTTGTATAGGAGAGTTCCTTTTTTTGATATGTTTTTATCGCTTATTATTTTATGTAAATAGTGACTTAAGATATTATTATTTTTCTTTTCTTGAAAATAATTATATAATTTTTTAAAATTTTTTTTCACTAAATATGCTTTTTTATTTTTTTTTTTTGAAGTATCAAAATAATTTTTTAAAACATGGTTTTTAAATTTTATTTGTTCATCTCCTTTTATATCATTTGTTGAGTTCTTTCTGTTACTTTGTTCTAAATAAACAATTTGATTCTCTTCATTCTTAATAGCACTTCTTAATTTATTTAAATTAAAATTTTTTAGGAAATAGTTACTTAAATTATTATTATCATTTTGTTTATTTTTATTAAGTATGATATCTTCTCCTTTTGATAATTTATTTATTAGTAATTTTTTCTTAATTATTTCAGGTTGTTTATTATAAATGTTTGGATATTTTCCATAAGACAATGTATCCTCATGTTGGAAATTATGCTTTTTATTTAAATTATCACGAAAGGAATTTTTATTGAATGTTTTCTTATTATTTATGTTTAAATCGAATTTGTTCAATTTTAATTCATTATTATATATATCTCTTTTTTTTCTTTTTAAATTGAGATTTCCATTATTTAAAATTTTTAAACGTGCTATTTTTTTTAAATGTAAATCGGTAACATATATATAAGTATCATCGAAATCTATATCAACAGGAAAAAGTAGATTATGCTTAGTTGAGAAGGAAAGTTCTTTATTTTTTGTGTAAAAAAAAATATGACTTTTTGTTAAGATAATAGTTTTATCTATCTTACTTTTACAAGATATCACTTCATCATTTTCTATTTCATGAAAAGTTTTTATTAATTTGTCTATATTTTTAAAAAATCTAACTTTTTTCATATCAAGTGAGAAGCGAAAACTGTCTCTCCTCTTTATGATGAATACGTCGTATGATTTTATATTCATGCAAACATTTAATATAATATTTTTTTTTTTTATATTAGAAGGGAGATTATCAATACCAAAGAAAGAATCATCATTTACATAATAGTTAGTTACATTTAAAATTCCTACATTATAATAAACATTGTATGTACTATCTAATATACACAATTTGTAATTGTTTATTTTGTTTACAAAAATATCCCTAAAGGTTAAATAGTTATTCTCTCTAGTGAAAAGTTTGCTTTCAATAAAAAATAAATTTTTATCTAAATTATAACAACTATTATTAAATTCAATTATATACAATATATATTTATGATCAGGAATATTATTTCCATTGATCATTACTGTGAAAATAGTATCCTTTACTTGTATAAATGTGTGATTTTTATAAAAACCTACATCATTAGGATTTTTTATTTTTAAATAGTTATATTTTTTGGATTTGGAAACTAAATCATTAAATTGCTCTAATATAGCATTTTGAAATTTTTCATCTTTTTCAAAATCGGGATGATAACTTTTTAAAGAATTAATTAGTACGTCAACTTTAGGGGAATATTTAAATTCATATTTCTTATTATTAATTTCTACTTCAACATAATCTCCATTATTGCAACATAAGATAAATTTTTTTTTGTTTACAATTATTATTTTCTCTAAATAAAAGTTAGTTAATAATTCTCCTTTGTTTTTGTAGTATATAGTTTCATTTAGATTAACAGTTGAATCTTCATTTATTTGATCTAATATATTTTTTAATTTTTCTCTTATGTCTGCTTTGTCACTATATCCTATATATTCATTTCTATAAATATTAGAAATACTGTGAATAAGTGGTGTTTCTATAAAAAAATAATTCCTAAAAATACTATTTTCTGATTTATATTTATTTAACGATAACTCTAAATTTTTTCTTTTTGTAATATTTGGATCATTTATAATTATATTTTCTACTTTCGAATCATATGTAAATCCTAATTTGCTTAGTTCATAATTATATTCAACAAATTTTTCGTGAGAATTTATATCACTAATATCTTTCCCTTTTAGTGAAAACCTTGTCTTATTTCCAAAAAAAAAATTGTTATAACATACAGTAAAATTTAATTCATTTCTATAACTTTTGTTAAAAATATTTAATATTCTCAATGTAGGAGTAGAATAATTAAAAGCATTAATTTTGCGAAAAGGCATAATATCATATTGAGTACTGTTGTTATTACATATGTTTCTATTATAATCATTAAAAGAACTTAGTGCTACAAATTTTATAGCATCCTTACTAAAATAATGCAAATTACTTGTTTCATCGATGGAATCATTACTTACAATACTTTTAGTAATCTTTTTTTTTAAAGTATTGTTATATATTAATCCTACATATATATAATTTTTAGTATTTTTACAATTTTCATCATAAAAATAAAAGCAGTAACATATTTTTATATATTTTTCTTCAACATTTGATATTTTATATTTTTTAGAAACCCATATAGGCTTTTGATCTATTTCTCTCACTATTTTCTCTGGCTTTCCATATATTTCTATACTTTGCTCCCACGTCATAACATAATTATCATTATCTAACTGAATATTATATCCAAATAAATTTACTTTATTATTATCTGAGCACATCGATTTGCTATCTACAAATATAACTCTATCATTTATATTTATATATTCATTTAATAAATAGAAAGAAAAATAGCCATATAAATCTGTATCAACTTCTAAAAAGTTAGGACTATTCATTTTAAAAAAGGCAACTTTAGTTAAATAATCATTATCATTACATTTATCTTTGGAGCACCAGCATATAACAAGTCCTTGAGCAAGAAAATTAGTAAGTATATTATATATCTGTTCGTGTTCATCTATTTCTGCTTTGTATATTGAAAACATCTTTCTTTGATTTAATTCTAAACATAATTTATTTAAATCTTCCATTATATCAATTGGAAAAACCTTGATTGAACCATTTAGTGTTTTAGAAGTTTCTAATTTAAGTGTAAAAGGTTTTAGAAAGTTTACTGTAGAGTTAATTCGAGGTTCTTTTAATATAGCTGTGTGCATGTGTAATGTCATAACTTCGGATGTAAAAAAATCATCAGAGTCGCAATGGCCATCTTCTAATTCATAACAAGAACATATAACTATATTATGAGAACCATCTTTGTTTTGAGAAGAAGTCATATAATCAAAATTATCAATATCTAAAATAATTGTTATATTGTTCCATTTGTAGTTTATAAAATTATCATCTATTTTTTCTAATTCATGATATTTTAATGCGTTCTCAACTGAGTCACCAATGATGATTTTTTCAAAATGACGATTTTTTTTGTTGCATGTTTTTATATCTCCATATTTCTTATAGATAAATCTAATGTATAAATTAAAATTTGAATAAAACTGCTTTATTTCTAAGCTAAAAGGAAAACCGGAAATTGCTTCATATTGATCATTATCATTAAATATTCCGTAAAACACAATATTACCAACATTATAATAATGTTTATCATTAAAGTGAAACGATGCACATATTTCATAAGTTTTAGTTACATCTTTAGGTACGATGTCTATTTTTAAGTTATAAACTCCATCTATAAATTGAAACTCTAAATGCTCTATTTCTTGAATAACATAAATACTTCCTATTTCACTTTTATATATTACATTGTAGTTATCTTCACAATCTTTACTATCACTTAATATAAAAAAAATTGAATTTATATTTTTATATAACCCATTTTTATCACTATTAACACCGGAATTGTTAACGTTACCATTAACATTAGAAGCATTATTGGCATTAACAGCATTATTATTGTTATTTTTATTATTGGCATCGTTACTTCCTATAATATTTAATGAACTTTTTATTTTTACAGTAGCATTACATGGTACTCCAGACATACAAATAAATTCCTTATATTCCACAGGACCAGGTAAGAAAACAAATACTGGAATTATATTTTTTTTTAAGTTATCAATATAATCTAATTTGAAATCAAAATCTTTCACTATATTGTTTCCTTTATTAAAATTATTTAAATTAGTTGATTTTATTGTGTGAGAAGTTGAACTGTTCATTAAAACAGTAACACTTTTATATTCATTTTCCTTTTCACATGTTACATTTTGTTCTATAGTACAAACACATAATTCATATTTTTGGGGAGATTTTAGTTCTGTATAAATACCTAAAATATTTTTTTCTGTATTCATTTTGGATTTATTTTTAATATTTTTGATATTTGTACAATCATCATCTATTATAAAAATATAATTATTAATCTCATAGTTAATAAATTTAGTGTGTGATGATTTAGTTATTTGTAATACTGCACTCATAGAAGTCGATAAAGAAGAAATTTCTGTTATTTTTGAATTTATATTTTTTAAAACTTTACATAAATCTTTCTCCACTTCATAACACCAACATAGATCAAATTTATTTATGATGGACTTTTTGTAATTGCATATTAATTTATAATCATCATGATATTTACAATCAATAACGCTGTTTAAAACTTCATTTAATATATCATCATGTTTATTTTGTCCTAAAGATTGATTTAAAAGTTGAACAAAATCACAAGTTGAATAACTTACTATTTTTAATTTTTCACTTTCAACATTTTTAAAATAGCCGTAAATTACAATTTCTTTTTGATTTTTATCAACAATATGATATTTCTGTAAAGGTGCTCCGATGTAATGAAAAGTTCCGATATATGTTTCAACAGTTAAACCGTTAATTTTTCTAGAATATATTATTTTATAGGGTCCTGGTTTCAAAGTATTATAGCCATTTTTAGAAATTTTTAGATCAAGTTTAGAGATTCTTTTAGAATCACTCAATTTATGCACTGAATGTTTAATTTTAGGTGTTTCTTTATAAAATATTGTAATTCTAAAAGTTTCTGTAATTTCTATAAAAAAAGAATAATGATCAACCGATAATGAGAATTCTACTTTATGAGAGCAATCAAAACCCATATAACAGTAAAATTCAATCTCTTTAAGTGGTCCATCAAAGATTATCACACTAGTTAATGCATGATTTTCAGCTGATTCATTTGAACAATTAAATATATCTATAGCTTTACTTGTAAAATTGAAATTATTATTCTTTAACTTTTTTATGCCCCAATACTTTTCTGAATTTTTAACGGAGCTCTGAAAAATATAATGACCTTCATTATGATTGTAGGTTAAAATATTTGGGCAATAATGGCATTCCTTTATAAAATATATTTCATTATTTTCTAAATCTTTATAATCAAATTTTAATTTTATTTTATTGAAATTTTTCTTTTCATCAATTTCAATTTTTTTAAATAGATTTTTTTTACCATTTAAATAGGAATATATAAAAAGAGTTTTTTTATTATGGCATAAATTGGAATGTTCTATGTTAACAATCTCAAGTTCTTCATAAGGAGCAGTCTGATATACCAAAAAAAAATTACTTTCTATAGAAACTGTAAGTTCTTGATCATTATAATTTCCACATATAATTATATCTGTATTTAATAAATTCATATTCATTTGACTGACAAAATAATATATATCAAAATCTATAACCCTTAAATTTGAAGGGTAATTACTTAGGACTACATTATTTTTTGAATTTACTCCTATACCTACTAATTCATTGGAACTACAAGATTTTCCTTTTTTAGATATCCATTTATCAGAATTATGTGTAGAGTGGAATGTTGCAGTAAAGGAACAATTAAAAAGCAATTTGCATACATATATTTTTTTTTTTTGTGGTTGTGAATCATTATATATAGAAATATTGGTATAGGTATAATAATCTTTCAGGTTATTATTTTCTCTACATTTCTCTTCCTTAGAGCACATGCATAAATAGTACTTAAATTTATCTAAATTTACGTTATTTTCTCCTTCATATATTACGTCTATATCATTAATTTTATTTTGATAGAATGTTTTATTTTTTAAGTTACTATTCGCTTCAATAAAAAAACCTTTGTCCGAATGGCAGTCTTCACTTTCTTTGATTGCAAATTTTAAGATTTTTGTGTTTTTGTCTTCATGAAATAATGATACAATACCGCTAAATTTTAAAGTACTTAAAGAGTTCTTCTTAAAGTTTGATAGCTGCTCAATTTTTACAGAACCAATATCATAGTAATTAACCAACTTCAAACATAATCTCATGGTTATCGTTTTATATTTCAGAGTTATATTTAATTTTTCATTTTTATATAGAAACTCAAAATCATCATTTCTTTGATGATTATCATATTCATCTTTTACTATATTATTATTGGAACATTCATATTTTAAGTAAGGTCCTAAATAATTATTATATTTTAATGAATGTGTTGAATAATTAATAAGTATATCATTAATAATACTGTAATATATACTAAATTCTGGATTTTTAACTAAAAGTATAGTAAATAGAGGAGCATATATTTCTTGATTAGTTAAACAGAAATTATTTTCGTTTGTTAGAACATCAACACTATTAAAATATAAATAATCATCTATTTTTAATGCATTTATTTTTTTTCCTTGGTTTATAAAATTTCTATAATTACAAACTTCATCAGACCAAGAAAAAGTTGTGTTTCTAATATCACCTAGTATATAATCCATTTGGCTTTTTAATGTGTATGTTTTAATAACACACTGATAACCAATGAAACAGATTATAGGTTGTTGTACTTGAAGAAAAAATATATGACCTATTTTTTTATATTTTTTTGTATCCATTAAACATATTTCCAAGTAATAATATGCTTTAGAATTATCAAAATTAAAAGTATAATATCCGTGATTTAATATATGATTATTTTTTAAAATTGGAATATTTGTATCACCACACTCTGGTTGAAGAACTAAAGTATCATCTTCAATATTAGGTATATTTTTTATAAAAGTGGGATTAATATAAATTGAACAATGTAGGTTTTCATAATTACAGTAAAATGTATTCATCATAATTGTTTTATTAATACTAATTTTATGAACAACCATTGATAAATTATTACTTTTGAAACATATGTAGTATGTATCATTATTTAATTTGTAAAGATCTTCTACATATCCAATGTATCCTGTACATTTGTTAACTCCTATATTTGTAATAAAAGATGATTTTGCTATTTGATCACATTTCTCATTTTCTGAAACATAAAAATTTTCTAAAAGGTTGAAGTAAAAAATAAATTTATCAGTGTCATCAATACTACAATTATTAAGGCCTTCTACTTTTATATATTCTTTATTTTTTTCTATAATTTGAACAGGGTAAGGTGAGTTATTAACAGAATAAAAATTCGAACTAAAAAAAAAAATTAAGTTTAAATGAAGAAAAAATTATAATAAGTAAAAAAAAAAAAAAAAAGAAAAAATTATATTTTTAAATAAAATAATATTATAAATGGAAATGAAAATAATTATTTGCAATAGAAATAAGTTAAAATATTATGTAAAAAAAAGTAAACATCATTTATGTAAATATAATACATATGCATATAATCATGTAAGAAGATATTACCATCGATACTTATTATTTTTAATATGTAATGGTACATTCTTCTTCTGAACAAATAAAAACTTATCATGATCTTTTTCTTTTTTAATTGTTCCCACAACATTTCTATAATTATATATGTGACAATTATTTATATTTTTGTCTTCAAAAATTAAATAAGAATCACTAATTTCAAAATCACTGTTATCTATACTGTCACCTGATAATTTAAATATAGCCAAATAATCAGTTTCAAACAATTCTATATTCACATTACTTTTCCCATTATAATAAGTGAAATTTGATATAGTAAAATTAGCACTTAATTTTCTTAAATAAATTATAAAAAGTATAATGAAAAACAATATGTTTATATTATTCCTTTTTTTTATGCATTTCATTTTTCATTAACATTAATTCAATATATTTTTGTTTACATTTTTATAGATATATATATATATAAATATAAATATATATATTTAAATAATTAAATTAGGAATACATCTAAATTAATATAATTCAAAATTTATAGTAGTAGATCAAAAATACTGTAAACTATACATAAAAAAAATTTTTTTTTTGTGTGATAAAAAAAAATTTATGAACTTTTTTTAATTTTACAAGTATAAATGAAAAAATGCAAATCTATTAAATTTTTAAGTAAATTTTCCTAAAAAGAAATTATTTACTCTATGCAAAAAGATATAGATTAAATCGTTGCATATTTTTATGAAACAGGTACTCCAAAGGTGAAAGAAATTAAAATTAAAATATTCTTAAATAAGTAGTACACTGTCTTTTGTTATATATAAAAAAATTTTTTTTTTTTTTCATGATATATTGCAACAATAAGAAATAAAAAATTCCTACAGCATTTATTTGTTTTTTTTCTTTGTCTGAAATGCAAATTCTTACAAAAACATCATTTTCTTTAAATAAAATTTAAGTTTGTGTTTTTATTTCTTTTTTTTTTAATATATTATATCTTTTATATATATATTTGCTTAAGATAATTTTTCCTTTTGTTTAATTAAGGTACTAATAAGTTCGCTCAAGTGCATGCAAATAGACAACACAATTTTTTTTTTTTACACTAGGAGTTGATTTTTCTTGTTTTTAAAATAATTTATTTTTTTTATACTTCAGAAAAAAAAATCATTTATCTCTTTTTTAAAATTATACGAATTTTTTTAAAAGAAAATTTAACTAAATATAATTGAAAAGACTGGAAAAGTGTAATTTTTTTTTTTTTTAAATGTTGTATAATTTACAAATACAGGATTATACATAAAACTTAAATTTATATATAGCATTTATTTATATCTCCTTTGAGCAATATAATTTCATTATCTCTTTTAATTTTTCATTTTTAAATATTTAAATATATTTTTGAGAATCCTACTTATTTCTTTTATTTAAAAAGAATTTTTATTTTTTTAATGTATTAATAAAAATAGTGTAATTAAAATTTAATTGAAGTAACAATATTATGAAAAAAATGATTCTTTTTATTATTCTTTACTCAATTACAGAGGTTTTTATCTCTTCAATGTTATAGTTTCATTAAAAAAAATACAAATTGTCTCTTAATTTTATATTTATCACATAATAAATTGTAGATAAGAAAAAATATTTACTTCCACTTGAAACTAAATTGACACAAGTTTTATACATATATGTAACATACATACATATATGTGAAAATTGTAACGTTTCTTTAATTTTAATTTGTTAAAAAATTTCTATTAAAATGAAAAAAAAAAAAAAAAAATGTTTTCAAAAAATCTTGGAGAATATAAAATTATATTATTCCATGTGTAATTTTTTACTTCAGCAAATATATTTTTAAAATAATTCTATAATTAATAACAAATGAAGTAATTTGATTTCATATTTAATATATTTATGTTTTTTTTTTTTATTTTCAAAATGTTAAATTCTAAAAAAAAAATATATATAAACCTTAACAGATATAAATATTCTTTTGCAATAATATTTGTAAAATTAGAACAAAATAGAAATAATCTAATCAATAGTATTCTAATTTATTATAAGACTTCTAAATATTTATCTTATAATTAAATTTTAAGAAATAAAATAAAGTTAAATTAAGAATAACTTTTTTCTTTATTCAATTTAATGATGATATTTTATTATTTTCTATATGTTTTTTTGGAAAATTTCACTTACTAAAAATAAGTAGTATTAAATCATCAGCTTCCCAAATAAAGAAAAGCTAAATTTACCAGATATATACATGCAACAAAAAATTTTACAAAAAAAGTTGTATGGGAATAAAAATTCAATAATTTTTTTCAAAAATTAGGAATAAGTATTTTAATTTAATTTTCTTTTTCACTATTCAATGGTGTTATATATATTTATAATTCTTGTTCTCAAAAGTATGTTTCTAAGATTTATATTTTTTTTTTTTTTTATTTTTATTAAATTTTACAAATATATTCAAAAATAAATTTATTATTTATACATAAAATGTAAAGCTTAAAATTTAATAGTATATAGAAAAATTATTTAAAATTTTCTATTCATAATTTTTTATTTAAAAAATTTTCCTTTTTTTTTTTTTTAACTTCAAAATACATGAATCATATTCCTCATATAAAAGAGTTCTTTTTATTTTTATAACAAAAAAGAAAAATGAATTTAATTTAAATCTATATATTTAATTTTGTATAATTTTAACAATTTAATTCTTTCATGTTTTATTTTTCAAAAGGAAAAGTAAAAAAATTTATATTAATAAGTTTTTAGTTATTTCACAAGGATCCATTTAGTAAAAAAAAAATAGAAATCATGAAGAAAAAAAAGATTCATAATATTATAGAAATAAAAAATTTTTTTTTTTTTTAATTCTTTGTAATATATATATGTCTTATTTAGTATCTTGTTAATATTTTGATATTAAAGTTTAGGATTTATGCTGCTTTATGATGGGTAACGTGAATATTTTCATTGGTGGAAATTTCAGTTGATTCATTTAATATATTTTTTTTTATTATATTGTAAATATCTTATTATATGCCTATTTTTTGAAAATGGAAAATTTAATGATGTAAATTGTATTAATATTACAATTTTTTTTTTTTTTTTTTATTATATGCAATCTTCATTAGGTGTATATAAAAAAAAAAAAAAAAAAAAAAAAAAAAAAAAGAAAAAAAAAAAAAAATTTAAAAAAAGAAGGGTTAATATTATGAAAATATAAGTGAATAGAATTTAAAAATAAAATTTTGAATGTAACAGGTTTAAAAATATGCTTATTTTTATTTCTAACTACTATATTTTTCAAGGAATTTTATAGGTAAAACTGAAAATTTTTTTTTTATTGATTATTATATTTCTTTGATACATATCACTTGTCTATAGAAAAATATATTAATAACAAAATGGTATTATTTTAAAATAAAATTTCATATAAATTATTTTCATTTAAAGAAGTATAGATAATTATATAAGTAAAAGAATATGAAATAAAATAATGTAAGAAAATTAAATGTTTTTAAAAATTTTCATATTATTTATGTTGTCTCTTTTTATTTTATCAATTTAAAATATGAAAAATTAACTCATATTAAGTATATTATGTTGTAAAATTATATATATTATAAATTTATATATAATTTAATTTTAATTCTTTTTGTTTCTTCAAAAGTTGTAAATTTTTTCCTTTTCCTGAAGGTAATAATATCATTTATATATTCCTTAATAACATTGCTTAAGTCTTTTTTTCATCTCTATGTTTTATTATTATAATTATAATTATTATTATTATATATATTTTGATGTTTTTTAATAGGCTTAATTTTTTATATATCATTTGATAAATTTATAATAGCTTTTTATTTTCTATTTTTTTTATGTGACATTATATAGTTATATATTCATTTTTAAACATATTTAGTCTTTTTTTTTACTTATACTGAAAGCTCTATGAATTTTTTTTTTAATTTAATTCTATATTATATTTCTTCATCAATTAGACAAATTTTTTTAAATTAGTTTTATTGAATAAATTTTTAATGTTTCATTTTTATCATTTCTATAATTAGATAATAAAATTTTTATCGAATTTTTTAATATACTTTTTGGTTTTTTTTCTTTCTTTAGATAGTTTGATTTCAATAGAAATGCAATATTTATTATATTTTTTTTTGTGTGTTATATTAAAATGCTTTGTGAGTGGACAAGAATCTGCAACAAGTTTTTACAAATTTATTGATTCCACTGCATCTTCTACATATATCTCAGAAGAATCAGGAAGTTCACTTTATGATGCTAAAAGAGCAATTCAGAATAATCCTAATTATTGGTGTAGTTCAGGAAATCATTCAAAAGATGAAGAAATTACATGGATTGGATATTTAAATACAAAAGGATTTATTAAAGGAGTAAAAATTTCTTGGGAATATTGCCCAGAATTAGTAAAAATATCAGTGTCTGCAGATGGAGAAAATTTTAAAACTGTAATTCCATATAAAAGGATTTCTGGAAATGAGGCATCTTTTGAAGAGATATATTTTTTTAAAAAGTTAGAAGAAGTTATATCAATTAAAATAGGGTTAAAAAATCCTATTCACAAATATTTTGGTATAAGAGAAGTTAAGATTATTGGTGGAGGAAATCCATACTTTTTACTATTGTCAGGAATCACAAGTGAGAATGAAATGTGTTTACAGGTAGAGGAAGGATTAATAAATAATGATAACACTTCAGTAATTTTAGATTCTTGTATAAATGCTTTATCTAGCGGTGATGGAAGAGAATTATGGAAAACAAATTCAAACAATCAAATTATTAGCGCTTTTAGTGATCCCCCTAAATGTCTATCTGTTATTAATTTAGATAATTTGGAAAATAATAAAATAGTTTTATATGATTGTTTAAGAGCATTGGAAGATGGTGACGGAAAATCCAATTGGATTTTTGAGTCTAACTCACAAATAAGGTTACAAAAAAGTGGAGAATCTTTATGTATTTCTCAGAAAAATATTTATGGAAATGTACCAGGAATCCATGATATTCTTCTCAATTTGGATGTATCCATTGATTCTAATTCTATTTTAGATAATGATCACAATCCTGATAATACTATAGATGGAAATTTGAACAGTTATTGGGCTTCTGCAACATTTGCAGATAATTACGAACATTTGGTTTACTTAAATCTAGACTTAAATAAATTAGTAGAAATATCAAGAATAAAAATTTATTGGGAATATCCACCTTTGCATTATAATATAGAAGTTAGTTCCGATAATCAAAATTTTAAAGTGATTGTAGAAAATTTAGCTAACCCAAGTCATATAACTATAGACACATTAAAAAATATAGAAACAAGATATATTAAAATATCAATGATTAAACCTCATCCTAACCATGGAAAAATGGAAGATCAATTTTTATATGGAATAAGATCTATAGAAGTTCAAGCTAACAATTTAGAAACAGTCATTGAGTATTGTAGAGATGCTGCTAATTCGGATGATGCTAGAGATAAATATTTTGTAGAATACATTACAGAATTTGATAAAGACTTAACTAATAAATTAATTAATATTGAAGATGATGTATCGAAAAATGTAAATTCCATTAGTAACAACTTATCTAAGCTAGAAGAATTATTGCCAAGTATTGAAACATGCTTACAAGAAAAAAAAGGATATGATGAAGAATTAAAAGAATTTAAAGAAAAAGCAAATGAATTAAATGATAAACTTTCTTCTTTAGTATCAGTAAATTCAGTACACGATAATGATTTATTAAAATTAGGTATATTTCCTGGTGATTCTTCATCATATCCAGCTAGCGATTGCTCAGTAATAAAAAATCTTCAAGAAAATCCACAATCAGGATTTTATTGGATAAAAGCAAAGTGCTCATCTGAACCATTAAGGGTATACTGTGATATGACTTCCAGCACATCTATATATATATGGAATGGAAATCCTCCCAAATCCCCTGATCATCTGATAACAAATATTATAAATTCAGTTGATGATATAAGATATCATTGTGCTGAAGTAGGTTTAGAGCCATTGATTTTAAGATCAAGATCTCAATTAAATAGTTTAATATTAGCATTAAAAAAGATAGGATTTGTTTTAAATGGAAAAATTAATATTCCATTAGCTTATGATTATTCTTGCGATCATGGTAGCTGCAGTGGAAAGTTTCATGATTTATTGAATGGCAATATTGATTTAACAACTTTAATTTATTTAAAAACATCTGAATCACCTGACAGCACAAAAATTAGACAAACTGCAGGTATATCATATGATGATGGATCTTTTAAATTTTTCAATTTAGAAACATCAGATATATCTGCAATAGCCTGTTCGACAAATTCAACTGAGAATGATTCTGCATTACAATATTTGAGCATAAATTGTGAAACAACAGCACTAGAAGATTATTTTAATACAATTATAAATACCAATATTGTTGTCTTATGTCCAGTAGGTTGTGATAATGAAAAATTCCAAAACGCTGCAATATATGGCAGTAAAGGAGTATATTCTGATAATAGTTCTATTTGTAGAGCAGCAATACATTCTGATATAATAGATACTAAAGGAGGATTAGTTAATATTACAATTGAATCTGGATTAGATCATTATGATGGTTCAATAAATAATAATATAGAGTCTATTTCATTAAATAAAAACAAAAATGGATTACTTGATATAATCACTGAAGAAAACAATGAAAGCATTAAAGAAGAAAGTAGTATTTTTCATCATAGAACCATAAGGATTAATGAACTTACTGAAGATTGTCCCATGGATCTATTTCAATTTAATCAAACATCTTTCTTACAAAAGGAAAATTTAATGGAAAGAAAAGAAATAAGATATAATGATGAAGAAAATGTAGAAACTGTAAATCTTCATGAATTAATTTCTGTATTATTAAGCAACATTGATTCTATTCATGGAGTAGATCCATCCATAATTTCAAATATCCAAGATGAAACAGTAAGGATTTTAGAAAAAACTAAAAGAGAACTAAAACCAGCTGATGTATTATCTAAAAAACAAATTGAAGATGCTATAAACCTATACAATGTAACAGAAAATTTGACTTTGTATTTATATGAATTATCAGAAAAATATATATATGATTTAGAAAAATTAAAAGAACGTTTAGAGGAGCTAAAAAGAGCCCAAAAGGTTGCATATAATTTTGGTACTTTTAAATTAAATTATGAAACTATGAATTTTTCTACTCATTTCCGTATTTTTGATTCAAAATCTATGAAGAATAAACCTAGTACATGGGGATATACAGATACAAATATATTAGGTCATAAAAATAGCATTGGGCAAACGAAAAGTGTTTCAAACACAGAAATAGGTGAAGGATCTTATGCTAAATTAAAAGGGTTAAATTTTTATGACTCAGAAATAATAGTTAGCATGTTAAGTAGAGGAACTGGTTGCTTAGGTGTGGTATTTAGAGCTAAAGATGATTTTAATTTTTATTTATTTGACATATGTAATAGAGGTGTAAAAAGATTATCAAAAGTTGAAAATGGTAATGTTCACATTCTAAGAGAAAGTTTTGGAGAAGTTAATATAAATAATCAATGGAATAAATTCAAAATAATAACAAGTCATGGAAATATTGATATTTATGAAGTTAATGAAGATTTAGAAGAAGTTAAAATACTAAGTTCTTTAGATGAAAGGTTTCTTTCTGGTACAGTTGGTTTATATTCTCAAATTCACGGCCAGGGTTCCTTTTTTGATGATCTTGAAATTATAGCTCATCCATGTTTAGATTTGTTGAAAAAAAATAAAAATTCTGAAAATTCAATGAATAATTGCCCTTTTTACACGGAAAATTATATGAATACCAAGTTCCCATATATAATTATTAACGATATTGATTATAGTTGGAGATTTGAAACTGATAATGACAATCATTTATTGTGTTCAAGAAATATAAAAGATGATGTTTTAGATGATAATAGATACACTATAGGACTTTTAAAACAAAGAAAATGCACTGAAGGTTACTTTACATTTGATATCAATATTCCCAACAAAGATAATAATAATGAATCATATATATATGTTCTTTTTCATTATGAAAATGAACTTAATTATAATGCCCTTGAAATAAGATACGATAGTATTAGATTTTTTACAAGAAATAACAATAAAATAGAAGTTTTATCTGAGTTAAAAGACAATGAAAAAATAGAAAGGCTAAAAATGGAGAACGAATGGATAAATGTAAAATTGAACTTTTTAAAATCAAAATTTCATGTTATAATAAGTAGTAATGATTATCATTTAGAGCTAGATGCAGGTAGTTTTGATAAAAATATTATTCGTCCAGGAAATGTTGGTTTCTTAGTTTATAATCTTATTGAAGTCAAATTTGATTCAATCTTACTGTCTCCTCCGATATCAAAACAATATGAAAATTTTATTCAGGTTAAATCTAAAGCATGGGCATCATGTGAAGAATCCATACATGTATTAAATAGAAGATCTTCATGTGAGACAGATATATATCCAAATGAAACAAAAGAAAAGCATATTAATTGCATAAAGAATTTTTGTGAGGAATGTTGTTTACATCATACAAAATTGTTGGATAGTAATGAAAAGAAACAATGCGAAAAACATTGCAAAAAAAACGATCATTTAGCAGCAAAAATGCAAAAAGTTTTTGAAAAATTTTTAAATAAATGTGTTTCATTGGAAGAAAATAAAGATTATGAAAAGTGCAATTCTAACGATGGAATTTGCAGAAATAAAACATGTATGTTGTGCTGTAAAAAAAATGATCCTACTACTTCAAAAGAATTGAAGGGATTATCTGCGAATGAATCAAAAGACATACAAGAAAAAGAAATAATAGAATGCCAACTACAATGCAATCAGATATATACAACAAATAAATAAGTATTAAAAAAAAAAAAAAAAAAATTATTATATCTTGAATAAATTGTCATTTTCTCTTTTTTGAATAATTGAGTCTGTAATATTTATAGTAAGGATATTATATTATAAAATTAAATTATTTTTATTTTAATGAAAGTCCACAAGGAAAATGCAAAAAAAAAAAAAAAAAAAAATTTTTTATTTATTCTTTTTTTTTTATTATTTCCATAACTTTGATGTTACATAAACTTATTTTTTCAAATTTTTTTAGAAATTATATTTATTTATATACTTCAATATTATTAATAAAGTATACAAAAGAAGAAACACTATTAATTTACTTTGGACTGTTTAATTTTATTTTTTCATTACTTTTCTATATTTTAAGAACATTTTACTTATATATAAACATTTCTAAGCACTTTCAGCTATTATTTTTTGTTTATTTTTTATTTTCTATATATATATTAAACAATTTTTACTTTTACATATTTAGATAAAAATTTATTATTCGTTTGTTTTATTTTAATAAAACTTTTACAAAAAATAAAAGACTTATAAAAAAAAAAAACAAAGATATACTTAGATATATATAATGCATTAAAAATTGTATTCCTTAATATTTAACCATATAATAGTTTAATTTTAAATCACATAAAAAAGTACTTGTTAAATATATAATAAAAAAAAAAAAAAAAAAATTTATATATAGATAACAATAAGTAACAAATGGAAAAAAAAAAAATTTATATTTAAATAATAATAGTTTAATAAAAAAAATGAAAAAATATATATGCAACTACACATATTGCTAAACGGAATATTTTTTTTTAATGAAAGATAAAACATAGGAAAGGTTAAAAATATAATAAATTAAATAAAATAATTTATATATATATATATATATATTTAATAAATAATATAAAAAGGCTAAATTAAGTAAATATATTTTAATATAATCTTTAGGAGTTAAATTATTTAATTTTTTTTATTTTTTCTTATAATTCTTATTAATATTTCAATTTTATTTTATCTTTTTATATATGAATTATCATTTTTAATTATCTATATATTATACTGTTTTGTAATTTTATAAAAATGACATATAAATTATTTACTAAATAATTGAACAATATTAATTATTTGATTTCTAAATTTTATTTTATAATTTGTGACTTTTATTTAAAATATAAATACTACAATAATTTTAAAGGAAAGAATCTAACTTATGAGATTAATATATTGTACTTTGTATTTTTACTAAAAAATTTTCTATATTTAAGAGAAAAAAAAAAAAAAAAAAAAGAATTTTTAATTTTATAAAATTTAATTCCTATAAAAAGATTTTATAACTTTTACTATATTTGTTATTCAATATTTTTTTTCTTTTTTTCTCTTTATAAAATTCATTAAGATAAGAATTATATGTATAAAAAAAATTTTTTAGGTTTAAATTTTCATCATCAGATGATGATTCACAAGAATATTCAAAGTCATCATATAATTTATGTTCATATTTCAAAATATTTTCATTATTAAAGGAATTTTCATCATTATGTCGTTTTTTTATTATCTCTTTTTCTCCTTCATTATTCATGTGCAATTTATTTACAATTAAATCATTATTATTATGGCTAGATAATATATTATTATTAAAATATTCACAATTTTTGTTAATAGTATTTTCACAATTACTTTTCATTTCAAACATATATTCATTTTCCTTTTTTTTTTCATCGTTTATAGTAGTGTTGTTATTTTTTACTGAATATTTATTATCTTCGTAATTATAACATAATAAACTACTTTTTTCATGTTTTTTATTATTTGATAGATATGCTTTAAGTTTATCAGAAAAATGAGAATTATCTTTATCATCAGAGAGGATATTCGATAATTTTTTATCCAATGTAAAAATGTTATTTATGTGATATTTACCAACTCCTAATAAATAATTATCATTATAAACAATTTTATTGTTAAATTCAATAAAATCTTCCATATCTAAGCCAAAAATCCTTAAATCGTTAAAAGCTGAATAATATAAATCTTTCACATCTGTGTTATCTAAAATAGTATAAATATTCGGGAATATTTTAATGAATGTAGGAAAATTAGATTCTCCTATAAATTTTTTTACACTTTCTTTGTAATTTAAGAGGTTCATTGTTAGTTCTTCTTTTTCAATATTACATGTTATTGTTTCATTTAACATTTTATTTCTTTCATCAACAAATTTTCTTTTTTTTAAAATGTAATCTTTTATTTCATCATTAGTATCTTCTATGTGTTTTTTTTGACAAACATCGTCATTATCATTATTTAACTCACTGTGATTTTCATTTAAATTTTTATTATTTTTTGTAAGTGTGTTATTATCATGATTATTACATGGATACAATTTACTATTCTCTGTAGTATCTTTATTGTTCATATGATTTCTATCATCATTTTTACAATGAATATTATTTTCCGAATAATTAGATTTATTATAATTATTATGTTGTGTTTCATTTAATAACTTATTCTTTTTATATCTTTCACTAAAAATATTTGAAATATTAGGTAATTCCCTTTTTCTATTGGTTTTTGTTGATTGTATACTAACATCATCACTATCTGATAATAAATAATCATAATTTTTAATTTTTGAAAAGGTAGTATCTTCAAAGAAAATTTCACGTAGAGATTTATTTATATTTACATAATTGCATAAAATAGGATGATTACTTGTGTTATTAGATAACATTTTTATTAATAAGTGAAAAATATCATTTGATTTATCATGACTATCTTGTATTTTATTTATGATTGTGCTAAAATTTTCTTCTTCTATCATATTTTCTAAGTTCAAGTATGAACTGTTAATATTTTCATAAATGTTATTTACAAAATTAGGTGTAGATGATACATCTATATTATTAACGAAGTTATATATGTTTTCAACACCTTTTGATAAAATTTTACTGTTAATTCTTTTTTTTTTATTAGAAGCATTTATAATTTCGTTTGAGTTGTTAACATAATTGTTTTTTGAGTTAGCTATTAATTTAGATGGTCTACCTACCTTTCCATACTTTTTTGTTTTTTCATTTTTTTTTTTTTCTTTTAAATAGCTTTTTCTTACATTATTTGCGTTAGCATTAAATAAAGTATTATTTAAAATATTCTTATCTTTATGATAAAGAAAGTGAATGTTCATAAACTTTTTATGCATTTTAATGCTTATTTTTTTGTAATAATTTTCTAAATTTTCTGCTATTCTATGATATATAGTACTTTTATCATTATATGTGTAACAGTTATTTATAATTAAGTAAACATCCTTTTCAAAATCATTAAAATCATTATATTTAAAATTCTGGATTTTCTGTTTCATAGTTGTAAAATCCATTGGTTCTTTTATTACATTAAGATAATCAGGAACCAACTCTACATTAACTGGATACAAAAATACTCGTTTCTTATCAAAAGCTATAAGTTTATTCAACAAATTTATTAATATTTCATTTTTACCTTTCATTTCCTCTAGTTCGTCATATTTAATTTTATTTATACTCATTTTAAACAACTTAATAAAAAAAAAAAAAAAAAAGTTAACAAATGTTTATAATTAATAATTAATTTTTTAATATAAGAAAGTTTTTATATTTCAACTAAGTATTGTAATAATGATGCTTGTCAGTATTAACATGTGAAGAAATTAATAAACTGAAAAAACTTTTAATAAATTTCTCTTTGCATTTCTTCTTAATAAATTTAATAATGTAGTTTTAATGTATAATGCAATATTCATATAAAATAGAATAAAACAAAGTATATTAAAAAACCAAATAAAAATATTCAAAATAACTGTAAAATATCTAACAAATGCATTTTGCTATTTAATCCCTTAATTTTTTAAAAATTACAAATAATGTTTTATTTTTTTTTTTTTTTTTCCTTTGATTTTTTTGTTTTTTGCTTTTATGTTATGGTTTTTGTTTCTCCTTTTGTTTTTTTCTCTCAATATTTTTTTTAGTATATTCATATTTTCATTTATAAAAAAAAAAAAAAAAATAAAATTTTCATTTAATAATATTTATAATATTCCATTAATCGATATGAAAAAAAAAAAAAATGATCAAAAATTAAAAGAGATAAAATTAATTCTTAAAAATAAAATTAAAATACAAAAAAAAAAAAAAAAAAGCATAAAAATATGAAAGAAAAAAATTTCCTTAAAAATAAAAAAAAAAATTTCAAAAGGCAAATTTGTTTTGGTTAAACTACATCTTAAATAAATTGTATGTAAAAAAAATATATCTTGTAAAAAAAATAATGACGTTTTTACTGTATTTTTATTAAGCTAGTCTACTTTTGACAACATTTTCGTTTATTTTTTATAAGAAGATTTAATTTTTAAAGGAATTTATGAAATTTTTAATTACATTAGTATAACTTTAGACTATTTTAAAAATTCATAAAAATAAAATAGTTAATAGAATTTTTTTTATATTAATATTGTAATATTTATAACATTATTTAATACAATTTTCTTTAAAATTTATAAAAGGTTTATTTTTAAAAAAATTAATGTGCATAGTAGCTATAAAAAACATAAAAAGTCAAACATATAAATATATAAATTTTTATATTTACGTAAAAAATAAAAAAAAGAAGAAATATATATATATATATATATATATTAAAAATATTAATTAAAAAATAAAGAACAAGAAGAAAATAAAGAAAGGTAAGGTAATTTCAAAATTATTTAATGAAAATAAATCAGATGAATAATCATCCGATTCTGGTTCTTCTGTTAGTAGAATATTTTCTTTAAAATATATTTTTTTTGATAATAATGTTTCATTTTCTGTTTCTTCTGTACTTAAATTAATTATCATTATTCCATTCTTTATAGCGTTTTCATTTGAATAGGTACAGACACAAGAAAATTTCTTTTCTTTATCACTACTTATTTTAACATATCTTGGATTTTTTATATTAGTATTTTGATTAGTAGGTATAAAGTTTATGGGTTTTATTATATCATCTATATTTTGAATATTCATTTTTTCATCATACACATAATTAAAACATGAATAAGGACTGATTTTATAATCAGTAGAATTTTTTTTTGATGAACAAAAAAAACCAATAAAATCATACTGTTTAGCATGAATATTACAAATTAATATTTCTTCTTTAAAATTCTGTAAATCAAAATGATAAGAAAGAAATGATTCACTGTTATCACTAAAGTCACAGCCTAATATTTTTTTTTCATTTTTTTTTAAGATAATGTAATTTGCAACAGTATTATTTTTTTCATCTTTATACATACAAGTAATAGGCTCTTTAACGTAATAAGGAAGATAAAAAGAAGATCCATTATTTAAATTTTTTGAATAATCTATTATTGATCCCTGTAATGCATCTGTTATTTTCACATTCATGTAAGAATTATCAAAAGGAACCAAAACATTATAAAAATAATTAGTAGAGTTTTTAGATGTGAGGCAATCATTAGTTAAATTTGAGTTATAACTTGCAATTTCTGTACAACTAGAGAACATATGAAAATTTTTTATCCTACATATATACTCATTATAATTATCATTTAAATTAAAAAAAAAATTATTATATATATATATTTTTTTTTTTGTTTCTTCATTATCTAATTTATTATTTTTAGTTTCATTGACAAATAGCACCCCATTTATATGAATATTTAATTCTTTATTCATAAGTGCATTATCTAATAACTTTTCTTTTTTGTCCAATATTTCTGACAATTTTCTTTCATATATATATCTATTAAATGATTTTATTATATTNTTAATAATTTTAAAAATAAAAAAAAAAAAAAAAAGAATAAAAAAGGAGAGAATAAGAAAAAAAAAAAAAAAAAAAAAAAAATAAGAAATTCAAGCTTGATTTTGTATTAATATATAATGTGCAATTCATAGTTCAACGTTTCTTTTTTTTCTTTTTTTGCAATTCCTAATTAAGAAAAAAATGAAAAAAAAAATAAATATATATTTTTAAACATTTTAATATAAAAATTAAGAAAAGTAATTTTCCTTAGGAAATTTTAGATAATCTAAACTTAAAGCAACAGTGACAAAACGTTTTCTTAAAAAAAAGTTTTTTTTCTTTTTTTTTAAGATAATATAAAATTATAAGAAAAATGAAATAATGTATTCAAATTGCTTGTATATTAAGAAATATAAAAATGTGTGCACATAAAAAATTACTGTAATATTTATTTCCCTTAAAAATATATTATTGTACTTAGTAGAATTTTTATGAAATAACATAAAAAAATAAAATTAAAAAGAAATTAATTTCGTTAAATAAAAATTGATAATTTAAAAAAAAAAAAAAAAAAAGGTAAAAAAATTTGAATAAAATGTAAGGTATTTCCTTTTAACTTTTTTCATATCTAAAAAATTTCTTTTGTAACTTTTTTTTTTTTTTTTTTTTTTTTTTTTTAACATAAAATTTATATTCTTTTGTTTTTATAAAATTTATTTCTTTCTACAAATTATATAAATTTATTTTTAAAATGTTTTTATTTATTTAAAACATCTGTTTTATTATTTTTATTTTTTTATTTTTTTATTTTTTTTTTTTTAGTGTAAAGTATGATTGTACATCATTATAAATAATACATTTTTTTTTTTTTTTTTTCACTAACTAAAATTATTATAAAATAATGTACATTTTTTTTAATTTTTATTTCTATTTGTATTAGTTTGTTTAGTTTTATTTTTCGTATTTTCTTCTATTTTTTTTTTATTTTTTATTTTCATTATTATTATAATATCTTACTATTTCATATTAATTTATATTTATTCTTTTTTAATTTTTTAATAATGCCCAAATTTAATTTTTTTCCTAAAGTAAATTTGTTAGCTTATGTAAAAAAAATTAAAATAAAGTATAATCCTTGTTCTACTTATAATGACAACTGTAGAAAATTGATTCATCATATTGAAGCAAAACAAAAAAAAAATAAATTTCTTAATTTAGAATACACATTAGAACTAATAGAGTTAAAAAAAAAAAAAAAAATTAATTTAAAATAAAAAAATGTTATAAAAGTTATTTTCCTTATAATAATTTTAAAAATATTTTATTTTAATTTTTTTTTCTGCTTATAGTTATAATGAAGAACCATTAATTGAAATAGAAATGCAAAACTCTAAAGTTTTTAAGTAAATATTTTTATATTCTATTATTTTACTGTTTTTTTTAAATATATATTTTTCTTTGTTTTTTTTTTTTTTAGACTATATCTTATTTTGTATTACTATTTTATTATTAACATTTTTTTTTTTTTTTTTCGTTTTTTCTTAATATAATAAAATAATTTCTATAATTTTAGGTTTAACCCAGAGAACTATAATTTATTAGAAATACAGAGAGTAATTAATAATGATCAACAACAACGTAAAATACACAAAAAAAAAAAAAAAAAAAAAAAAAAAAATTTTTATAACAGTAAAACTAGTAAAGAAAACTCTATATCCTCTTTATTAATTTGTTTGTTCATTGATATATCTAAATTGCTGAACGATAGATTAGTAAATTGGATACACTCTAGTTTATTCATCATGCTATACGAATATTAATACACTGATCTATTAATTGATTGTTCAATGTTTTTGTTAGTATATGACAAACATATTAATAAAGAGAATGTGTACTTAACTATATTTAATTTAATTTTAATTTGAAAATCTTATTTTTAATAATTAACGTCAATTACAACATATTAGTTTATTATTTTTAAATTAATTTATACAACACTTCAGTGTATAATTTTTTTAACATTTCATCTTAAAAATAAGTATACACTCCATACCAACTAAACATTTCCCTCCTAAAAAAAAACATTCTTTTTTTAAGATTTAATTATTTTTTAAATAAAAGATAAAAAGAAAATAACAGAAAAAAAATATTATAATAATATATTTTTTTTTGAGTCAGTGTCATTTTCCAGTGAAAAAAACTTGACATTTTTCTTTTAAAATTGTAAATACATAAAAAATAAATAAATAAAAGAAGTTATTATTATTTATATTATTTTCTTTTTTTTTGTGTAATTACTTTTAGTACAAGCATTTATATATATATATATATATATATATATAAAAAAAAAAAAAAAAAAAAAAAAAAAAAAAAAAAAGACGGGAAACCCATATTAGAACAATTATTTTTAATAGCAACAAATAGCTTATTTTTTTAATAAATCATTTTAATTCATGGGTATGTTAAAATGATTATCTAAATGAAAGAAATATTGTTTCTAGTTTTAATTTTTTATATTTAAATATATTTTTTTTTTTTAATTTCTTCAAAAGAAAAAAATATTTAAGAAAAATTTATTCATTTGTAATGTTTTATTTTACTTATATAATACAGTTCAATTTTTTCTTTTTAAGATGCATGTAGTAGTATAATTTAATATTAACTTTATACAATTATTAATTAATTTCATATTAATAATAAGTATATATATTACTAGACCATGCATATATATAAAATTATAATTTTAATTTATAAATATCCTTAATGAAAGAAATATGATAATTTTTTTTAACAACTTTTTTAAAGGGTTATCTTTTTTTTCTGTTAAGATGGATTTGAATTTTGAAGAAAAGGTTATTCTTAAATAAAAAAAATTTTAAGAGTTTTTGTCTATAAATTTAATTCATGATATTAAAGTTAAATATTATTTTCTAAGAATAATTTTATATATATATATATATTCATTATTAATACTTAAATAAATGTTAAATAATATTTATTAACAGCGTTAATTATTTTAATTAAAGTGAAAGTGTCTATAGATGAGTTACTAATTTTTGAAAGGATGGAAAATAAAAATAATTGATGTGCAAAACATATACATATATGCACATATATAATTTCTAAGATTAATAGATACACAAGATATAATTATTTAAGATATATAATAAAATAAAAAATTAAAATTTAATAAAAGTAAATGTTTATCATTACAAAAAATAAGAAAAAAAAAATAAATAAACTATAACATGAAAATAGAATCATTTTTATTTTTTTTTTTTTTTGTTATTTATATTAATATAAATAAATGAATAGGCACAAAAAAAAAAAAAAAAAAACGGAAATTTAGCTTGCACAGCATAAAATATTTTTTTTCTAATTATTAATCTAATTATTATAGAAAAAAGGCTTATATTATTATTTATAAAGCACCTAGCTAATTACTTATTTTCCATACATATGTTACTTTTCTTTCTCAAAGAGGTTATTAATACCTTTTATTAATCAGTTAATAAACAAATAAATAAAGAACAATTAAAATGGTCTTTCCTATTTTTGTTTAATGGGAAAAATATTTTGTTATAAATAAGTAAATGTTGCATAATTGTTTTATTAACTGGATGTTAAGTGACTTTGCTGGATGTTTTATTAATTGGGTGTTCGGTGACTTTGCTAGAGTACTGGTTAATAAAAGGCTTCATTAACCTTTTTGATAATAAAAAGGACTAGCTATATGAAGAATACATAGTTGGTTGTGCATACGCGAAAAAAAAAAAAAAAAAAGAGAGATACGTAAGAAAAAAAAAATATTTTTTTTTTTTTTGAAATGATTGAATTAAGGAGAAGAAAAAGAATGGTAAAATAAAAATCGAGAGTAAGATTTAGTACCAATAAAAATGAGATCTTAAACAGATAAAAATATTTACGTAAAAGAGTTTAATTTCATAATATTTATATTTTTAATTTGTGAGAGAAAATTTTATACATATGACAATAAAATTTTCACATAATTAATATTCATATAATTAATTTGCATTTCTACTAATTGTTTATGTTTGTTAATTCAACAGCAATATATTTAAATTACTGAATATAACTCATAACAAATAATTAAATAAATTACAATTGAATAATAATCAATATTCAATAAGGATTTTTATTAAAGTAAATAAATTCCTATTGAAATCAAGGAATGCTGAACGAAGTAGAGCACTTGTTAATAAAAGGCTTCATTAACCTTTTTGCCTATAGAAGGACTAGCTATGTAGAGAATACGTAATTAGTTGAGATAACTAAAAAAAAAAAAAAAAAATTATTGGAATTTTTTTTTGAGAAATATTTCTTTTGAAAAAGATAAAGATAAAAAAAAAATAAAAAGATTGAATTTTTTTTTTTTTGGGAAGAGAGAGATTTTTTCTTAACANTCTAACATACTTGAGTATTTATAGGTAGGTCATTGAAAATATCTTTTTTTTTTTTTTTTTTTTTTTTTTTTAAAAAAAAAAAAAAAAAAAAATAAAATAAATAAATAAATAATATAAAATTAAATAATAATTATTGTATTATTAAAAATAAAATGGATCAGGTAAAACTCTTTTAGAAAATAACAAAGAAACATAGAATACAATAAAAATAAAAAAAAAAATAAATAATTTTGATTATATATTTATATAAAAAAGACAATTTTTATGAATAAAATTAGAAATAGGTATCTTTAAATGTAAATATATAAAAAAAAAAAAAAAAAAAAAAAGTAATAATAATAAAGATAATATCCATTAAAATATATTTAAAAAAAAAAAAATATTAAAATAAGGTATAATGGTTCGTGAAATTATATTTTTACACATTGGACAATGTGGAAATCAATTAGGGCATGAATTTTGGTCTGTAGTAATAAATGAACATTTACATAAAAAAAAAAATGAAAAAAAAGAAGTAGTAAGTAAAGAAAGTTTTATAAATGATTCTATGTCTTCCTTTTTTGAAAACATAAATGAAAATTGTAATTCAAAAGATAGAGAAAATTTAAAAGCACGAGCTATATTAATAGATACAGAAATGGGAGTAACAAATGAAATTATGAAAAGTCCTATTTCATTTTTATTTGATGAAAAAAATATTTTTACTCAACAATCTGGAGCAGGTAATAATTGGTCTCAAGGATATATGTATTATGGAAAAATTTATCAGAATTTAATTGATAATATTATTAGGAAAAATGTAGAAAAATGCGATTCTTTACAATCTTTTTATATTACATCATCATTAGGAGGAGGAACAGGTTCGGGTTTGGGTTCTTATATTTTAGAAATGCTAAATGACTCTTATAAAGAAGTAAAATTTAGTAATTGTGTATTTCCATCTGTCTGTGATGATGTAATAACATCACCATATAATAGTTTTTTTTCTTTAACAAAAATTCATGAATTTTCTAATTGTGTTTTACCGGTTTCAAATGATGCTCTGTTAAATATCTTAAATAGTAAGAAATTGAAGGAAAATGAAAATGATAAAAATAATTATTCAAAGATGAATAATATTGTGGCTAATGTAATTGTAAACCTTACAAGTTCTATGAGATTTGAGGGTTCTTTAAATGTAGATATAAATGAAATATGCACCAATTTAATTCCTTATCCCTTTTTTAACTTTTTATTGTCATCTTTAAGCCCTTGTATAGAAACAGAAAATACAAGAACTTTTAATCATTTATTTAAAAACGTATTAAATCATAATAATCAAATGCTTCTTGCAAACCCCAAGGATGGCTTAAGCTTATCTATGGCATTTTTAGTTAGGGGTAATGTTAATATTTCAGATATCACAAAAAATGTGTTGTTAATAAAAAAGAATTTAAATATCTTAAGATACAATAAGGATGCTACAAAAATAGGGTTATGTAATGTATCTCCATTAAACCAACCATATAGTTTATTATGTTTAAATAATTCATGTGAGATAAGGAATACATTTCTTCAAATATTAGAAAGATTTAATAAATTATTTAAAAGAAGGGCTCATTTGCATCATTACTTAGAATATTTAACTATGGATGATATTACTGAATTCAAAGAAAAAATACAAAATTTAATTTATGAATATAGTTATATTCAAAAGCATTCATTTTGTTCACCAAAATTTTTAAATAAATCAACTATTAATTTATTAGGATATGAAATTTGTGAGGAAAATGATATAAATAATAAGAATTCGAATTATCTTGATAATGGTTATCCTCATTATTTAAAATCTACATTAAAGGTTTACGATAAGTGTTCTAACTGGTTTGATTTTAAAAATAAACCAATTATTTAAAATAATTGGAATTTTTTTTTTTTTATTCGCATTATTATTACTTTAGGTATTTAATTTTTTTTTCTTTTTTTATTTAATTTTTTTTAATTTTGTATATTTAAATAATGAATTTTCTTTTTTTTTTTAATTTATTTTTTTTGTAATTTTCTTAATTTTTTTTTTTTTTTTTAGAGAAAAATAAAAAGTAAAAATATAGATTAGTTATATTTATTGATAATTAGTAAAATTTCTATTGAATAACAAAAAATTTATATACTGTAAATATGTTTTAAAAGGATTACACAATATATAAACTTTAAAACTTTTATAAATTATTAAAAAACTTATATTTTTTTTCATATGGTTTAGGAACAAAAAATATTATAACTTCTCAAAAGCTCATATAATAAAAATAAGTTTCTTTAATTTTCTAACTTTCAATAGGATACATAGAATTATAAATAACACCTTTTGAATAGTAAAGATATTAGAATAATGTAAATTAATTAAAATTATTATACATTGTTTACTAAATAATATATAAATATAAAAAAAATAGCATTAAATGTAGATATAAATGAAGATGGTAAATAATAGGAATACATGAAAATATTTTTTAGAAATACATTTGAATTAATCATGTAAACTATTTATAGATAAAATTTTTTTAGTAAAGTGTTATATTTATAGAAATGTTTAATTCACTAATTTTCAATGATGATATTATCTTAAGTAAAAAAAAAAAAAAAAAAAATATAATTTATTTCAAATATAAAGATATGTGTATTATTTTTAAAATTACATTAATGACAAGGCACATTCATATTCAGTTTTATTATGTTAATTTTTTTTTATAATAAAAGTAAAATATTTTTAGTATTAAATTAAACTAAAAAATGTAAAATTTTTTTTTTTTTTTTATAGTTATAAAATTCATTTTTTCAATGTTACAATGTGTAAATTTTTTACTTTATTTTTGTGGAAAATTAATGTTAATGTTCATTACATTATTTTAAAATATTAATTATGCTTGTAAATTATTTTTTTAATAGTATGAATATAAAATTTTTTTGTAACTTTTAAAATATATGTAATATTAAAAATATACTAATTACTCCAAAATTAATAATTGTGTTATAATTTTAAATAAATAATTATATAAAAAATATTTTTTTTTCATAACTATAATTTTATATGAATTTATAGAAATTTTGAAAAACGAATTTTTTATGTTAGTATTTGAAAAAAAATTTTTGTATTAGAAAATTTTTAAAATTATAATAAAAATTTTACGAAATATTATGACCATTTAAAATAAATGTTTTTCTTAAAATAACATATTAATATTTTTATAAATCAAAGGTATAATAAAAAGTATATATATCAATATAAATAATATTTTTATTTTAAATTTAGTATTTTTCTATTTTATAAATTTTTTTTTTTTTGTATTTCGTTAATTTTATTTTATATAATTTTGTTGTACATAATACAAAGTTACATTAAAATTAAAAAAAGTTTACATAATTGTATTAATTTAAACTAAGAATTTTAACAATTTTACCTAATATAATTTTTTCTATTTAACAAAATATTTTAGATTTACTATATAAGAAATAATAGAATTCTTTATCATGTAACACACTAATTTTTTTTATATATTTACACTTTCACATAGTTAGGATTATTTTTACTTTTAAATTTTTTATAGAAAAAAATTTAATTTTTATATATCATTTATTTATTTATATATGTTACATTTGTGACTAAATTATGAGGAAAAAGAAATTAAATTTATAAAAATATTACAAGATCATTAATTCATTTAATAATTTAGGTAATACATATAAGCTAGTAACATATAAAAATGATATAATAAATATAAAATTACAAAAAATTAAATTCACTTTATCAAGATTTTTATTTCAATAAAACGTAACTCATTTTATTTTTAATCGTTAGTTAAGCTATACAGAGTTAATCTAGTTTTAATAAATAATTGAATAAAATTTGTTAATACTTTATACCATAAAGGAATATATTTTCGTGTATATATTATATATAATCCTATGATAAAAATATATATATATATATAATTTTGTTTAGATGTAAAATGTATATTAAAATTATATACATGAGAGAAGATTCTTTTTTTTGAGAAAATTGTGATGTATTTTTTAAAATTATGATTTTTAATAAATGATAATTTTTTGTACAGTGATGTTTTAATAATTATTAGAAATTTATTACAAGTAATTCATGAACTTTTTTTATTTAATTATATAATTTTTTTTTACTTTAATAATTGGAATTTAACAAAAAAAAATAAAATTTATAGATTAAAAAATATATTTTATTATTATATTTTTTCCTGATATATATACAAAGTAATTATTTCTTATTATTTTAATCATCAAGGATATATATTTACTTTTAAAGGTGAAATTATAATTAGTGAACTTAGATTAGTTTTCTTGACATTTATGAATTTAATTATTTAATATTTGCAAAATTCCTTTAAATTGCCAATTAATAAATAAGTAGTGTAAGCATTTTATGTAACTTGAAAATTTTAAAATTTAAAAAAAAAATTTAAATTATTAATAAATTTTTTTTTTTTTTTTTTTTTATAGAGAACATTATAAATAACAAATTATCAATATAAAAATTAATTATATTATTGTTATAGTGTAAATTAGAAAACATAATAAAAATAAGACAACATAAATAAATGAGATATGAAATTTTTCGTTAAGGGGGGTATAATTATCTATATGTTGTGTAATTTTCAAATTAATATCAATATTATGTTTTTAAAAAAAAATTACATAACAATGAAAAATGAATTATTTCGTAATATATAATAATTTATATAAATTTTTATAATAAAAAGAAATAATCACAATTACCATAAAAACAATTATTTTTATATAATTAGATAAACTTAATAAACAATTAATGAACAGAAAAAATACTTAAAGGAAATTTTAATTAATAGGTTCATGAACTTTTTTAAAAATGTTTTTTTTTATATAACTTAAAAGGAAATATTATTATACTTTTTTTTTTTTAAGATATATAAAGTCATTTAACAAATAATTTGTATTTAAATAGTTCTAACATTTAAGAAAATAATATACTATAGAATACGAAAAATAATAAAAAGATTAGATTAATAAAATAAGAAATATAAAAATCATATTAAAAAAAAATTCTTACTTAATTTTCAGAAAATATATTTGTATATCATAGATAATATTGTAACATTCAATAATATTATAATTAAAAAATTTTAATTTTTTGGTTTATTTTTTAACCTAAATATAATTTTTATTTAAAAGATAATTATTTGTTTTTATAAAATTATTTGTTATTATTTAAATAATATAAAAAAAGAAATGAAAAGTGCGGTGTATATTTAAAAATACTAATTAATATATATTAAAAATCATTCTATGTATTAAAAAAGTTGTTATAAATAAGATATAACTCTATATAAATAATTTAATTTTTTTTTAGAAAAAATATATAGAGATAAAAAGAAAAATCATTTGTTAAAATATTTTTGCAATATATATGCATTACATGACATAGTATTAAGTTATAATTAATTCTTTTTTCATTCTACTTGAAAAATTATTATAAAAAAGTAATAAAATTTTCAAATATTATAAGAACTCATAAAAATGAATTCAGCAATGCATTCAGAATAAAATAGTATTTAACATAATTACACACATATATACTTATTGTATATTTTATTAACTTTTTATTCAAAGATTATTATAAAGTAATGAACAAACTGATATTGAGCACTTTGAGTAATTCCTACTAACTTTATTTATTATAAGTTATTTATTATAGGAAATATATGATCCTTGTATTATTATAAGGCATTAAATAAATAACTTACTTTACGTAAAAATTAAAATCCTTTTAAATAAAAGACATTAACTCAATATTCTATTAATTCTTAACACTATAATTAAATAATTGAAACTATTCTATACATTTTAATAAAAATTATCATTTATTTTATTTAATGCTATTCTATGATAAAGAAAAGATTCATATCACTTTACTCATATATATATCTGGTAAAAAAAATGCTTCACTATAAAAAAAAAAAAAAAAAAAAAAAAAAATATATATATCATACTACTAAAATTGTGATGAAGAAAAAAATACTATACATTTTATTTGTTTCAATGTACTCATTTTAAAATTCTGTATCTTTTTTTAGCTTATATACTAGTAAAGTATACTTTTTGTTTAGTATATGAATTTTATTATGTATTTTATTTTCACAACTAAGCTTTTAGCTGTATTCTATTTCATCTTGTTAAAAGTTCAAAAAGATTAATAATTCATTTTATCGATCAACATATTAATATGATTGAATAATTGAAATGTTTAAAATAAATTAAATATATTCTTTTAAATATAATTTATTTATTTTTAAAGAAAGGAGTTATGTTTTCATTATGATTAATATTTATATTAATTTCTAAATTACTTCTAAAAAAAATCAATATAAAAATATAAAAGAGCATCTTTAGTATATTTATAATGTTATCAACAACATTTTTCATTTTTTTAAATTCATCTTTATATTTTAACAAAATAAATCAAGGGAATTAAAAAAGAATGAAATAAAGTGAAAAAGAGAATAAAATTATTGAATTCCTAATCTATAAAAAATACTATTAATCTTTTTGAGTTTTAAATTTGATGAAATAGAATATAGAAAGGAGTTTAGTAGTAAATTCAAGTTATTCTAGAAGAGACATATACAAATAAGTGTACACTATAATACATATAAAAAGGGATATTTTATTAGAGAATGAATTTATTTTTTTTATGTGTATATATATGTATAAATTGTGATAAAAAAATACTTTCATAATTTTTTTTGGAGAATTAAAAAAGATAGTATGTTCATTTAATATATAATTTTTTTTAGATATAGAGTATTTAAGTTTTTACATGTAGATATATTCCTTCGTAAAATTGTTTGAACATTGTTACACACTTAATATATTAAGAATAGTTTTATTCTTATCTTTAACATATCACTAGTTCAAGAATTTTAGGTTCAATATAAAATAAATTATTTTTTTTTATAATAAATAGTAGAATTATATAAAGAATATATAATAATCTATAATAAGTGTTGTTATGATATATTAAACAAGTTTAGATCCTTCTAAATATTCTCTATTAACATACTTATTTAAAACATTGCAGAAGTATTTGAATATATCATTATTAAATCAATTCTTTAAGAAGAAATAAAGTTTTATTATTGAAGAAATTTATATATAAAAAAATTTTCATAAATTAAAAAAAAAAGATAAAAATTATTTATGAATAATTCATAATTTTTTTATAAAATGTTTTATTTTAATTATGATTTAAAAAGAAAAATAAAATTAGAAATTTTATATATAAAAAAAAAGCTAATAAATATTTAGTACAATTTTATTTTATTGTACCTTTTTTTTCTTTCATATATATGATATATTTTTATTTTTTATTTTCAACATTAGTATTTAAAAGAGTTAAAAAAATTTAAAATAAATATATAAATAGTTGAACTTAAGTATTATTTATTCTGAAAGTTGAGATTTTTTAAATTTTAATAACCATATATTCAAAATATTTTTTAAATTCACTTAAAAACACATTTTTAATATATGCATGCATATTTTTATTCTTTTTTTATTCATTTTAATATAACTTAGATCACAATACATTTTTAAATATATAATTTTTTTTTTTTCAATAGGGTAGAAATTTAATGGAATATTAATATTTTTTAAATATTTTTAAAGATATTTTGAGAAAAAAGTAAAATTAAAAAAAATAATGCATATATCTGAATAGTTAATATTTCTTGTTCTAGACTATTAAGTCTAATTTAACTGTTAATTTAACTTACCTATTTAATTATAACAGTTATGCACTATTTATCACTCGTAGCTAGCATAAATACTTTTCCTGTTATTAAAATATATTATATTAAAAAAATATATTAAATTTTAATATTTTTATTTCTATTGTTACATTAATATAACTTTTAATAAGATTTAATTAAAATAACAAAACATAAGATGTGATTTAATAAAAAAAAAATATATATATATATATTTTTATAAAATAATTAGATTTATCTAGCTGATTTATTATTTCCTTCTCAAAACGTTTCACGGGTGTCGTTAATACCTTTTGATTTATTACTTAGCTTATTGGTTAATAAAAGGCTTCATTAACCTTTTTGGCTATAAAAGGACTAGCTATGTGGAGAATACATAGTTAGTTGTGCTAACTAAAAAAAAAAAAAAAAAAAAAAAAAAAAAATTATTGGAATTTTTTTTTGAGAAATGTTTCTTTCGAAAAAGATAAAGATAAAAATAAAAAAAAAAAATAAAAAGATTTAATTTTTTTTTTTTTTAATTGAGAGAGAGATTTTTTTTTACAAAAGATAATAATGTTTTTGTAAAGCGTTTAATTTGTATAATATTTATATTTTGAATTTATGAGAGAAAATTTTATACATATGAATATAAAATTTTCACGTAATTAATATTCATATAATTTATTTGCATTTTTAATAATTGTTTATGTTTGCTAATTCAACAGCAATATATGTAAATTGCTGAATATAACTTACAACAAAGAGATAATTAAGTTACATTTAATTATTAGTCAATATTCAATATGGATTTAAATTTTTAATAAAAATAAAGATTTTTATTAAAATAAATGAATGCCTATTGAAAGTAAAGAATGTTGAACGAAGTAGAACACATAGTTAAGAGTTACTCATTCAAAGCATATTAAAGATACATATAAATACATCAAAATCGTAGAGACACCTCTACATGCTCTTTATTAATTGGTTTGTTCAGTACTCCAGTAAATTCACCGAACACCCAGTTAATAAATCACTTATGTACATAAAAAGGTGAGTGGCTCATTTTCTTATTGAATGTTTAATATAAGATAAATTTAGCATGTGTTTTTTTTATAAAAAAATTAGAATTGTTATTTAAATAAAAAATTATTAATAGAAACCTTTTTCTTATTTTATCATTATGGGAAAAACTTAGTTAAATCTTTTATTTTATTATGTTACATGTTCTACTATTTTGTATTTATTATTTTAAAATTTTTATCTTATTTTTATAAAATGTAGCTATTTTTTTTATTTTAAGCATGTTTATTTGAATAATTCATTCTAGTATATTTTTTAGTATTTCAAGTATTTAAATTATTTTTGACACTTCTACATAATTATTAAAATTAATTATTCTTTATTCTAAAAGAAAATGCAATTTTTAAAATTTGAACATTAAGTGAACAAGATTTTTTACTACTTAGAAAAGAAAAAAGTAGAGTAATAAATAAACATTCATATAATTTTTTTATGTTCATATAATATTTATTAGATGATACTGCATTAATTATTCTAATCTATTTAAAAAAATAAGGAAAATTTCTTATTCTCTGTTAATACTTAATTCTAATTCATATATTTAAAATTGTTAAAAATAAAAAAAAATATAATAAAAATCATTTAAATAGTAGGTAAATATACACCAAAATTTTATACTATGTAAAATTAGAAAAATTTAAACAATTATAGAATTATATATAAAAAAAATACTATATATTTTATGGAATTATTTAAATTTAAAAATGGTGAAATATAAAAAAGACCATTAATATTTGATGGGATGAACAGACAATACAAGTGAATAATGCACATTATAATTTATAAAAAATTAATGAAATTAGTTAATATTAACATATAGGAGTATCAATTAATATGTAGAAATTTGAAATAAATATATTTTGAATACATAAATAATGCAACTAAAAAGAAATTTATTGAAAAATAACTAAACTAAATCATTATAATTTATTTGATGGTGTTATAATATCATAATTTATTATTTATTTTCTTTTTAGAGGATATTTATATTGCTTTTTGAATGTTTAAATAAAAGTACTTATTTAAGCATGATATTTTAAATTATTACATAGCACTAAATATTCCTTATGTGGTAAAAAATCCACTTATAAATACATACGTGTATATATAGCTAGAAAGAAAATATAAAAAATTTGCTTTTTCTATAAGATTCTTAAAAAATATGAGTGTCGAATAAAATAAAAAAAACAATTTTCATCATTTTGAGGTACTTATTTTTATTACTTAAATTAACACAACAGTTCTCATGAAAAAAACAAATTATTAATATTATATATCTTTTGAGAATTTTATTAGAATATAATGTAAAAAATGTTTTCATTTATTTTGTATACTTATTCTTGTAATACTTTTTTTCAAACTCATAAGATTAAATGAAACTCTATTAATAAAAAACAAAAATAAAATGCATGCTAATTAAAAATATTTTATCATTAATAAAATTTTTAAAGGAATTATATAAAATAAAAAATTAAAAGACATCAAAAATAACATTTTAAACATTAAACGGAAAAAATCGAATATATCGATCATTTGAATAAAAAGTGGAGTTATGAATAAAGTATAATAAATAATGACAAAATAAATTAAAAAAAGCATATAATTATAATAATTAAAATATTAATAAATATAGAGAAATAATAGAAAATTATTCATTTTAAATAAAAAATATACTTAATTAAATATTCTATGGTTTATATTTAATATATTTTTAATAGGTTTTTAGTGTCTTTAGAACACTTAAATTATTAATACCACATGTATCTGCATGAATAATACTAGAGATAAACTAAACGATTAAAATTTATTGGTTATAAGCTTTTAAAAAAAAATTTCATTTAAGAACAAATGATTTTTATAATTATGAGAGATTTAATTTATATGTAAATAATTTTTTAAAAAGAAGAAAACAAAAATAAATTATCCATTATTATTAATATTTCTTCTATAAATTTTTTTTCATGCATCCTTTAAAAAAAAAAAAAATATATAAAGATTTTTTTTTTTTTAATTAAAAAAAGTAGAAAAAATCAAAGTATAAATAGAAAAAGTATCTTACACTCCAGAAAAAAAGGAAATCAACGGGATTATTTAAGTAAAAGGTAGTGTTTAAAGTGCATAATAAAAAAATTGTTTTCTTTAATTTTATACAATAAATATAATTAGAAAATCATATATATACAAAAGAATACTATAAATATCATAAAACTATTTTTATATTTTTTATTTTTATAATTAAAAATAATGTGCAAACGTAAATTCTATTTGTATATAAGAATTAAATAATATTAGTTACAGAAGATAGAAGCTTATTTTACCGATTTACATTTTTTTTTATTTTTATTCATATAAATTTTTAAAAAAAACATTAAAATTTTAAAATATATAGTGCAATTTAGTTTTATATGTTATATGAGAGAAATTTTTATTGTCATTTCATATTTGTTCAATAAATACATTACAGAAAAGTTATATTTGAAGGGATATGTTTCTTAATTAATAAATGTTTCTAGGTATCAATCGTATTTAATTAGAAATCATAGTTATATATTTAATTTTTTTTTTTAAATATATGGTCACACTTTTTTTTTAAAATAAATTATTAAAAGAAAAGTTTCGTGACTATAAAATAATAACTAATATTTGATTCTACATTTTTTAAAATTAACCGTACGTTATAATTTTACCTATATTAGAAGATATATGCCATTTAGATGATTTAAGACTAACAGTTTTCAAACATTGTTTCTTTAAAAGAGAAGCTATTTATATATTAAATTATTCTTTTTCTTCATTCAAAGTTTTAATCCAGATTATCACATCATTTTGCTTATTCAAAGAATTATAAACACCAACATTATCTAAAAATATTTCTAGTATTATAAAATTATAAGAAAAAATTAATATTTCTGTTTACTAGGAAACTTATCTTTTATATTTAAAAAACATGAATGGACAAAACAGTACTGAAAGTTATGCCTGGAACACAACGAATAATTTAACTACTAGGCTACTTACTGAAATGTCAACAGAAGTACCTTCTTTAAGTACACTTGAATCTACAAGTCAAGCAAATACAACTTTATCAAGTTTAACTGAATCACTTGGATCATTAGTCTCATCTGCACAAACTAGTAGTAGTTCTTTACTTTCTCAAGTAACTACACATTTAAGTAATTTAACTTCATCAAACACCACTTCACCTAGTTCAACTTTAGAAAGCGCTACACATATTTTAACAAGTGGAGTTGCTGAAAATGCAACTAGTTCACCTACAACAACTAGCTTTTTAAGTGAAGCAAAAAATTTTACTGATTATTTATCATCTACAATTAGTAGTACTATATCTGAAGCACTTACACCAAATTCCACTTCACCTAATTCAACTTTAGAAAGCGCTACACATTCTTTAACAAGTAGAGTTACTGAAGGTGCAACTAGTTCAGCTACAACTAGCGTTTTAACTGAACAAGCAAGTAAGTTTACTAATTATTTATCAACTACAATTAAAGAAAATATATCTCAAGCATTAACATCAAATACCACTTTGTCTGATTTGACTACAAGTAACCTAGGCAATACCTTAACGACTCAAGCAACTACACCATTATATGATACATCTACAATAAATAATACATCAAGTTCTTTATTTTCATTTAATGGTACTACATTAAATAATTTAGTTACTACAGCTAACAATACCACTCAAATTCTTGGTGGGAATGATTCAGATGGCGTAGTGAAGGAAATGAATGTAACCCCTGTTATTATTTTTTTTATTACATTATGCATACTCGGATTCCTAGCATGGGCTAATTTGGGCGCTCATGTAATAAAAAATTAAAACTTAAAAATATATATATATTTTTTCTTTAATTTTAAATATTCACTAATAATTATATTAATATAAGTAAAAAATTTCTTTATTCAATTTTTAAAATATGTTTTAGGTAAAAAAAGATAATCCTGAATGTTGTAGCAGAAAGAATAAATTAGATGACATAGAAATGAAGCCAATAAAAAAGGAAGATTCAAATGATAAAGAAGATAATTTAGATGATGGAGATGAAAATAAGGAAGGTAAAAAGGGAAAAAGAAGAAAAAAAAAAGATGATAATCCTGACATACAACAAAGGTTAATACAAGAACTAACCGAAGAACAAGAAACATTAAGGACAGGAAAAAGAATAAGGAAAAAGAAAACAGAAAATAACGATGAAAAGTTTTGTGAAGTACGTATTGAGGATGAAAAATAAAAGAATATCATGAATTATCTCATTTAATTTTGATGTAATAATAAGATCCCTTTATTTTTCAAATAGAAATAGAATTTTTAGTAGGAGTTATAATTTAGCATTAATGATCTATTTATGATTTGGTTAAAAGGAAAAAAAGAAAGAGAAGGATAAATAATATATTAAATTAATATATGTTTGAATAAAATAAAGATATATATTAAAAAATAAATATAGAATGAAAATAATTTCTATTTATAAAGTAATTATTACTATGATATGCCCTTATTATATATTTTCTATTATTTTTTTTTTTTTTTCTTTCAAACTGAATTTAATGATTGGTATTTTATTATGGTACATAATTATGTTTAAACTTTTAATTATTGTTGTGTGTTAACGTATAATAGTTTGCTTATTTATTTATATAAAATGAAATATTTGTTCTATCTTATTTATTTATATAAAATGAAATATTTGTTCTATAGAAAACTATTCATTTTTTTATATATTAAAAAAGAAGTTTAATTGATTATTAATTGAAACTCTTTATTATTACAAATAATAATTTATTCAGGAATTTGCTAGTATATTATCAACTATGAAATTATTTTATTTTTATACTTATCTACTAAATGAAAAATTGTATATGCTAATAAATCATTTATTCATAGCAGTGTTATTTTATTTAATAATTTAGAAGAAATACTTATAGAATAAAATAATTCAATATTATTTATGTAACATATTTTATATTAGATAAGAATATTTTTTATTTTTGAGATTTATATATTAAATCTATTAGATATTTTTTTTTAATGCTTTATATTTTTCAAAATGTATAACATAAGTATAGAAAAAATTACATGAAGTAAGAAAATTATCCACCCCAAAAAAAATATAGTCTTGTAGCTTTTATTTTTTATTTTAATATATCTTTATATTTTTTATGTTACTTTAATAAAAGTATATTTTTTGTTAATAAGATGATAATTTTCATTTATAATGGTTTACTTAATTGTGTATTTTACACTTTTACAATTAAATCAAGAGTTAAATTGAAACATTTAAATATAACACTTATACATGATTTTATATGTTATTTTAATATAACGAAAAAAATGAAGTTACTAACAAATACAAATATTTTATTTAAATATTTTTATTTTATTAAATGTGAATATAAATAATTTTTGCACTCACTAAACACGCATTAAAAGAAATCATAAGAAAAAAAATTATAACTTTTAAAAAAAGGCTATTTATATCAAAAAAAAATTATTCATTTATTTTTTTTTTTGTTTAAATGAAAATACCAACAAAAGATATTTCCTTCAAAAAAAATTATAATTTTGTTTCTTTGAAATTTTTTCAATTAGCTAATTGTTTAGTGAATTAATATAAATACAAGCAATCCTTTTTTATAATTTATTAACTTTTAAAATCATCGAAGGCGTAAAAAAACTTTTAACAGCATACTAAGATTTGCACTTCTATTATGTAAATAAAAAAAAAAGAAAAAAAATTGAGGTACTCTTAGAAAATTCATATTATCATTATTATTATTGTGTAAAAATTCTAGTTATGAATACTTAGGTATAATTTTATACAATTACTTTGTTATTTTAAAGAAAATAATTTATATTTATTTTTTTTTCTATATTGTTTTAGTAATTCAAAGAAAATTAAGTAGATATTCATCATGGACATATTGGTTTAATTTAATATGAGTTTTTATTTTTTTTTATTATTTTTCATTTTTTTTGTATTATATTATCCATTCTAGTTCTTTTAAATATTATATTTTATCTTTATAAACTATTTTGACATACAAAAATTTTATATTTAATTATAATAAACAAATTATTTATAAATTTTTTGCGAGTTTATTCTAGTGATATTTGTTTTTCTTTATTATATTTTATGAGTTTCTTTTATTTTAGCTGTATAAATATTTTTACATAATACATAATATTTTGTATTAAAATTTTTTGTATAAATAATTTGAGTATTGAAATTATGATAATTAATGTATGAAATATTATATATTAGAATAAAAACAAAAAAAAAAAAAAATTAATATAAAAATTACAATAATTATTTTTGAATTGTAAAATTATTATATATGTTAGTTTTTATAAATTTTAAGTACTTTTATGTATTATTTTTAATTAATTTTCTTAAGTTTTATATTTCTTTAATAAAATAATAACAGTTAATTCAATAATTTTCATTTTAATAGGAAGGCAATTTTCTTTTTTTTTTTAGATTAATAATATATTTTAAATTAAAGAATATTTATGTTATCTTTTATATAATTTAAGTGGCTTTCAAATTTTATTATGCCCTAATAATAACTATTATTGTTATTATTATTTTAAAAATATTTTAGAAAAATAACTTTTTGTAATAATTTGTATCTTATTAAATATATAATTTTTTTTTAAATTTAAGGAAAATATAAGACATTTTCCATAAAACTATATTATGAGTAACAAATAATTTTTCTTTACATTTTTTAGAAATATTAAGAATGTTTTTTAATTCTTTTAATTTTTCTTTTAGATGTTTTTATTTGAATTTCAAACAAGAAATTTATCTAAAAATTAAAATTTTTTATTTAGGTTTATCGTTAAGGAATATTTAATTATCAAAGTATTATTATTATTACTAAAATAATAAATATTGCTTTTTTCTATTGTGAATTATTATCTTTTTATATATTAACAAAAATTTTTGAATTCATAATAAAAATATATTTACTCTATTAAAGTATTTTTCCTTTAAAAGATTATTTAAAAACTAAAAATTTTTATATGAGTTGCATTAAAAAAAAAAGAAAACAAAAAAGTGCATTGATACTTTTTTCTAAAAAAATTCTTATGGAGTAAATTTATAAGAGTCAAATTTATAGCATCATTAGAAAAAGGGTTTTTTCTATGATTCAAAAAATGAATAAAACCTCAATTCTTTTAAATAGAATAATAAAAAAGATTTGTATTTTAAGCTAAAAATATGAATATGTATTGTCTCGTTTTTTATTACGACTACTAATTCATATTACAGACTGAACTTATAATTAATGTTTCTATTTAAAAAAAAAAAATATACCTTAAATTTAATGTAACAAAAATTTAAAAGTTAAATTATCAACATTGTTATTAATCTCTTATTTTCAATGACTATTTCTTTAAATTTAATATATGATCTTTGAATTTATCGAATAATTTTTTAAATTAACATTTATAAAGGTCCATTTATTTTTAATATTAATAATATAAATTAATCTTTTTTTCCGTTAGTTTTTTATAAATATTTTTTACTAATGTAAAAACATCTAATTATTTAATTTTTTAAAATGATTTTTCTAAATAAAAATATATTCAAAATGATGTAAATTACAAAAAAAAAAAAAAACGCAATAAAAATATAATAAAGTATTATATCTAAAATAAATGGTGCTCAAAAGGTGCAAAACAAAACGTTTATATATGTTAATAGAAAAATATTTTGTTAGAAAAATTCTGAAACAAATAAAAATGTACTAAATTTATTAAACTTTTGTAAAATTCATTATATTTAAGAAAGATATTTTATTTCCATGATTATTCACAAAAAATATTTGCTTTAATTTTTATTTTAATAATGATTAAACATTGTTTTTATAATATTATAATTCTAACTAATGATTGATTATTCCAATTATATATGATAAATGGACTAACTTGGGTTAAGAAAATTTTAAATTTTAGTTTTTTTAACTTTTAAATTATTATTTTATTTTTGTATAATAGAAAATATGAATTATTTCTACAGAATATCAATATTATTATTTTATTTTCATGCGCAATCTCACATAAATAAATGTATAAAAAAAATATCACTATCTGAAGAATTTGCAAAACATGCATTAAAATCAAATAGTACAGATGATATTCATGATAATGAAAGTACAACAGAAGTCGTAGAAGATACAGACCATTCTTCTGAAAGTCCTAAAAGTGAGGAATTAAAAGAAATGGGAGCCGTTGGAGGATGTGAAAAAGAATCAACGGATGAAATAGAATCTAACCAGGTTGAAAATACATTTAAAAAAAAGAATAATATTAGAAAAAATAAAAAACGTTCTAAAAAACGCGTAGAGAACAAACAAAAAGAGGATGAGATACCAAGTAGAAAGTTAATTAAAGATGTATTACGCTTACAAAAGATACCACAAGAAAATTCTTTATCAGTAAATAAAGAAGAATTAAAAGAGTTTGAAGTAGTAATTACAGCATTAAATAAAGTAAATGAAAATCTTAATAATTCATTCATTGAGAAGTTTTTAGCATTTGGGATTAGAAAAGAGCATGCTAAAGGCCTGAATGAAGAATTTCCGATATATTTGGGTTCTAAAATTAATTTTACAAATATGGAAAAACCTTTTGGAACAGAGTTTAAAAATTTAAATGCTGCTAATAAATTAGAATTAAATGACACATTATTCTTTGATAATTTTATGAGTATTAATTTATATAAATTTTTAAATGAAACATATGTAGGAAATTTACCTCTTGAAAAAGTTCCTATAATGTATTATATGAAAAATATTAATTATCTACCATACAATATTCAAATTTTGTCTTTTCTCAATTCAAAGTGCACTTTACAAAATATTTTATCGAAAATTCCTACCCTTATTACTTTGTATTTGGAAAGTGATAATCCTGAAATTTGTGACTTTAATGAACGTGATTCCAGTTTAATACATAAAGAAAATGTTAGAATTATTAATTTTTTAGAGAGATTAAGGGCAAATAAAAGATTTAGATATTTCACTGAAGATGAATATGCTAAATTAAATCGAATTATTTCATATGCTGAAAGAAATATAAATCTTATGCAGAGAATTACAATTGGTTATAATGTTAAAATTGATGTGATTAATGACGGAATTTCAAACTTTCTTAATAAAATAAGTTTAGATGACAAACTTCTAAGTAGAGATAATATTATAATTTCATGTATATTTTATATACTTAGTTATTGCATAGAATTTGCTAAACCATTATATGAAAAAATTCTAAAAAGGAAAAGATACACATATGAAGAATTATTTTTTATATCTAGTAATTTAAACATGTATATAAATATTCTAGAATTTCTAGAACACAATTCAAAGTTATGTAATGACTTCCATAATCATTTTAGAGATTTAGAAGCATATTATCCTCGCGTAAAATCAGGAGAAACTCTTCTATTCTTTTATAATTACATTATGATCAAAATCAATATAATGAGCATCATTTATAATATAAATAAATTATTTTTAAGGATTACTTTTTGCGAACGAATGGTAGAGAAATACAAGAAACATAATTATTCTGAATATGGTGATATAATGAATGAATTGCAATATATATTAAATACTTCAGTTCATCTAATCACATAACAAATATATGATATTGTATTTTTTTTTTTCGGATTTACATGAAAATAAAATATTCATTTCTTATTGTTACTAGGTTTTACATTTTTTTTTTTATAATCCTTTTAAAACAAAAAGAATCTTTTTCTTGCTTTTTTTTTTTTCATACATATATATAACATTATTTTATATATTTTAAAATTTAATAATACATTACTTATTATAACTAGTTTTTTTTAATTTATTACTTTTTTTTTTTGTATTAACAATAATAAAATTTTTTTATAAACTAATGTTAAATTAGTAGATTAAAACGTTTTTTTATCTTATATCAACGAAATATAAAAATGTTTACTTATATTTCAATAAAATATTTTATTTCTTGTTTTAATTATTAATTTCAAAATATTTTTATGATAAGAATGAACACCTTCAGAAATACACAGTTAGATTGAAAGGAATACTGATTTTCTTAATTCATTAGTTAACGAATCATGTTATATGAAATTAAAATTTTGTAGTCCTAAAGAATAATAATATCAAATAAATCAATTTTTCTAAAGTTATTTTTATTGATTTCCTTATAACTTTGAAGATATAAAGAAAATCTTTTGTTGAAATATCTTTTAATTAATTTATTTTTTTTTTTTTCTATTAGAAATATAGAAAAATATATCAACAAAAAAAAATACTTAAAAATACATAATACCTCTTTCTTAAAATAATATAAAACCTTTGAATGATAATCAAAAAAAAAGATCAATTTTAAAAAATGGATTACATAATTTTTAATCTATAGAAAAAATTCAGCAAAAAATAAATATTATTGATTTTTTTTTTATGCTTAAGATTTATGTATGCATTTCAAATATGTAATGATTACACTCGGTGAAAATATGCAAGAAGAAATGATTATTATATCCAATTTAAGCTAAGTTTGAAGCTTTTAAAAATATATAAAAGTTCTAATTTTTTTTAAAGAAAAGAAAAAAAAAAAAAGTTATATTTACATTATACATATAATATTTTTTTCTTATTTTTTATGTATTAACGTGTAAAAATAATTTAAATGATCTTAAATTTCTATCTACAAATAATATCTATATAGTACCAAGAAAAACATATAAATAATTACATTAGGAAATTGCAGCAAAAATGTGTTTGTTTTATTATATTCCTTTAAATAATATAATTCATGTTTTTAAACTTATGTTTTATGTATATATGATTATTCTATTTATTTTTAGCATGTTTTATATATCCTTACAAGTAAATATTTTCATCATAAATTAGTTATTTTAATTAAAAAATATTAATATTTTTTTCGTAGTACAAACAACATGCACTTTTTAGTAATACTTACTTTTAATACAATCTATTTATTTATCTTCCAAAAATATGTACTATATGATCTTTTATGAAGTTAAATAACTTTATAACCTTTTTATCTCTAAATGCATTTTACAACTCATTTTTTTACATACATACATGAAAACTTTTTTTCTGTTCTACTTTAATAGTTTTTACCTATATATAACACACTAAAATATATATATGAAGAATTCCAAAAATAGATTTTAGTTATGTTTTTATATAAACAATAGAAATATATATTCCTAAATACAATACCTATAATAATGCTTTCATTGTAATTTAAAGTTTTCTTTTTTTAAATATTAGTTAAATATAATTGAATTAGCTATTTTTTAATCTTATATTTAGGATTATTTTTGATCTTTACAAAATAATATTAAATAACATATATTTCTTGTAACCATATAAAGTATATAAAAAAAGAAGTTTAAATGTAAAATAACATGTAATGTTTTTTTTGTAATCTATAGATACTTATTTTTTAAGAAATAAAAAAAATTAAAAAAGAAAAGAAATACTTTAAAATACAAAAATTTTGAAATTTAAAATTTATCCAACTGTATAAAGTTCTAAGAACTTGAAAAATAATTAAATGACTTTTTTCTGTTATCAAATAGGATTTAATTAATTTGTATTATAAATTTATAATTCAGAAGTCTTAAGATAATAGTATTTTTATCAATAATGAAGAATAAAGAATAGTATATCAAAAAATTTAAAAGAAAAAAAAATGTATAAAACATTGGTTAATAGCATAAGAAGTCTTTAAAAAATTTAATTAAATACATTTTGTTATATAATAAAAATGATAAAAAAAGAAAAAACATAATATATTATAGAATAAATAATAATAATAAAAAAAAAACCCAAAGAAGAATAATAAATTAAAATGGAAATTAAAATTTTTATAGTCAAAAAGGATTTAATTAAATAAAAAATATAATCATATTGCTACTTTTTATTCACAAAGAAAAAATATTTAAATCAATGTAAATAAAAAATTCAAAGATATATTACATAAAAAATTAAACATTAAAAAATTAAATATTGTTAAAAGTTCAAAAAATATGAAATAAGAAGTATCACAAAATCTAAAATAGTATTAAGAAATAATTTAGGTACACCATAAAAATTCAACCTTTAAAATTTTCTTTAATTTTTGATCTTTTTTTTTGTGAATGTTAAGGAAATGAAATAAAATACAATGTAGAAATAATAAGCTTTCTTATATACTTTGATATTATCTTTGGTATATATATACATATATAAATACAATAGATAATTCTGCTCTTTTGAAAATTAATAAATATATTCTCCATATTACAAATACAGAATAATGACAATTAGTTATTAATTATATGATAATAACAACAATCCTAATGCATTAACTCAAATTAAAAATATTCATTATTATGATTATAATAATTATTTATATAAAGTTAGCAGTAATTGGAATAGTTACAATAAATTAGCTAATTATAATTATAATGGTTCTGGGTATGTTACATTGATAACATAATAAACTCTTATTATTAAGGTATCATATTTTTTCATAACAAATTATATAATTTCTTAAAAAACATCCTATATATGTTCAACTAAAGATTCATATTTTATTAATTACAAGTATGTCGATGCTTAATTAGAATTCTAACGCAAGCTTCCTTCTTCCATTAATTGAAGTAGCGTTTCCTTATCGGGGTCAACGATCTTTCTCTTGTAATTAGGGTCTTTGTTCTTTATCTTGAAATTATGACGTTTAAGCTATAATAGAAATTTAAAATTATTTAAAAGTGTATTTTTTTTAATAGTAAAATTTTAAATTAATTAATTTAAAAAAATTAAAAATGTATATGAATTTTTAATTAAAAATTTCATCTTACGCCACGAGTTATAATAAAGATAAAATAAATAATAATTAGAAAGACTAATGCCATTAAAACAATTCCAGTTCCTATATTTTCGTCATCATTTTTAAAAATATTATAATGTTTAGCTTTATGACCAATGGTATATGCATATAATATAGCATTTTCAGCCATTATCAATTTTTAAGCTTTTTAAATAAATAAAAAAAAGAAAAAAAAAAAAAAATAAATAAATAGATAATGATATTATTTCTTTCAATTTAAAATAACAATTATATTTATGAAACATTAATTCTTTTAATTTTTTAAGAAAAATTGAACATTTTTAACAATATTATTTTATCTAAAAACTTAATACAACAAAAAACCATCTATTTTGAAATACATTTACATTTCATTCAATTTTTTTCATTAAAACAAATTCTTTTTATTTTTCTAAATTTTGAACAGTAGAATAATTAAGTAAATTTATCTAACTATAATATATTTATTAGATACCTAACAGATTTTAGAAACTAGTAAAATGAACGTAAATTATGTTTGATAGATTATTGTTTTTTTTTTTTTTTTTTTTAATGAATAAAACAAAACATATTAAATATAAAAATAAAATGATTTAAATAAAATCAAATTTTAAAAGGAAAAAAATTGATCTAAAATAAGAATGACGTATATTTTAAAATCCATTATAATCAAATTATAATATGTATATAATTATATTGAAGTAAATAAACTAATCCTAATATAAATTTTTATTAAGAATAAACTAAATCTATTAATAGTTTAATTCTATTTAATATAAATTTATTAATAAAATTTATATCATTCTACATATAACATTTGTAATAAAATTTATATTAATAATGCACTTGGAATTTTACTAATAGAAGTATGTTATAAAGATATTGATGTTTTTATGTCAGTAATGATCTATAATAATTAGAAATATTTTGAAGTTTTTTGCATGCAAAAGCTTTAGAAATAATGACATAACAATAATTTAATGATTTAAATACTTTTCAAAATTAAAAGAAATAAAAAACATTATAAAAAAAAAAAAAAAAATATTAAAGAAGAAAAAAAGAATAATATAAAATAAAAATAGAATAAATATTAAAATAAAATAAAATAAAATATAGCAAAATATGAATGAAAAAAAAAATTTCAAATAAATTAAAATAATAATTAATTCTGGAGATATAATTTTTTATTGAAAAAATTATGGATATTTCATAGATATATAAAATTAATAATAATATGGGAATTAAAAATAATTTCATTAAAATGAAATTTAATACATTTACTTTGTAATAGTTAATTTTAAGTAAAGAGAAGATAATTAACTGAAATTGTGTGCATATGAAATGTAGTATTTTTAAAGATGCATGCAACTAAGAAAAATAATATATTTAAAAGTAAAAATGTAGTTTAAGCTTTAATTATGATAATAATAATGAAAATGGTTGTACAAGTAATGTTTAATAATATGTTTTAATGGAGATACACATAGTAGAGGTAATGTTTAAATTATGATTTAACAAAGTAATACTATTGTAATTACGGTTTAATAATTCGTATAAACAAAATTTAAAAAGTTGTATATTTTTATTATTTTTTTTTTTTATACAAAAAAAAAAGTAAGCTATGATCTGTGAAAATAAAAAATTGTTTATGAATTAGAAATTATGATGAATGCCTACATTTCTTTATATTTTACAGATTTATTAAAAAGATAATATTAAAATATTTATGTTAACATTTATGTTAATAGTGACATATACGTAGAAACATATAGATTATAAATATTATTTATGTGAATAATAAAATAGTTTTTATTTACAAAAATTGAATAATATTTCTTTATATGTGATTTAATGACAATGGATTATTTAATTATTAGTTTTTGAACAGATATAGCTAATGTTTAGGATTTTGAAAGATTGTTTTTACATTACTTCACTATGTAAATATTTCTTCCTGTTTTGTATGGAGTAATATATGACATGAAAACAGGTAAAAAATTATATAATTTCTTTTCATATTATGTTTGAGAATTTGCTGTTATTAAAAAGGCATAAATCTTATTTTATGGATTTCTTAAATTTGCAAAAAGAATATTATTATGTAATTTAAAAAGCATTAGAAGAAAAAAGAAGATATTACAGAAAAAAAAAAAAAAAATTAAGATTTGAATACACAGATATGAAAATAAAATAAGTTTTATATTAATAATATTAATGAAAAAAAGAAAAATAGCTATATAGTTAAGAAGTTTTATTACTATATATTTAATTATAAAATATCTTTAATTTTGTCTAATTTAAAATAAATCTTTTTAAATAAATTATATACACTTCTATATTATATTAATGAACTCTAATTGTTTTATAATTTGTATTACATATATGGATTTATAGTATATATATACTAATTCTTCTATTTTTTCCTCAACTTTTTGTACTTATAAAATCATTTTAACAATATATAGTAGGAAAATGAGAACATAAAAGAAAAATAAATATATTAATCATCATATATATATTTTAAATAATATATGTTTATAAAATAAATATTTTTTAGAAAAACATAGAAGTTAATCTATCAAAAAAAAATAGTGATCTAATATTTAATGTTTGTCCCCACTTTTAAATCTTTGTTGACACATTTTATTCATTGTTATCTTATTTAAATATAAAATATAAATACGATTCTTTTTCATATATACAACATATTATTTTTTATATTAACATATATATAATACTTTTTTTTTCTGTAAAGAACACTTATATACAATTAAAGAAATAATGATTCAAAAAATTGGTATATAAAAAAATGGTAGTCATCTGAAATATGTAAAATGGATATTTTTATGATCAAATAAAGTTAAAGCTTGTGTGATTAAAACAAAATAGAATCATATCATACCAATTAAAGTTTGTGTACTCTATTTGTTTATTGATTTTTTTGAAAAAAATAATTACGGAAAATTTAAAATAAAATATACAAGTATTTTATTTTATTTTTTAAAATTTTTGTATTTGTTGTAGCCTATATTTCAACTTAATATAAGCGTAGATTTTTGGTTTATTTATAAAGAACAGTGTATTTTTTTTAAGTAAGGAATTTTTTAATATATTGAATATTTTATATATACATATAAATTTTTTCATTATTAAAAAGAATTAAAATTTTAAGAATAAAGAAAAATTTATTCAGTGAAATATTATAAAAAATATAGAAAAAAAGTAAGAGGTAAAAAAATATTGAGTAAAATTAGAATGGAGGAAACACATATAGAAAATTAGCTACGAACATTGCAAGTTGTAAAATTAAAACTTGTGGAACATTTAATATAAGTTAAAAAATCATTAATATATTTTTTTATATTTACAAATAAATATTTTCAAATAATTTCTACATTTATGATATACATCATTTTCGTTATTAAAAGAATAACACAGTATAATAAGAAAAAAATTGAATTAAATGGAATTTGAGATACATATACTAATAGTTTCATTCATGAAATATATTTATAAAAGATAATATAAAATATTAAATTAAGCATTAAAAAGGATACTTAAAGGTAATATTCTTCTCATTATATTCATATAATATATAATACAGGTTATATATATAGGAATGTGATTATCAAAACTTTACACATAAGACAATAAATAAATATTAGAATGAACAATTTTTTTTTAGTATTAAATGAATATTTTTTATATTTGAAAAACATTAGGAATTTTATTATAAATTATGTTATTATGTTAACTTATTTATAGTGATTTAGTTATTACCTAGGAAAAGATTTTTTTTATACAGATATATATCTCAAAAAAGTATTTCAAAGTGATATATATTAATAATTTTATAATATTTAATAAAAAAAATGCAATAACTACATTAAAATAAACAATATATAAAATTTTTTAAGTGTTATTATTTAGATGCACAAAGGAGATTAATTTTTATATGAGTGACTAAATTTGTAATTCAATTATTAAATGAAAAGAAAAAAAAATTAGTATAACATATTTTTTTGGTTAAATATATCACGTTAGATGAAAAAAATTATTATTATAAAATTAATTTATGTGGCAAAAATTTCAAAAGAATTGAAAGATTTTTTGTTACTGAAAGGAAAAAATAACTTATAGAAAAATGTAAAGATGTCGGAAAAATTTTCATAAGTTTTTTATATAGTATATTTGAAAAATAAAAAATTTAAATATTTAAATAAATTTAATTATACGAAAATAATTTATCTAATGAACATTGCTTGGTAAAACAAATGAGAGTTACATATCTTTGGAAACACATGTTACTAAATAAAGATTTATTTAATAAGGAAGATTAACTGAAAAGTATAATTATTTTTTACACAAAAAAAAATGTGATATCATTCATACATAACCATAAGAAAATTATTAGTGGAATTTTAAAAAATTGTATTTATATTGATTATATTTATTTTATTTTTCTAAACAAAATTTATAAAGTGTTAACAAAAAAAAAAAAAAAAAAATAAACTGTTCTCACCTTAAATTTAAAATAAATTCATTTTTCACATTGAAACAAGTATACTTCACATAAATGTAAGTAGTAAATTGATGTTAAGGATCATGAATACTAAACTAGAATATAAAAAAACTAAATCTCATTATTTTTCAATTAATAAACAATAAAGAATAATAGTGTAGAAGAAATTCGAAAAAAATGTATCGTCGTCATATTTGTATGCGAAAATTAAAAAATAAATATTTTATCATATTAAATCAATAAGATGGGAACTTTTTTTTATATATATGTTTAGTATTATTTTTTCCTTTGATTATTAAAATAATTTGAACATTGTTATATTTTGTAACATTTTGAAATTTACTATTTTCATTATAGGTGAATGTGTTTATTTTAAAGAGTTTTTTTATCGTATCTTTGATAAAATATATGGAAAAGTTCATTTTTTTTTTCTTTTTTACGAAGTATTTATAATTCTTAATATATATATTAAATTTCATATTTATTCATTATTTAATATTATAAAAAATCATTTTAGTTAAATAATATAAATTTTAATAAAATCATTATCAAAATTTTATACAAAATTTATAAATACAAGATGAATATATTACAATAAAAACACCCAGTAAATGAATAGTTTCTTTTTTTTTACTTTTAAATTTCAATCTCATATATTTTTTACATTAATGAAATTGAATAAGACTTTACTTAAATGGATATATGTCTTATGAAAATAAAATAAATTTCTTTTAGGTAAGTATATATATTATTTAACTGATTTAATTGAAATTGAAAAATGTAGGTTATTAAAGAATCCTTTGCTATTAGCCATAATAAAAGTAAATGCTATCTTATTATAAGGATGAATTGATGATTAGTATAAAGTATTATTTGATTGTGATTTTAATAAAATTAAATTTTTATTTTTTTATTTTTTTTAGATTTAATCATATTTAAAATAATACAAATGAAAATAATTTTATTCCTAATAATTTCATAATTTAAAAATAACACATTTTTTCCATTATAAAATTTAAAAAAAATATTTTTCTATTTTATTATGTAGTGTTTTTTTATGTATTTATAAAAGAATGGCAAAAATTTTTTTTAAATAAAAAAATGATGATTACTATATAACAAATTGAGATATCATTCATTTTAAATGCACAATTCTATTATATTAATTACGATTAAATGTTATTAACAATACGCATATTGTATCCAAGAATATGAATTAATAGTATAATTGAAATTTATATATTTTAAATAAATGCGCTTTCTTTTAAATTAAGCTTGTTTAAAGAAAATAAATTTTTCTATTTTGAAAATTATTTTTTTTTTTTTTCAACATATTTAAAATTCTCTATTATTATGAATTTTAATTATTAACCTAATTTTATATTGGAATTTTATATATATCAAGAAAATAATTCTAAAATATTTATCGAAGAATGAATTAATGAAAAGTGATAAAAAAAGTGATTAGTTTTAGGACTAGTTAGAAGCAATAATGATGAAATATAATATATATTATATTATTAAATTATTGTGTGAATTAAGTATTTAATAAATTTTAATAAAAATAAATGAATATTTTTACAAAGTTATATAAATATTTTTATAAATTAATGTGTTAATAGTAATAAAACATTGGGACAACATACTTTTAATTTTGCTCATTTCAAATTTTATATGAAATAAGTTTTTTAATTTATACTATATGGCATAATTATATAATGTTTATATAATAATCATAATAATTTTTAAAAAAAAAAAAAAAGTAGTAAAAGCTATTTTGTATGCTTTTTAATAATTTGATTATTCTATAAACTATAAAAATATGAAAATATCAATTAATAAATCAACATCTTATTAAAAGAAAAAATTTCAATTATTAGAATATATATTATCAATACCTAATCTATTAATGAAAAAAAAAAAATATATCTACTGATAATGAAACTTATTACCATTAAACAAAAAATTCAATATATTAGAAACTTTGAATTTCTGCTGAATTGTACAATATATGCTTAGAATTACCTATGCTTTGATAAATCCGATAACTTAAATACTACTGACTTTTGGTGGAAATTAAAAAGGAATAATCAGAACTTTACCTGAAAAAATTTATAATTAATTTCACTAAAGGAGAAAACTTAACAAAGTAGCAAAAAGTTTTTATGGAAATAAGAAATAATTAGCACTAAAGGATAATCGAATAAATTAAGAATATATTCAAGTAGGAAAAATAATTTAAATATTAATAATAATAAGGTTCAATAGTTTAAAATAAACACATGATGTTAGTGATATCATATAAAGCGAGATTTCATGTACCTTAATAAGAGTATAATAGTTGTAATATAATTGGCTATCTATATAGTTTGTAAAATTGATGTAGTAGAAGAAAAAGAAGTTAAAGAATTCATAATAAATGAAATATACAAATCATTATAAAGGTTTTAAACAACTAAGTAAATATATAAAAAATTCGGTTAATAATAAATTACCTTAATAATTGATTTCCCTCGAAAAAAAAAGAGAATCATAATAAGTTTCAAGAACAAAGAAACTTATATAGAAAATGAAAGAAAGTAGGTCAAATTATATAAAACATACTAAGAATAAATTAGATAACAAAAAATATGTTGAGTAAAATTGAAAGAATGAATTTTTCATTCATTGTGTTTATAATAATATGAATACAAAAGTTACTAACAAAGTTGAACATATTATTGAAATTTACGGTAAACGAATAAAAATTTTGTTGGAAAGTAGTTCTGATTTAGTTATCATATTTCCTGTAAAAAAAAGAAAATTTGGTTAAAAATATACTTAACAGTTTCTCCAATTAAAATTAGTTGAGTAATTAAACATGAAAAGATGAAAATTTCCAGATTAGTTGTATGATGATTATTGGTTTATTAAATTACATATTTTACACTTTCGAAATGAATTTAACGATTAATTCTAAAATAAATACTTGTTACTATTATTTATGCTGAAGTTCTCAAGATTAACGAAATAACAATTTTTACATATTATAAAAATGCATCATCTAAAAGGAAAAAATGTTTTATTTGATATTTTATCTCGTACAATATGTCAACGTAATTCATTAAGAAAATTTATTATTATTAAAAAAATTCATAAGCTATTAAAAGAAAAAAATTGAATATTTTAAAGGAAAAACAGTTCTACACAATAAATATATTTCTGAAAATAAATAATTTCTTTTTTTTTTTTTTAAATAGTTTTATATTAATAAAATCCCTTTTATTAGATATTTAGTTTGTACCCTTGAGAACATTACATACGTTAAGGATATCATTTATCTGAATTAGTACAATAAATTCATTAATATACAAATACGAATGGAAATAATTATTAAGATTTTTTAATTTCTTTTTTTTATTTTAATTTTTTTTTCAAAATATACAAAAAAAAATTATTAATTGAAAGATAACTTTAAGATAAAATTAAAATATATTTTTTAATATATGCATAAATAAGTATATTAATGAACTATTTTAACATTTGCATTTATCATTGAAATGTTTGTCCATGATTTAACTAAATATCTTACTTTTTTAAATGAATAAAAATAAGCAAATTAAGTCTAAATTTTGCAAAGGATTTTTAAGGAAATGTCTTAAATTAATTTTCACATAATTTATGAAGTACATAAAATAAGTCTTTGAAGGATTAACAAAAAATATATATATATATATATATGCAATTAAAGTTAAATAAAATAAAGAACATATAAAATTTCCAAGAGAAACTATTACCAAAAATTGTATTTATTAAAGTGACTTAATACACTGGATAGTTAAAGAATAATTATAAAGAGGGCATAAATTTTATTTTGTGGGAAAACAATATTAAACAAATAATGAGTGAAAATTAGATTTTTCATTGAATTACAAGGTGAATAACTTAAATTCAATACTACTCTATTAGGCAAAGAAATATTATCCAATATTCACAAGAAAGATGGTGGAATGCTAATAACGAGAATCATAAATTGATGGTATAAAATGGACCTCATCAATAGAATTTGTGAAAAGAAAAGATGATATATAGAATATTCCTATGTATTATAACTATATAAATAAGTTTATTTTAGACGATTTATGTTTAATATATATTATGAATAATATATTTCAAACATTTCATAATTCTAAATGGGCTTCAATGATGGTCTCTAAATGTGGAATATAGAATACATTTTTAGAGGAAAATTATAAAAACTATATTAGTTTCATAATTGCTAATTTACATGCATTTGTTTTTAATATATTGCCATTTTGTTTGAAGATTATATTCGTAGATTTTTGAAAGAATAATGAAAAATATTTTTTCTATATTAATTCGGCAAAAAAACATATCTATTTACATTTATGCCATTATAATTTTTATTATAATAATTTATAAACACATAAACATAATAAAAGATGCTTTTTAAAAATTTACTCGTTGAAAACATATTACAAATAAATGTTGATTAATGTGAACTTTTCAAAACATTCACAACTTAGGAAAAATTAGATATCCTAAAGTAATAATTCTACAAGTAATGATTTATTAATTTATAATTCAAAGAATTTTCTATTATACTAAATCATAAAATTAATAAATAGTTTACAAAGTATATTCTACTAATTTTATATATTATAAAATTATTTATCATAATTAATATTATAATATTTATATATTTATACTTTATAATGTAGAATAGCTTATTTCATATGACTTTATAATTCTCTAATTGAAATTATGTAAACTCAATATTTCAATATTCTAGTTCATTAAATGGTTTATAAAACTCTTATATAGTTCCATCCAAATTTTCACTCATTTTTATTAAAACTTATATATTCAATTTTGCCAAACATTTGATAATATAATTTATGCATGTTGTATTTCATCAAAAATTAATTCTTCAATAAAAATTTATAATCACTCTCTTTATTTATCTATATATATTAATAAAAAGAAACCTTTTCCAATAGAAAAACGATATCGTTAAATAAAAAAAAAAAAATTTTTTTTGAGAGTACTTATTTTAAAATAGGTATTCTAGTATACTTTATTTAACGCATTTTTGTGTAATTATTTTTTTAAATTATATAGTTAATGCAATTTCTTAAACATCTTTCATGAACATTTAAATTTTTAGTTCTATTATACTTTTTCTTTTTCAATGTTTAAAGAGGTTTATATCATTCTTTATAGAATAAATAGATAAAGGTAATTTTTGAAGATCTTAGTCCTAACTCAAAGAAACAACCATAATCTTTTTATAATCCACTAATTATTACAGAAATTATATTAAATATTTTTTAATGCTAGCATCTAAGTTATTTTTTAAGTAATAATTTTATATACCCAAAAAATAATTCGAATATATTTAAGAATACTAACAGTATAACATAACCTACTACACTTTACTATAGAAATCATTTTAAGAAATGTATATACACATATATTGATACATCACATTATCTTTCTGAGTTAATGCTAATTTAAATATATAAAGAGACTAATTTCGTCCTATTTATCTATTTAACATATATTAAACTTTATTCAGAGGAGATGAAATATAAGGGAAAAAGAATTATATGAAATGATTATGTCTTTTTGCTTTTTATATTGAAGAATATAAAACACTTGTGATAACTTATTACAAATATATTTTTACAAAATATGGTATTAGTATTCAAAAATTATAAAGATACAAATGGAATTAACTGAATTTACATTAAAATTTTTATTATTGAAAGTGCTTAAAAGATTTTATTATTCTAATAGATAAATGAACGACCAATAATAGATATTACTCAACTTTTGAAATATCTCAAAGGTCAAAGAGAAATAAAAATGAAAATTATGTGTTCACTGAAAATATTTGAGAAGAATGCCTTGAAAATAAAAAGACATTATTCTGGATTAGATATACTAAGAAAAAAGAAGGATTTTTTGTAATTCTTTGGTTGATCAATTCTTTTTAAACAGTTAATCAATGAATAATGAAAAATATAATTTTTTTAAGAAGCAAGAATTAATTTTTATGAAAGATAATATTAATATATTATAATATATATATATATATATATATTATTTAAGTCTTAAAGAAAATAAGTGGAAAAATTTTTAAAACTTTTTAAATATCCTAAAAATTAGTGTTCTTAGGAAAATAGAAATATCGAGTTGACATGCTTTTATCTGAATAATTATAAAATTTACATGAAATAATATATATATATTCGTGTTATATAATGTTATTAAATAAAGTTTTTCTGATGATTACAATAAATATTTTTACAATAAAAAAAATTAGAAGAGATCAATCTCTATGATCTTTATTAATTTATTTTTTCAATACTCTACAAAATTCTTTGAATTGGAAATTAATAAATTTATGGATAACATTTTTTCCTAGTTGTATAAAAATATTCTATGCTAAATTTCTATATAGATATGAAAATTTTGCATACATTTTGATATTTCTAGAGAGTTTCCGATACATTTTTAGAAGATAAATCTATTATACAAGAATATATAGCAACGAAAAATAGTTTATCTTTTCATTATAAGACAAAAGGATTACATGTATCATAAATGTATAGGAATCATTTAATATATTACTTTCATAAAAGTAAATTCATAAGAGACTATAAGGTAAACAAAATATTAAAGAAAATAAAACATTCTTTTTGATTTCTCAATTGAATTCTTGATACTGAAAAATATTCTAAATTTATTAGTTTGTCAAGCTAATCATGATAAAAAATTTACACTTAATTATCAAGAATAGTACAAACTTTTGTTAATATTATGTTCAACAAACACAATAAACCTATACTTGGTGTATAGATAAATATTTCATGAATACATAGATTGATCATTTCTTGTTTTAAATGCCAAAAAATGTAAATGGCTTATCAAAGTCTACAGAATGAATTTTATAATGAATCTAAGAGTTGATCATTAACAATTAAATGTCTTTCACATTTGAATTATAATAAAAAGTGTTGGAATAGCTTAATAAAAAAACTTTATATATATGCATAATAAAAATATAAATAATATAATTTATTACTAAATTCATTAATAGATAAATAAAAGGTGCAAGACAAAAATATATATTTACCCATTAAAAAAAAACGAATTTTTTATAATTGTGATATTTCTTAAATAGTTAACTGTTTACTGAATTGAAACATAAGAAATGTGCATGTATATATTATCTTGAAATGTTTAATATATTTTTACAATCTTTAATAGAGCTAATAACTATTTTACTAACTTGTAACTAAGAAATTCCTTGAAACGCTATTGGTGAGATTTCCATTTTGAAGAAAATATACATTCAAGAAAAATTTTAACAAACAATGATAAAATTCATTCGAATAAAGAAATTAAAGGATTATAAGAAAATAAGTCCTAACAAAGATCTATTATATTAGTAAGTACTATCTTTATGGAAATGATACTAATGAGATTTTTCATGAAAGTTTTGATTATATGAATAAGATTATCCTTGAGAAAATAGATATACTTTTTAAAAGTACAAAATAGTGTTAAATTTGAATAGAATATTTAATGATTCCATAGGAAAAACATCATATACCTCTATTTATAAATGACTTTATTTTTTTAGAGTTTTAAAAATTATTACTTAAAAACTATCCTAAAATAAGAATCATCTATTTAAGAAGCTAGTAGTAAAAGTCTCATGAATAATTAAATTAAATTAAAATGAATTTAATTATTAATATTAATAATAAGTTGATAATATAATGACCAACAAGACATTTGTACATGAAAAAAAATGAAGTATTATAATGAATGCACACAAAATATATCTTTCCTGTCTCTAATTAAAAGATAAATTGAAGTTGTACGTAAAATTTTAAAGATTATTTCTTTAAATTATAGAGTTAAAGAAATTCATATTCTCCTTTATATGATCAAATATTTATCTATTAAAATAAGAAATATTTTAGAGAGTCCTAAGAGTTATTTAGTATTTTAAGAAAATGTAATTTTATCATTTATACGTGAATAATAATAAAAAACTATATATGGATATATAGAAATGTTTTCATATCATAAAAAGATTCATGGAAATATTATAAATAAAAGAATATCTTTTAACTTTTTCCTACGTAGCGGTGTATAGCTAATAATGAAAAATTTTAACATTTTTAGATAGATAAGTTTATTGTGTCAAAGATAAATAACATTAGCAATACGTGCAAAGTGTTCAGTGGTAGAATTTAGTTAAAGTTTATTTCATATAGCTAGAAATTGTTAAATTGAGGAAAAGACATTTACNAAAAAAAAAAAAAAAAAAAAAAAAAGGTATATTTCTTTTTAAGAATTAGTTTTTTTTGTGATATTATTTTTTGAATATCCTACAATTATTTACAATAAATAATTTATTAAATTTTAGATTAAAAGTTTAACTTTTTATGATTTATGTTAATATATCTATGAGTATAAAAATATGTGAATAAAATGCTATTGTAAAAAGTATTTATTTTTATGTTATCTCAGTTATGTAAAGTTATTGAAAAATGCAATCATGAATAAAAAAAAAAAATTCTATAAAAATATAAATAGAATTCATGAAAGTATTTTTTTCATCAATATACTTTTTTTTTTTTTTTTTTTTGTTAAATTATTTCATTAAGTATTATATATATATATATATATTATTTCCTACTAATTGTTCTTATTTAAAAACTTTTTAATCTTTATTATTGAAATTTTTTAAAGGATTAATTTTAATGAATTTTATTTTTTTTTTTAAACACGTAAAATTTACTAGATTAGTATTAATGTTCTAGATTATATTTTTTTTAACGAAATATGGAAGAATTTTTAAATATTGAAATAGTTTTATAAAATATAGAAATATGAAATATTTAGGTAAACATATTACATATAAGAGTAAATGTAATAAATCAACGTTTAAAAGTTTATAAAATGAATAAAAATAAAATAAAAAAATAAAAAAATAAAAACAGAAATAAGGACGACATACGTTACAATGGGTATGTGGTTATACTAATTTCAATAAGAGAACATTTGTTATTAAAACAACAAAAAGGATAAGTTAGAAAATACATAAATAATAAAACAATATTTATTTTTACTATAATCTTCTTAAATCTCTAAAAATAGAAACATTATTACATAAATAAAGTCATAGTATATAAAAAATAATATTCTATTAATAGGGTAATGTAAATAATATGATAGGGAAATATTGTTAAATATTGTTGTAAAATACTTATAATTAAGTTACTTCATAAAAAGAAGGTTCTTTAAATCATATAACTTCTAATTTTTCTTTACCCAAATATGTATTATTAAGTACTTTTTAGAATTGTTCTTTTTTTCTTTAAGTAAATTTTTGTTAATTTGTTAAATTCAATAAATAAAATTGTAAAGTTTGAAAAATAAAATAAAAAATGTTAAATTTATTGTTTATAACGGTTAAGTCTAATTTTTTAAATTAAAAAAAAAAAAGAATTATAATGTTGTTTTTGTTAAAATAAAAGAATATTTCTAAAGATTAAGTAAATAAATAAATGCTTAATTCAATAAAATTAATACCTGATTCTATGGATAATTATAAAAATAATTATTTAAAAGTAGAAAAAAAAGCATTTAAGTAAGTACATTTTTTTTTTATTTTTATTTTTAATTAAATTGTACACTTGACATAAATTTTTTTCAAAAATAAATTTTTAAAGGAAATACATATTATATATGTTAATATTTAATTCTAAAACCATAGGAAAAAAAAAAAAATTTTAAGTAATCCTTATATAATAATTTTAATTAATTTTCGTGTAAATATTAGCAATTAATTATGATAGTATTTATTTGATGAATATAATATATAAGTCATTATGTGTCAAATATTAATTTTATATAATAAAAGGTGAAGGTGATATTTTTATTAACAACAAATTCAAACATTTTTATATTTCAAGAAGGTTTATAAGTATATAAAATTTATATAAATAATATATATATAAATTTTTTTTTTATGTTTTTTCCAATAGTAAAAAATATGCTGTTTAAAGAAGTAATTATTTTTATCTTAGAGATATTTTAGTATTTTTTTTCAATACGAAAAAAAAAGATTATGTAAGTTTTATTTATTTAATCTCAATAGGTACATTAACTTATTAAAAAATAATATATAAAAATATATTAATTTTTTCTTCTCTATTTTTAAAAAGAATTAATGAAAATAGAATATATTTTTCTTATTGTAAAAATGATTTATAATATTACATACCATTTTATTTGTAATATATTTTTTTTTAATGAAAAGATACTTTATAAATATTTTTGTTTGATTTATTTAATAAATAATTAGTTATTTCGTTTAACTTAAGGTTTTTGTGAAATTTATTTTTAGCTAAAATATATTCAATTTATATTAATATAAAAATATTTTATTTAAATTTTTTCTTACTAGAACTATTTTTGTTTAAAATAAGATAAAAAATATAATAAAAAATTACGGTTTTTATTATTAACAATGAGTACTCAATTTTGATTAGGATGATTATGTAACTATAATTTTGTTACTTATTTTTCATTATCAATCTTTATCTGGAATGTAACCATAAAAAAATTACGTAATCAACCGCAAACTTTGTAAATGTTTTTATTTGTTAAAAATATTGTAAAGAATTAATATTTTATGTTTTCGAACATGCATGCAAAATGAAAAATATGTTGAAGAAAATAAAAATATATAAAACTTATAAATACCTGAAAAATATCCAAAAACAATCTTAAAATTATTTTTATTTATAAAGTATAAAACACTTTATTTTACCATTTAATTCATTATTATTCTTTAAAATAGTATCTGTAAAATTACATAACTTTTTAGGACAAATGAGAGTCTCAAAAATACTTTTTTTTCTTAGCTTTTTTTTGGTTTTCAATTTATTAAAAATATGCTTATATGCAAACCAGATTTCATCGAAAAATTACAGTTATTTAAATAAAAATAATTATGAAATAAAAAAAAAAAAAAAAAAGAAAATATTATCTATCTGCTTAGGTATAAGTCTAGCAGCTGCTGCTGCAGCAATAGGAATAGGATTTTACATGTACAAAAAGGGGTCAAACAGAAGAGGACGTATGTTAGATTTTCCTGATCATGATGAAGAAATAAAACATGAAAATGACAAAAAAAAAGATTTGGAATATGAAAATTTTAAGGAGATAGTAATAAATAAAATTAAGAATGAGTTTGACAATTTAAATGACAATGAAAAAATAAATATAATTAACAATGACGATTATATAAGAAATATTATTGGAAAGTTATCACTGGATAAAAATGTTTCATTAGAAAAAGACGTACAAAAACGCCTAATTAATGATGTTAATTTATCTCTAAAGAATAAATTTCTTAGTTTTTTGAATAATAACCGCAATGTTAATGTATTATTGAATATTGAGAAAGCAGCACATGAAGAATTATTAAAACGATTTCATAAGTCAGATGATAAACAAAAACATTTAATGATTTATAATAATAAAATAGTAGTTAATGCTGTTAAAAGTGCTGCAACAGATAGAGGATTAATACTTTCAGTAGATGAATTGAATCCTATCACCAATAATGTGTTTACTAGATTAGAACCTACATTTGATATATTTTTACGAAATCGTAGCAAAAAAAAGTGATGTATATGCATGGTTTTAAAGAATTATGTTGAATATTTCTTTAATATATAATCTTTACACTTTAAACAATCTGGATACAAAATCTTATTAAGTTAATTTTTTTATGGTAATATGCGCATTTTGTGTGATGAAAAATCTTAAAATATAGGTATTACACAATTTAAACAAAAGTATGAAGTAATAATAGGGAATAAAATTTTTTATGATTATGGAGTATAAAGATATGTGTTTTTATAATTATTTGAGTTATAAAGGATTGTGAATGAATAAAAAATAAAACAAAATCTATGAATGTACTGAATTTGGATTGTTAGCATTATACTACTATGTTATAAAATAACTTTATCTTCTTTTGTACTTATAAAGGAAATTAAGTAATACCTTTTTTAATATAGAATAATCATTCTTGCAAAATACATTACCATAGAATTACAAAAATTAAAAGTTAAAAAATTTTCCTTATTTAGCATATTTTATATGGAAATCATACATATATCTGAATGGAAGATTATTGGATATTGTTACTTTGCATATTTAGAATAATCATTGTTCTTGTTCTCTCTTAGCAACGATAAATCTTTTATAATAATTCTTTAAAATATTTTTTAACATAAAAATAATTATAATTTGCAATTTTAAGTATAATGTGAAGAAAAAAAGCTAACTGTATTTTTAAAATAACTTTTTCTTCTTATATTTTAAATTTTACATAAGTATAATTTTTTTTTTTTAAATACAAAAGTAATTCTTGCATTTTAATTTTTTCCCTTTATCTAACAAATTAACATTTTATTTGTTCATATAAATAGTGAAAAATTAGCTATATTTTTGTCTCCATAAATTAAAATTAAGGATTATTAAATATAAATTTTAAAATATATTATAAATTCTAATCATTTTTTTAAATAATTCGTTTTCTCCCACTGATCTTATTAGCAAAATATAAATTGTTAATATTATTGTGGATTATTGTGTTTATACTTTAGATTAAATATAAAAATAGCTTTTATAATTATAAAAATCTTAAAAATGATTGAAATATTCGTAGGAAACATATCAGCATTTTACATAATTGAAATAATTTTTCTAAAATGTGTACTATTCATAAAATCAAATTAAATACACAAATAATAACAATTATTTTAAATTAAACAATATTTTATGAAAGGAAAAAAAAAAAAAAAAAAAATTAAAATCCTTTAATTTATAATATTGCTATCATTTTGAATAATAATGAGGGTAACTATTTATGATTTTATTACAAACTTAATTGAAATGTATACAACTGATAATGTAATTGAAATTAAGATAATATGAATATATCTTTATATATATGTAAATATATAATAATAGTAAATTTAAAAAACTTCTTTTCTTTTTTTAACATTTTTTCAAGTTTATTTAACTTTAAAATTCAGATTTACTTTTACATTATTATACATAATTCTTTTTTTATTAAAATAAATCTTTCTTTTTTAATATGAACTTTACCCAATGAAATAATTTAAAAATTTTAAATACAAACTTACAAATGAGATTTGTCGACATGAAAATATTTTAATCTTCAAAATAATTTTGAATAACTTTTCATTATAAAAGAATACAGAAATATATTATAATATACGAAGAAAATGGTATAATTTTTAAGATTAAATTAATGTTTGAACCACTTATATTATTTATAAAAAATATATTATGATTAACTATACGTTAAGTTAAAAATTATTTAAAAAAAAAAAAAAAAAAAAAATATGTGGTAATATATTCATTTTTTTTATTAAATTAAGACATTATATAACCTTTTTAGTGGGAATATAAGGGGAATACATATGTAATAACATTTTAGCTATGAAATATAAGTAATAGGTTTTTTGCTCAACACAATACAAAATAACATAATTTTAAATATAAGTAATTTTATTATGCATTTATCTATCTAAAATATACTATAAAATAAATTATAATTTATTGCAAACTTAAAGTTAAGATGAGCTATTATGAATGAATAATAATTAAAATTTTTTTTTATTGAGAAATATATGCTTATGGGACAAGTTTTGAATAAACAATATAATTAAGTAATTTATATGTGCTTTCAAATTTTTTGTAGTAATAAAAATTGATGCGTTATCTTACACTGAAAAGTTACCTTTAAAAATAATCTTAATTTATATCAAAATCTAAAATTTCATTTTCTTATTGATGCGATATTTTTATTTTAATTTTTTTTTAAAAAAGAAGGACCTATATGAAGTATAGACATATTCTTTTGTATTTCATTTATTTATGCTCTTTAAATAGAACACATTAATCCAATGGTAAATTATATTTATAATAAGTATCGAAAATAATAAGCAATATAAAGAAATGTTATTCTAAATAGTTTTAAATATTTTTTATGGATTAAATACGTAGTTTAAATAGGAGAAATTTTTGTTTTTTTTTGTTATATTGTAAAAAATATAATTAATTTTTATTATGGTAAATATCATTCCTAGTTAATATATGATATCTATAAGAAGACTTTTTTTTTCCTTTTTTTAATATTATATATACTTTATTTATTTACCTTAATTTTAATTGTAATATTTAAATTTATTTTCTGTTACTTAAATAAAGTTAATTACACTTTAGAAAAAGTTATTAAGATTTGTTTTGTTTTTAATGTCCTATTTTCAGTATTATAAAACAAGAATATTCGTTTTTAAAGTATGAATAACAAAAAAAAAAAAAAAAAAAAAAAATAA
>NW_021628238.1:0-94839 GCF_900005855.1 Plasmodium gallinaceum | reverse complement strand
GAAAAAAAAAAAAAAAAAAAAAAAAAAAAAATAATCTAAGCTTTGATAAGAAAATAAAAGAAAACTCCTTTAAAATTATTGATTATATTTTTTTACTCACATATTGTGAAAAATTGTAATTGAAAAAAAAAGGATAATTTTTATTTTTTTATTAATTTGTATGTATATTATTAAGAAAAAAAAGAGGATTTCTTTAAATAAATTCCGAAACAAAATACAAAATAAAAAACTGCCAGTAATATTACACTTAAATGTGGAGTCGGATAAACTATATACATATATATATATTTTTTAAATAGTATAAAAAATATTCACTGTTACTTGAAAGCGTAATTTTATAAGAAAATCATTATGACTGAAAAGTTATAATTTGAGATATTAATAGTTTTTTAAATAATTACAGAAATTAAGTTGAAGATTTTCTTAATAACTACGATTAAACTTATAATTTTTAAGAGAATTAACTTGGATAGTTTTGAATTCAAAATACATGAAAGCGTATTCTCTTTAGCTATAAAATATTCCCTTACAGCATTTATTACATATGGTGTTTCAATTTATATATTGATTATAAATTTTATCTGGACATTTTTTCTTTTAAAGAAGTGAATTATAATTATTTATGTATTAAATATAATTTTTAAACCCTATTTCATTTATTAATACAAAAAAAAAGAAAAAAAAAAAATGAAATTGACAAAGATTAAATCATTGATGAGTAAAATTTTTTTTCAGAAAAAGACAATTAAAAATTAAAAAAAATTATTATAAAAGAAATGAAAAAAAAAAAATAATTACGTAAAAAAATATTCAAAATTTTTTTTTTGAATTATAGCTAGAAGAAAATATTTTTAGATGTACTGTTCATTTAAATTTTTAAATACTTTCAGATCACATTTAATCTTTTATATAATATTACAAATACATTTTTGCAAAAAGTTAGTAAGACATTAATTATCAAATAAGAATATTATTTCAATATTATTTTTTTTTTTTAAATTTTCAAGTTATTTTTAAAAATTTTTTCTTATTTCCAATATTTTTAGCTTTGTTTATGTTTAAAGATGATTTATTAGTTGCCTATTAAAATACATTGGTAAGATGTACTAACAAAATAATTTGATAAAGAGCACTTAGAGTATTCTCTAATAATTTTGTTTATTATAAAAAAAATTTCTGATAAATGGAAAACTTTTCATTTTATATAACACAAAACAAATAATTTGTTTCCTGTAATATTTACAACCCTTTAAACAAAAATATTTTAACTCAATATATTGTTATTCTTAATGAATTAATTTATAAGAGGAATTTATCTTGTGAAAGTTTTTTCTTGTTTTTTATTAAAACTTAGATACTTATAAAAACCTTTGATCACATATAAAAATATCTATTTTTTATGTATTTTCCTCTATGGAATAAAATTATGCTAAGTAACAATATAATTATTATTAGGATATTAAATATCATGTTTAATATATTTCATTAAAGCAATTAAAATAAAAATTAAAATATATATAATAAATATAACACTATAAAAAAAAAAAAAATTTTTTTTTTTATTAATATAATTATCTATGCAATAATAATATTTATAGTTATTTTGTTGATGCATGTTCCTTAATTTGAATGTATATATAACTCTTCACTCCATATTATCAATTCGAATATTTAAAAGTGTTAGTAATGCTCTTCATTAATAATAAAATAAGCATTTTATATATAGTTTATTTAAAATGGAAATTTCAACAAATGAACAGAAGAATATTACATTTGTATTATTATTTTTAATAAAAAAATTGTTTTATTTGTTTTATTGAAGATTTTTTTTTTATATAAATGAAAAAAATTTTAGGTACATTTAGTATTAGGGAACTAGAAACTAAACTGGAATTTTATAAGATATTGAAAAAATGAGATACATTAAAATTACATATATACTATATATCATAATAATAATAGAATAAATCATTTAAATAATATTTAAAAAAAAGGATAGAATCAAATTTATTCTAAACCCTTATAAAAGTCAATAAACTTATTTTTGCAGGAGAATAGTTTAAAGCTATATGAGATAAAAAGAAATTTAGAAAGAATAATTGAAATATAAGTATAGCTAACCTTGTAAAAAAAAGAAAAGTGGTAAGATCTTTTTAATCCTTTTTTATGAAAAACTGTATTAGGTTTTATATGTAATTCTTCTTATTTATAGTAAAAATAATAAAGATATGAGCGTTTATTTAAAATTTAATGAATTAAAAAAATATATATTCTAGTGGTATATGTGAATTATTTGAATGTTATATTTTCATATCAGATATTTATGTAGTTATAATTTTATATATTTGGTCAATAAATAGTATTAATGAACTTTTTGAATTATTAATAAGGCACAAAACTAATGTAGCAGTTTATTAATTATTCCTTTGACAACTTTGGAAGAACATTGAAGAAAAAAATAAAGAGAATGTAGAGTAGCTTCCCTTGATTTTAACTTTTGTAAAAATTATATTAATGCTATATATGAGTAAACTTTATGCATATAACTTACATAACTGAGAATTAACTTTTTTAAAGGTATTTATTTAGCAAAAATTTATCTTTGTTTTTATCAAAAACTTAAATCTTCGTTGAAACCATTGATTGTATGTAAAATAATGTTTTAAAATAAAGTAATAAAATTAAACATAATTTATCAACAGTTTTTTAAAAATATATAAAAATTAAGTATTAATTAAAACAAAATCCATTTTGCTTTTCTTTTAATTTTACTTTTAATTTTATTATAGTTTCAAGTATTAATTCGATTGACAAAATTTGATTACTTAAAAAGAATAAAGTTCATTTCACAAAAAAAAAAAAATTAACTTTTTTTTTTTGTTATTTATTTTCTCAAATAAAGAGTTTGAATAGTTAATTTGTTATTTCTCTTATGATTTACTAACTATTATTTCATAAAAGGTTATTAAAATTAATATTAACTAGTTACATAGAGTAATTATATACAAAATATATAATTATCTATTATAAGTAATTTTATAATAAGTAAAATAAGTAGATATCACTTTCTATTCTTTTTATTAAATTAATTGTTCCATATAATATACAGTCAATAAACTAATTTTATAATATATTAATATTATCTATTACCAAAATTAATTCTTGTTGGTAATAAAAATTAAATTTCTATCAAAAATTATCCATTAATTTCAAAAACATAAATTATCAATAAAAAAAAAAAATTTTTTTTTAGAATGTGTAATGCACAATATTGTTTTTAGCCATATCAAAAAGTCATATCGCAAATATCTTGTGTGAATAGGTAATTTTTAACTTTGTTTACATTATGAGATCAGGTATTTAAGAAAGATAATTATATTATATATTGACGAAAAACACAACTTAATAAACTACTACATAATAGAAACGTTACAAAGACACATTTATGTTATCAGAAAAAAACGTTATAAATTTAGTACATTAAATGATTAAATATTGGGGAAATCCAAATAAAGTAATATAGAAGTAATTATGGTAATGGTACGTATGATTATAAAATATAGATGAAGAAAATATTACCTTTTCTAAATAAAATATTTTAATATTTATATATATAATTATTATGGAAAAACAAAATAATATGCGGATGAAAGAAAATCAAATTATTCAATAGTATTAATAAATTATCAGACTAGAAGTTATTAAATCTAGTAAAGATATAGGTTAACAATAAAAAAGATACATATTTAAGGTATATATTTTTCTAATTGGTATAATTTTTCTTACATGTATATATTTCTTGAGAAAATATAGTTTTTTTGCAGATATAAGAAAGTTTTTTTATAAAATTACATTTTTAATTTTATAATACAAATATATCTTTACATTTTATCATTGTACTATGAAAAATAAAAATATAGATAAATAATACTTTATTAAAGGATTTATTTTTTTAATTTTTTACATGGATTTTATTTTATCTCATGTTAATAGTGAGTATTAGAATGAATACAATAGTAATAATAATGTATTTAAATAAAACTAACCCTTTAATTTGTTTTAAAAATGTTTAATAGGAATCTTATTAAACAAATAATGATTTAAAAAATGTAAAATGCATTAAAATTTATGCTTATAATGCTGATGATGACATAATTTGCAAAATTCTTTTATTAATCCTAACGAAATTTGTAAAGTTAATTAAAATTACAACACATTTGATGAATATAATATCATTTTAATAACTCAACTTAGAATTACCATAAGAAAAATAAGCACATACTTTATGACACAATAATGATAATATATAATATTGGTGATACTATTCTGAATAAAAATAATAATTATTATATTTATTAATAATAAAAAAATTATATTTGTAAAAAAAATAATAAATATAATGATTATTATTATTATGTAAATATATACATGAATTAGCACATACATATGGGCCTGCATAAAATTAATGATCTATGCTTTCTTTGAAAACAGTGATAGGAATTATATTTACATGTACTTTTTTATTTACATAATTAGTTAAAAAATTATTAATCTTTTTCAAGTGCATAAAAATATATCAAGTTCAATATAGAATATATATAAGTGTACATAACGTACAAATTTATGAATTAGTTGGATATTTAAAATGTTATATGTGATGTAAAGACTTAATTTATATTAGAGAAATTTTTTATTATTTTTAGAGAAAAAAAGGAAAATTTTTATATATTTATATATCTTAATATATAATTGGTGAACTTATATTATTTTTACTCTATAAAAAATATTAATTTACGATATTTTTATTTATAAATAATGTTATAATATTAAGAGTATTTTTTTTCTTAAGTTAACGTATTTTGAAGTATTTATAAATTTGCTATTAAATTAATTACTAAATTTAATTACCGAATTGATTATAAAAGTGGATGACAAAGAATTTAATAAATCAATAATAAAAATCAAAAATGAGAGTTACTAAAAAATGTCTTCTTGCTAATATTAGTTTAAAATAAATTGAAATAGCAAATAAAAAACAAAAAGTATTAAGCATCACACTACAAAAAATATTGTAGTATATATTGTTTGCATATATGCGAATAAAATGGAATATTTTTAAAACATATTCCTTAAGTATTAACAATAATATGCATTAGAATGTTTTATAAATGTCACACACTAATGATAGGAATAAATATTCATAACTAAAACTACACAAGATGAGTATTTCTAGTTCTATAGGTTTTGCAAATAAATGTAGTATTTTTTTTATATATTCTTTTTTTATATTTTTTTTTTGTATATTTATAATTTTTAATATAATAAAATTCAAGAGAAGTTTATCTCTAGGAGTTAATATTAAATGAAATGTATTTTTAAAGGAAAATAGAAAGGAAGAATATAATATTCAGACCACAAAAAGTAATTCAATATTGAAATATAGGTAAATAATAAATATAAGAATATTAAAAGAGAAAATATTTTTATTCATTATATTATTTTTATGTTAACATGAGGTAATTATGAGTAATATGTGTAAGACTTATATATTTTTAAATAATAAAACACCTAACTTTATGCATAAATTCTTGATAAAAGAAGTAATTAAATTCGTTGAATTTAGAAGGAAGTCTTCTTCCTCACTCTTATATATTTGATATTTAATACTAGTTAAGTATCATTAATACTTTTATCTACCGTTCAAAAGTTTTTGTAGCACTTTGAATAATCAAATTAATATGGAACATGTAGAGAAACCTCTATCTACTTTGCTTATTATAATATTAATTATTGTAAATAATAATTAATTACTAATAAATTGTACTATTTAATTTAACACATAACTTACTTTAAATTTTGAAGATAAATTTTTATTACACTTGTATGTTTTTTAATAATTAATCACTTAATGTTAAATTTATCATTTATTTTAAACTTGGTAACATATACAGTGAATAAAATTATATTCAACCTTACGAAGTTTCATCATATGTCACATATATTATGCAAATAATTAATTAATTTTCTCTCTCAGAAAAAGAAATTATTATACAAAAAAAAAAAAAAAAAAAAAAATTATCATCCATCTACAAAAACATGTAATATAATGTAAGTATTTTAGAGTATTCATTTTTTAAAATTCATATAATCTATCCATTTAAATATGTTTTATTCATCTACTTTACATACATAGTAAAACATTGTATAATCTATATTTACCCTAATTACAATTGAAAATATGTAGAAAATATCATATATTTACTATTAACTAAGTGATAATATTTGTTAGCTATGTAAAAATCATATAATATATTTATATTCATACATAAGAGTAAGTAAAATAGAGAATAAAGAGTATTCTTTTTATTAAATTCACTGTTCAAAATACTACAAAAGTCTATGAATAGACATTTAATAAACTACTTATTGTTTTATAAAAGTATTTTCTTCAATGTTATAATTTCTCATAATATATATAACTATATAATTTATAATTTTTGTTTTGATATTACTTATTAAAGGCACTTCATTTAAGATTAAGAATGTATTCAATCTAATTTCATTAATTCCTTTTCAATAAACCGTGATCAATACTTTTTTTTTACCTTTCCCTGTTTATTCAGTTAACTTTTGTTATTTATTTTTTTAAATAATATCTTATGTAATTGCTTCATACAGATAAATACGTTTTTCTTCAAGTTCATTAAATTATTTACCCTATTAAAAATCCATTATTTATAGCATTTATTAGATATCTTCATAAATTTTCTCATAAAAAGTACAAATGATTCGCATTTTTTCCTCAGTATATACAGCTCTTCTTTTACAATGTAAAAATTATCTACGTAGGTTTGAACTTTTTCACAAGTATTCTTAAGTTATGTGTAATGTGGTACTCCGTATTGATTATATAAAGCTCCTTTCATTTATTCTTTGCACATATTTAATTTGCTTTATATCTTTTCTATTTTCACATTTAAAATGAAGTTTGCAATTCATTTATTCACTATATTATTCTGAAATTTCTCTAATATCATATTACAATTATCACACATACTTTAATATATTGAAAAAATGTGATTTCTACTTGTTTTTTGTCTTTCTCCAGATTAATCATTTTACTAAGCAAACTTTCTGTATTTTTTTTTTTTTTTTTCAATTTCTTTTCAAGTTGTGTTTTTTTTCTTTTTTGAATTTCTATTTCTCTTTCTTATTCCTTTTATTATTTGTCTATCATTTTACTGGTAAAATATTGTATACGCATATATTCAAGAAATAAATGTTCTTTTTTTATAAAACTTTTCATCTCTATCACAAAACAAATACACCATTGTATCTCTATATCTACTTTTTTTTTTATCCTTTTTTGTTAATTATATCCTTCTAAATTATACTACTAGTTATTTTTTATATATTGTTATTTTTCGTTTTTACTTTTTGCATCTTAATAGTTCGTATTTTAGAACTATGTAATTTCACCTTTCTAAATAATATTCTTTATTTCTTTTATGTGTCTTATTTTTTCTATCTTTCATTAGAAACATTTAAGGTATTTTTCGTATCTCATCCTTTTTTTTTTAGAAATATTTCTATTTCATGTGAACCTCAGCAATGTATCAATATTCATGAAAATTATTTTCATATATTATAATAATACTAAGATACTAAGATGACTTATTCTATATATTTTTTTTTTCATTTGTTTGTCTTGTTATCATACACAATGAACCTTTTTTCCATTTTCTTGATATTCTAATTTTAAGTAATAATTATGATGTTGTAATTCTGATATTTATCTTTAGTTGTAATATATAAAGTAATTTAGAATTAATTCTTGAACTATATATTTTCTATTGAATTTTCGTTTATACAGAAAATTTAAAAAAATAAAAATTTATATTTTTAGTAACTAATTTTATCTCATAAGAAAGATATAAAAGAATAAGGAAAAAGTGTAAAAAAATAAGTGTCTAGATTAATTTGAACTTTTCTTTTAGGTATTTTATCTTGATATCTATAGAAGTAAATAAAATGATTTTTAAAAATTTGATTATTAGAAATTAGGAAGATTATTAGGAAAAATATAATTTAGATCTTTAAACTATTCTACATTAGTTAATTCTTGAGTGAAAAATAATTTTTATGACAAAATATTTACAATTTTATTTTTTTTTTTTTTATTTACAATATAATTTTTATTATTGTAATATTGGTAAAATTAATATTTTTAATCTCAAAAAAAAAAAAAAAAAAAGAAATGAATTAATTCTTTATAGAGTTACAAGTAAAAATAAAAAATTAAAACAATGGACAAAAAATAATTATTATTAAAAATACATATCATTTAGGAAATCCTAACCAAAGTTTCTATAAAAAAGATCTATGTAGTTTGAATTAATTAAATGAAATTATAAACATTAAATAATAAATGTAATTATAATGTTAATAATTCTTTATAAAAAAAATTTAAATATTATAAGAAATTAATTCCTTTAATTTGTATCTTATTTTTATTATTAATTTAGAACTTTCATTTAAATATAACATTTACTCTTTTACTTCTGTAGTATTTTTTTTTTTAAAAACTCCAAAAATTTCAGCTATTTTGTAAATTTTTTAATAAAAATGCAAAATTATTTTTTAAAAACACTACATTTATTACATTTTTATTTCTGTTTTTTCAAAAGTAACTTATATATAAATATAAATACTAGAAATAAAAAAATAATCTTCCTCTTGGACTGATTTACTTTTATTGGTATAACACTATCCTAATTTTTTATTAACAATATTTTGACAGTATACATAGGGTTTATTAATAATTTTAAATATATTATAAAGGCTGCATTTATAATAAGATATAATATCATATAAAAATTTAATAATATAAACAATCACTAATATCATTAAAATACAGAACTATATTGATTTCAAACAAAAGTCACATATCAAATTTAATGAAATTGTACATATTTCTTTAAGAAATAATTAATAATATATAAAAATAAACTTATATAAACAGGGATGAAGAAAATTCTTTTTTAATTCATAGTTGCAAAAAATGAAAATATTAATAAAATTTTTATACACAATTACATATGCATAACTTTTTTTTTCTGTTTTTTCTTTTTCTTTTTTTTAATATATATTCCAATGATTTTTCGTTTTGGTTCATCCTTCTTTTAAAGTGATATAAGAAACATTAAAGAGAAATTACATTATATTTTAAGAGTTTTTAATATGTAAAATAATATTAAAAAATTATAATAAATTTGTCCAATAATTTTTTGCAATAATTCATTTATTTTTACAGAATATTTTCTTTTTTTAAAGAAAAAAAATTTTTTTTTTTTTGGAAGAAAAACTTAACAATAAAAAAAAAAAAATACAAGATATATTTTTTTTTTTTTTTTTTTCATTTATAATTACTTGATTAAAAAATTTATAAAAAACATATTAAGAATGAAAGCTTAACAACTAAAATATATCAAATTTTTGATACTTTTGGTAAGGATAAAAAAATAAAGGATTTTCAAAATATAAAAATCTTTTAATTATAAATTTTCTATGTAAAATTAAAATTTTTACATATTATTGATTCTTGCGCATTTATTAAATAATATCATTTTATTTATTTTCATTTGTTTTTTTTTTAATATGTTTTATTTATTATTTTGGTAAATTAATTTAAATTATATTTAACTTGTTTTAATAATATTTGTATAATTTAGTTTTGTTTTTATCATAAATAATTACATAAAAGAATTTAATATGTAGCTCACAAGTACAAAGATAAAAATTTATGTATTGCCTTTTAAAAAAAATAAGAGAAACAAAAATTCATTATAATTTTCATTAGACGTGAACAGTTTGAAAAAATTAATAAAAAATGGTATAACATTTTAAAAAGAATAATATCTATTTATATTATCAAAAAGAAAATCTAGAAAATTTTATTATTTCTTTAGAATTTGCATGTAAAATAAAATAAATTTAATAATAAAAAAGAAATATTTAAAAAAAAAAGGAAAAAGTACAACTAAAAGAAAAATAGGATAAAAAGAAAAAAAAAAAAATAAAATAAAATATTTTTAAAAAATATAAAATTTAAAAAAAAAAAGGACTATTTGATAAAAGTAGAAGTTACAAATTACTTTTAAATTTTGTATTAAGTTAGAAAATATTTTTTACAATAAATATATTTTTTTAAATAAAAATTTTTATAATTAAAATAATTTTACCTAACTAAAATGAAAATAACGAAAGTATATTTTTGTTTCATATATTTATTAATTATTAATTTATTAAAACAGTGTTTATGTGAGAACTACTTATATGAAAAGGATAACTACAATCTAGCAGATCCTTTTGCTAATATATTGGAAGAAAAAAAAAAGAAGAAAAGAAAAATTTTGTATGCGCTTATAGGTACAGCAATAACACTAGCTGGAATTGCTGCATTGGGAATTGGAATTCATGAATCAAAACGTAAATCTATTTGGGATACACAATTAGCTGTAATATCTGATGACATTCTTAAAAGTGCCATAGCAAAAGGAATAGAAAATTCAAAAGAAATTTATAGAAGAGGAATACATGATATCAACAAAATTTTACCTTCCATTAAAGATATAAAAGAGTACATGAGGGAAGAAATAAAAAGAAAAGATTTGAAATTTACAAGATCCCAAATGAAAGAATTTGATTCCATGAGTAGATATGCTCTGTATTCTATTAAGTATGCTATGGAAACATATAAAAAAGGCTGTGAATTAGAAATGCTTTAATAATCAATTATTGAATAAAAGAAAATACTTAAAGTATAAAATTAATATAAAACAACAATTAAAATTTTGCTAAAAATTTTTTTTTTTTTTTGAAAGAAGAATTAAATTCTTGATGATTATTTTTATTTTCTCCCTTTTATTAGTTTTAATAATAAAAGAAAGGATTTTTATGTTGAATTTTTAAAAAATGAATATATGTTTTTCTTTTATGAACTAAAAATTTAATTTGTTTAGGGGTTTTTTATGGATAATTATATATATATATATATATTTATTAATTTTTTTGTTTTTTCTTAACTACTTTAAGAATATACAAAAATACAAATATTAAAACTAATGTACTTTAAAAAATTTTTATATTTTTTATTAAATGTTTTTATCTAAATTTTTTTTCCATATTTTATGTTTTAATGTAATTTTAATTAAGATTTATAATTTTAATTCTTTTGTTACTTTTTGTTTTTTTAGATAATTTATAAAATTTAGCATAGGTTTCTAAATTTAATGAGGTGAATTTTTTTAATATTTAATATTATTTTTGTAATTAATAAAAAAAATACAACTGTTTTTAAGAAATTTTTTATTTTTTATTAATATACCTATTTAATAATTTTATATGAACTATTGAGATATTTTTTTAAATATTGTAGTCGTACAAATAATTATTCACCTTGTACCACTTTCCTAGTGGAGGTTTTAAGAAAATTAAGAGTAATCTTTATTATTGTACAATATTTTAGTATGTTGTTGATTATAGGATATAAAGCAATATATAAATAAGTTTTTCATTTTATATAAATTATGTATGTAATAATAATAAAACATAAGTGTGCTTATACTAAAAGCAATAAAAACTTTTTAATTTTATACTCATTCAAGTTTGGAGATTTAAACAGCGAAAATGATTAAGCTAGCAGCAACTTTCATAGTATTAAATATGATTAATAAATTTTATAAGTAAAATATTATCAAATTTTAAGGAATGAAAAAGATTGTGAATATAAATAGAATGGTACTTTTAAGGACTCAATTTGTATGATTCTATTCTTATCTATAATTGCATTTACAAAAGAAGCTATTTTTATGCAATTCTAATGAAAATAATTATAATAATTATAATAATCATAATATCTAAACTATGAATATTTATATAAAGAATGAGAAAAATAAAATTAAGATTAAATTTTGTTTAAGATGTTCATAACAACATTAATGATAATTACAATAGCAATGATAATGTCTAGTTTTATGATAGTTCTTTCAAATAAAGCAATTAAACTATGTTAAAATAAATAAGAATAGTATATGGTAAATAAAGATTATTATGAAAAAGAAAAAATTAAATTGGAATTTTAAAAAATATTAAAGTTAAGAATATTTTCTTTTTCAAAGTTACAAAAATACGTTTTTCATTATATTTATCAATATGAATTAAATTTGTAATATAAAAATATATTAAAATATTTTCGACTAAATATACTTAAGGATAATAGAAAGTATTCTAATTTTTTTTGAATATTTTTATGTAGAATTTTTCTAAATATGAATAATTAAAAGAGGAAGATAAAATATGTAGGATCTTATTTTTTTCTATTTTTTTTTTTATCATTTTTTATGATTTAAAATACCTTTATATTTAATGTAGATTTAAATTTTTATCTTTTTATATAATTAACTTTTGAGGCTCTTTTGTAAATAAATTAAAAGACGAGTTATTAATATTTTTGTGCGTTCTCATGATTATATTAATAAGATACATTTAAAAAGACGAATAGTATTTAAAAGAAGGAATTATCTAAAATAACTTCATTATTTTAGTTTATTTAAATATAAATTAATGATTATATAAAAAAAAACTATTAGACATTTTTATCATTTTTTTATATAAATTTTACATAATATTTTATTTAGAATGAAATGATTATTTTTTTTATAGTGAAGTGAGATATGTATAAATTTTTCTTTTGTGATTTAATATGATATTAATGAATACACAGATGAATTGTTTTTAGGTTTTAAAAAATAAAAATATTAAATTAAAAATATATTTATTTAATGTTATTTTATTTTTCATAATTAATAAAATATGAACATTAAATCATGTAAATTATATTTATTAAGGATTGAATTATAATTACATTAAACTAATAATTAAATTTAGTTTCTAAATTTACCATAAAAATGGAAAATACACAATTTAATATATCATTAGTAATGCATATATGCCATTTATTATTAAAGATTTTTGTAAAAATAAATAATTATAATTTTGTTTTCTAGAGTAATAATATAATGAAATTGTATACTATAAAGAATATATGACATAATTAAATATATTTATGTTGCTAATTAATGAATGAAATTATTTATTTAAAACAATTCATGTTATATATACTAGAAAATTCCATTTTTTACACAATATGTATTTTTCATATATTAAAATAATTATATCAATAAATATTAACAATTCTGATGTTTTAATGATATAAAAGTTAAAAATATACAAATGTGTAAATAACTTTACTTATATAGAAATTATTTTATTTATTTTTCATTTATATATATATATATATATATGTGTATTTATATATGCATACATTAATTCTTTTAAGTTCATTATTTTTATTAGGAAACATTCATATTCATTGACATTATAGTTTCTTATTTTATTTTATTTTATTTTATGCTTTGAAAGTTAATGTACGATATATAGAAGAGCTATTTAAATAAACTTCATTTTTGAGGATGTTTTGAAAAATAAAAAATTTTATTTATATATTAATTTTGTTGTTAAAATACTTATATAGTATAATGAACATTCGAATTATGAGCATGCAGAGTTATTTATGTAGATATTATTTACTATAAAATTACTAATGAATAATACACAATCTTATATAATTATGGTACTTAGTAAAAAATAAATACATCATTTCGTGTTAAATTTATAATCCATTCAATAAAATATGATGATTTAATATTTTATTTGTTCTCAATGCTACACTTACTATATATTAGACATTATAGTTAAATAAAATTTTGCTACATATTTTTGTTAATATTATTTTTTTTTAAAAATCAACATTAAATTTAAATAAAAAAAAATTAAAAATAAACTTTTTTTTAGTGTATTTATTCATTTTTTCAAGTACCCCAATTCCCCAAAATAAAATTTTAAATTTATTCTATTTCATCCTACTGGAAGTTTAAACTAGTTAGTATATTTATTTATTAACAATTGATTTATGAATTGTTCAATGACAATGTTAGTATTCAACAGGGAAATTAATAAAGAGCATGTATAGAAATTTTACTTATTTAATTTAAAATAGAATAAGTTATATATATTATTTATTTTTGATGATTAATATTAAATGTATATTCTATTATTTGTTAGTTTACACAATACACCATAAATGTAACATTTAACGTTACATTTCTAATTTTTCACAAATTAAAACATAGACACCATTTTCCATAAAAAAAAAACTATTTTTTTTCCTTTAAAGATTATAAAAAAAAAATTAAAGAAAGATTACCATTTATTTATGTAATATTTTTTTTTTAAATTATCATGTACCAAAAAAAAAAAAAAAAAAAAAAAAACATATAAAATACATGTTTTCTTTTTATTCCTTGTAAATACACAAAAAAAATAATATACATTTATATTTTTCTTTTAGTGTACCTTCTTTCAATGAACATATTTTCTTATAGTATCTTTTAATGTGCTTAGATGTTTACATTTTTCCTACATATGTAGTATTCTCAAATGAATATATATTTACTTCATATATATATAATTTATTTAAACTTCATAATACCATTTATAGATCATACTTCACCACCTTAAGAAAAATAATAATATTATTTCATTTTATGTTATTTGAATTTTTTTAAATTTGCAAATGCTTTTTGTATATCCTTGTCTATTTTACTAACTCAACTATTTTTTAACTCATATTTTATTGCTATATTTTTGTTATACATACTAGAATAGTTTTTAGTTTCCAATTCATGCATAAGCTTTGGATTTTTCTTATTCTTTTCATTAAATTATGGTAAATTCTTTAATTGAATCTTGTATATCTTTTTAGTTTTATCACCTAATAATTTAATTTTAGAAAGTGGTATTTTAATTTCTTTACTTATATAAGTACTACTTTTAATTTTCCATTAACCATTTTAGTTACCCTATACGGAAAAAACCATTAAGGTTTATGTTGATTTTTACCTCTATAACTCTTCATATAATTTCATTCAAATTCTGACAATTATTATCAGATAATGCTATCGACATTAATGTCTTTAAACTAAACCATTGGTTTCTCCTTCAATCTTTTTAAATATTCAAGTACTTTTTTTTTTATCTATCATTTAAATAAATTGTTTTTATCTTTATTGTATTCTCATTTAATAATTGTGAAAAACCAAGATATATATATTCCATTTCAAAAATGGTAAAACATAATACTTTTGTCAAATCTCCGTGAGGTATATTATTGTATATCAATGCTACATTTTTTACTATTCCTTCATTAGGCATATCATGTTCTTCATATATAATCTTAAGTATATAATCAAGGCTTTTATTAGAACTTTCATTAATATCGTTTCCTTGAATATAATGAACACTAGTATAATGTAGTTTTATTTTCCATTCTTCTATGATATATTTTTGAAATTATTGACTAATATAAATAGATTCCCAATATATAAGAGAACTCCCAGAACATCTACATATAGGAATGCAAGTATTTCTCATCATAGAAATTTGCATTACTAGTAGTAGATGTTCTTTTAATAATACTCGTTAACATAAACCGCTAATAATTATTTATTGTTACTTGTGTGAAATATTCTCCTATTTTCTATGTTTTAGGTTTAACAACATACAATGAAACCATACAAAATATACTAGGTTTTGACAATGATTGGTTATTATTAGATTTAAACTTTCTATTGCTTATTGCATGACAAAAATAAACAATTTGTAAATATTTTCTTTAATATTAAGACTAATATTATCCATTAAAAGTGTCTTTAGATTTTCTTTAATTTCTTGTTGATTCCAAAATGTTTATAAAACTTTTTACTATGGGATCAATGTATTAAATAGGTTTTATATCATTTTGGTATGTATAATTGCCCTGCTCTGTAATGAATAGAAAAGTTAGTTCTACATACTACATCACTTGGGATATTATTTTTATCTTCTTACACAAAACCAGCTATTTCATGACAAGATAGAATAATATAAGAGTTATATTTACCAATGGTTTATTACAAAATAGTGTTATGTAATTAGGAAGATACGTTTTGTTCTCTATTGATCTATTTATACAATGAGATAGACTATTTTTAAATCCTTTTATATGTTTAAATTCCAAATTAAACTATGATATCAACAATTTTTATCTATTTAATTTTTAAGTATTAATAGAATCTATTCTTGAAAAGTCTTAAAATCATCTTTAATTAATACTTTAGATCTTTCAATGTAACAATAAAATATTTCATAATATATTCTATTGAAAATAACACTATTTCTACTGTAATCCATTCCCGTTGAATATCATTTAATTTTCTTAATGTATAATGGATAAATTTCGTTTGATCAGTATTATTTATTTTGGTTAACACAGAACACATAATACAACTTGATGAATTGCTATAAATGATATAAGATTTTCCTGATTAAGAAAAAGACAAATATGTTATTTCATATACATTTTCTTTTATTTATTCAAATATCTAAGTATGTTGCTTATTCCAAATAAACTTTTTCCTCATAATAATAGAATTAATTTAGAAGTTCATACAGGAACGTTTTTGATATAATTTTTGTAATAATTAGCGGCTATTAAAAATGATATAATTGTTCCACTGGCTTAGATCATTATGTTTCAATGATTGTTATCATTTTATCTAATGAAGGTCTAATTCCTTTTTGATATATAATTCCCTTTAGGTTATAAATGTCTTAAAGAATTTACACTTCTTTAAATTAATACCTAAATTATTATAGGTAAAAAAATTTGTATGCTCTTCTCAATACTTTAAAATGTTTATCTATATTTCTTGTTTAAATTAATATAATCATTGCAAAAATTCACTTAGTTTTCTTAAATTAACTCAATAAAAATGTTTTCCATTATTCTCTAAAATTATGTAGAAATAGTTATTAGTCCATATGGTAACATATGAAGTATAAATATTACAAGCTTAGATAATATAAAAATAGTTTATTTTTATTTTTCTTTTAATTTTATGTTTCAAAAAATATTTTTAAGGTCTATTTTTAAGAGCCATATGGAATCTTAAATTTTTTGAAATATATATTTCATATATGGTAAAACATATAATTCATCCAGTGCTTATCTGCTTAAATGCTATAGTCTATAGTAATTATCCAGTGGTCGCCTTTTTATAAATAAGTACCACAGGTGAAGTCTATTTTTCATTATTAATTCTATTTATAAATCTACTTTTATCAATTCATCAATTTATGTACTTTGGTTATTACTTGTTTACTAAAAGAGCTGAAATTATATCTTTGAGATTTTTCTTGAAATTCATTAGAAAATTTATATTTACTTGATACCCTTTTAATTTAGTTTTCCTAAAGTGGTGAATTATACTCCAATAGTTTTCTCAATTTGTCCATGTATTCTGGAGACATAAAATTAGTCTTATAAATAAAATTCTAATTAATTACTTGATTTTTTTTTTTTTTTTTTAAGACTATTTTATTCATCTTTTTTAACTTACAATTTGTACATAATTTTCATTATTTGTTTATGATAGAATACAACAAGTGATTAATTACTATATGGTTAATAAAAGGCATTATTAACCTTTTTGAGAATAAAAAGTTGGTTGCTGTATGGAAAATAAATAGTCATGTGGCTTATTAATTGATAATTCGATGACCTTGTGGTCCATAAATAATATTACAAATATCTTTTATATAATTTTTAGATGAATAAATGGAATAAAAATATTTTATTTTCTGAATAATGAATCGAGGGTCCAATGTGATATAGTAAATACATACAATAAAATAGCTAATCAATAAGTATGTAGACTAAAAAAAAAAATATAAAATAAGAAAAGGTAATCTTAAAAAAAAAATTAATAAAATTTTTTTTTTTTTTTGAGGATGATGTTTGAATTATTGTGGAGTGGATATTTTTTTTTTTTTTTTTTTAAGTCAAAATGTAGTATTAGAGAAATTATATTTTTGGTTGTCGCGTAAATTAACTTAAAAAAAAAAAAACAATTAACTAATAAATAGTATTTGATTTTGGTTATTAAAAATAAAGATTTTTAAATTAAAATTTTAATTAAATAAATATTAAATTAAGTTGAGTTTACTCTAAATGCTCTTTATTAATTTGTTTGTTTGATACTAGCAAAATTATTGAACAAGCAAATAATAAATCATTAGTATCAAACAAACAATTAATATAGAGCATGTAGAGAAAATTCTAATTTATTTTTAATTTAATAAAAATGTTAATTTAAAAAAAATTTATTTTTAATAACCAGGATCAAGTACTATTTATTAGTTAATTGTTTTTTTTTTAAAGTTTATTTACTCTACAACCAAAAATATAATTTCTCTAATACTACATTTTGACTTAAAAAAAAAAAAAAAAAATATGCACTCCACAATAATTCATACATCATCCTCAAAAAAAAAAAAAAAAATTTTTATTAATTTTTTTTTTTTATATTTTTGGTGTATACACTTTTTAAGTAACTATTTGACTTACTATTTTTCTATTCAGTGGCTTTGCTAGATTATTGAAAGAACAGATTAATATAGAGTATGCAGATTTGCCTCTACTAAATGAATTTAATTATAATTTTAATACTATAAATCAGTAAACCATTTTATATATATAGTCTACTTCATTGTGCATTTATTGTTTTAAAGAGGTATTTATTTAATTTAATAAAAATCCCTAATTTTATTAAAAATTAAAACCTTTAATTATTGATTTTATTTACATATATTTATTTATAATGTTATGAGTAATGCTTATCAATTAAAATCCATTACTCTCAAACTAAAATAAATGATATAAATATTGCACAACACGAACATTTTATTTTAGTTAATATAAAACATCCTTATATAGAATTCAATCAAAATATACTACAAGCAACTCTTTACCAGTAGCTCTTTTTTATATTTTTTGACAATTAAAATTTAAAAAAAAATATATATTCTTTTTTATGTATTTTAAAATTTACAAAAGAAAATAAAAATAGTTAACAACTAAAATTTTTTTTTTTTTTTTTTTTTTTGTCTAGTGCTTCTATTAATTACTGTTTATATCCAATATAGCTATTACTTTTTATTCTAAAAAAAAGTTAATAATACATTTTACTAACCACTATTTCAGGTTATGTATTTATGAATTAACATTGTACCACAATTCAGTATGCATAAAATAAAATATTTTTATTCCATTTATTCATCTATATATTACACAAATGGGGTATGTAATATTATTTATAGACCAACTGCAAAGCCATTTAACAGGAAATTAATATATTAATACTTTAAGAAAATCATTGAATAGGCAACTAATATATCAGATGGTAAATAATGATGTGAAGTATTTTTTTTATGCATTAATAAAAGGGTAATGTTAATTATGATACACATAGAGTATTGTTTAAATTAGCCAAAATAACAACTACAGTAGTTAATATTTAATATTAATTAACAAATGAACATAATTGATTCAGTATTTTATTTTAATTGCAACAAAATAAGTAAGACTTTTGTCTATATTTTCTTTATCAATTTGTTTGTTCAATACTAATAAAGTCATTGAACGGGTAATTAATAAATCAGGGGGAAGTTATTATTTTAATATTTATTTTGAAATAATTTTTCTTTATAATTATATATGTATATTTTCCTTCAGTAATAAAAAAATAGCGTAATGTATTTTATAAAATTATAATGCTTTACAAATTCTAAATTTTTTTTTTGTTATTTTTTTTTTATTATTGAAAATGCATGTTTTTGGTATTTTATGAATTTTTTTTAGATTTTTTTTCATTGAGTTATATAAGCTTTTTTTTAACGATTACAATTTAGGAAAATAATAAAATATATAGAGTTAAAAAAACCTTTTATAATTCACTTTCAAAAACTATATGAAACAAAGTCATTATTTCATATTGAATAATTTAATTACATAGGATATATATTTTCTTTTAAAGGTTATAATTAGTAAATTGAGAACTAATAGATCTACATGTTTTTTTAGTCGCCTATTCAATAACTTTGCTAGAGCATTTAACAGATTATTAAAGAGAATGTAGATTTGACTCTACTAAATTAATAAAGTACAATTTTAATGATATAAACTAGTAAATTGTGCTATATATGGTCTACTTCATTCAGTATTTATTGTTTTTAAGGGACATTTATTAATTTTACTAAAAATCCTATATTTTTATTAAATATTTTTATCCTCATTAATTATAGATATTTAATTACATATATTTTATTTATAATGTCATAAGTTCATCAATTCAAATTCATTGCTCTCAAATTAATAAATATAACTAATTAACAAAATACTATATAAATTATATAAATGCTACAAAACACGAAAATTTTATTATAGTAAATATAAAACATTCTTATATGAATTTAAACAAAATATACTACAAGAAACTTTTTTTTCAACAACTATTCCTCTTAATTTTTATGCCACTAAACCATTTTAAAAAAAAAATAAACATATTTTTTTTATGCATTTAAAATTTTACAATAAGAAAGGAAAAAAAAAAAAAAAAAAAACGACTATTCTATTATTTTTTAATGTCTATCATTTGCATGGCTAACTATTTCCGTGCATAACGCTACAACTTTTTATTCTCAAAAAAGTTAATAATACCTTTTATTAATAAATATTTTAATAATTTGATTATTTAGTTCTTTACGAAGATTATTAAATAGTCGATCAATAAATAAAAAATAGAGAGTAGATATGAACTTAGTTTTATTCCTAAAATATTTGAGAAAATGCTTAACTTGAAAAAAAAAGTTTTTTTTTTTTTATTAACTATTTTTTTTAGAGAATGAATTATATATATGTACATGAAAATAAAGAATGAACATTTTTAATTATTTTTAGTATATATTATTTTGGAGAATTAATAAATTATTAGAGAAAAATAAAAATAAATTTTATTATTAAAGTTATTCAATTCCTTATGATAATATATGCATATAATACTATCAAATGTTTGCAGATAATAAGTATTTAAGTTTAAATTAAAATATATGAGGAATTTTATTAAAATTTATGAACTTTTTTATAAAATGTTAATCTATTAAGAATAATAAAATAATGAATTAACATAGTATTTATTATAGGGCTTTAAATTTTGCATAAAATAAATTGTTTATTCTGTGTTATTTATTGTAATTATAGAGGGATTATATATTATTCATGATATGTAATTATATAATAGATAAAATTAATATTGATTCTACGTGTGCTTAACTTGATTATTCAATATACTATGAAATTATTTGGATTGTCATTTAATATATCAATTATTGATGTTAAAAATAATTTATAATGGCAAGTATTTTTATTAAAAAAAAAAAAAAGAATTATACTATAACTTTTTTTATTTAATTAAAAAATATATTTATATCAAAATTGAATTAAAGATTTAAGTTGATATTTTTATATCTGTTTCATAATAAAAAATTTTTAATTAGTAAATATATTCATAAGTTAATTATGAATATATATTTTTCGCTGTTTCGTAGAATCTATACAAATATATTTCTATATTTGTAATGAAAAAAATTGTTTCATATCAATAAAGTGGACTTAAAAACAAAAAGAAAAGAAAATTCCGTAAAATACTACACAAAAAAAATATTGAATATTAAATATTTTTTATTTTCGTCCTCATTGACTTTTCTTTCTCCATTCACCTAAAGTTTCTTTAAAAAATTTATCAAATTCTGCCATTAATGGCCCATAATAAGATCTCATAAAGTCTTTCTCCAAAAATTCATAAATACCTTTACATGATTTCTTTTGTATATTTTTTTGTAGCATTGACAAAAAAATCATATAATTATTTTTTTTTAAAGCAGTTACAAAATGTGTATAATTTTTATACCACAAATCCCATTTTTCATCTTTCCATAAAGGATCAATATCTTTTATAAAAATATTAGAATTCCATATATATTTCATTTCTTTCAAAATCATTTTACATTTTTGATCTATATAAATGTCATAATTTCCACTATATTCTCTACATTCCTGATAACCTTGTGCTTCATTTAGATTTCCTTCATTTATTCTTATTAACTCATCCATAACAAAATTTGCTATATATTTTAAAACCACTTCTTCGATTTTTAAATCTTTTAATTCTGCTAATTTAGTAATGGCATTAAGTAATTGATCTTTACTATTTAACATCTCATTTCTTTCCTCCTGAGTGCTATTCTTAAATTTTTCAACAGAAGCCTCCATTACGTTAAACTTAAAATTAATGATTTTAGCGGAATTAGTAACGCCAGTCATAAGGGAATGTCTTAATAAATGTTTTAATTCGTCAACACCTAAGGGAAAATATAAAGGTGGTTCACTTCTAATGGATATGCATGGTGTTAACCAATTGATAACTAAAAAATAGTAAAAAAAATATAGAGCTGTTGAGAATTTCATTTTAAGGTAAAAATAAAATATAAATAAAAAATAATATATTTATTGTAATAAATAATGTATTATGAACTAATAAGAATATAAGAAAGTAATAGGGGAGAAATTTTTTATTTTTTCAGTGGAAAGATTAATAAAAGAGATTCTTAAAATTTCATAAATTCATATATAGTATATCTTCATTTTTTTAAAGTTTTTATCCTTTCTTAATGTTATTTTTTAGTTATAATTTTTTTTTATTTCATTATGAACATTTTATTTTTGAGATAAAAGTTAAATTTCAACACATTGGAACTATTTTTCTTGTTGAAATGCACACTAATGCAGTAATTAAATATATTAATACAATTATTAAATTAGTATGACAGATGAAAACTTTCTCTTTAAAGTTATACAAAAAATATTTTTACTTTGTTTTAATGAACACCGTAACAATCAAAATGTTTTGTATAGTTATATTTATTACGTGGAAAAGTTATTATGCAAGTATGTTAACATACAATGTTGTGTTTATTGAGATAATCTTTAGAATGAAAATAATAAAATTTGTATTAAATAATATATATTTTTTGTTTTATATTGATAGTATCATTTACTTTAACAATGCAACTATTGTGAATTTTGTCTTTTATTATAAGGAGTAACATAAAAAAAAAATTTAATTAATAATTATGAAATTTATATTAACTAAAAATAGTAAACATGAAATCTTCTTTTATCATTATATTAAATAAAAAAAAAAAAAAGTTTTTCTCATTTTAAAAAACTTCAAAAGCTACTTTGTTTTTATTAATATAGGTAAATATGGTGAAAGAATTTTTTTTTTTGTAAGGCAATTTTATACTTGTAAATTTTTAAGAAATTAATTTACCACAAAATTTATATTTCGTTTAAATAATGAATATGGATGTTTGAGAATAATAAATTAATTATAACTAAAATAAATAAAATTTTAATAATACAAATTAAGTTTTTATTAAATAAATTAAAATTATAAATGGAATAACAAACTCAAATGTTAAACCTTACACAATAAAAAAATTTACGATTAAAATAAATATCAGTCTTTTTTAAATTCATTCAAATTAATATTTTTGTACTTGAATTAAAAACAATTTATATCGAATATAAAAACTTTAATATTTTTTATTAATTATTTTTTTATGTGCTTAGAGAATACAAACTTTCATTTTAATATTATATTAATATTACGTATAAAAAGGAATTATAATTTTATATTTTATTTATATCCTTTTATTAATATATTTCTTTATATTTTATATAATTCGTTTAAACTTATTTTATTTTAATCTTTTTTTATCATAAAATCTATTAATATTTTATCATATAAAACCAACAATTTTCACAATAATATATAAAAACAAATTTGCTTAAGTCAATAAAATAATAATAAAATAATTGCTTTAATTAAAATATATATTATTCCCATTAATAATGTACTATAATTAACACTTTTTTTTTTTTTTATGCATTAGTAATGTTTCGTTAATATTTTATTAATAATAATAGATTTATATATGAAACTTCTTTTATATATGTGCAATGTATATGTTCTATTTTTGCATTTTTTCTTTTTCTGATTCATTTTTGTATTTTTTTTTTTTGTTATATATTTATCAAATTATATAAGAAAATATATTTTACTTTTTAAAATTAATATTTTTGGATAGAGAATAAAATCTTATAACATAATAGAACATTATAATAATTACATTAATTTTTGTAAAATTTTAGAATAACAGAAAATAAATTCTTTTTGTTTTAATTTTGTTATTAAAAAATATATATAAATTCAAAATTATTTTTATTATCATTTCTCTTCTTATAAAATAGTTTTTAAATAAAAAAATTGTATTTTTATATTTTTATTTAGATTTAATATATAAAATAAAATTTATTTTTTATTACAATGTAATAAAAAAAAGATATTATATTTTTTCTTTTATTAAATATATATATCTATATACGAAATGTTAAGAGGACACAATAAAAAGAATGAAAAGGTTAAATAATAAATTATTTAAATTATTTTCTACTACAATTTTCCTTTTCTTTTATATTATATTTTTATTATATTGGAATTTTATTATTTTAATCAATTATTTTTGAAAATTATGTAATAAGTAAATGAACGTTTTCATTTTCATATAATAGTATTTAGATATATGTTTTATATAAAAAGAAAAAAAAAATTATTTAAATCTAATATTTAATCCATGTAAGGATTATTTTGAATATGAATGTTTATGAAATATGTTAACAATTTTGTTGAATAATGGAAGTTCCTTAATAAATAAATGGGTAATAATTATTGTAAATTTTATGTTGTAAATTATTGTTTTTGAAATATGATTTTTTATTTCAAATGTATAAATTATTTATTATGAAAATGTTACTAATATATGTTTATGTCTAGCTATTAATAAAATATTTTCAATAAAAATAAAAAATAAAGAGCATACTATTTTTAATAAATATAAATGGGGATAGTAATTTTATTTGTTTGTAAAATAAATGTACAAATTAATTCATAAAATTTTAAAGTGAAAATATTAAGATTAAATTTTCTAATTATAATAATTTTTGTTAAATATAGATTAAAAAAGAAAAAAATAATACTTTTCATATTAATTTTTATAAATGTAAATATATACAATGTTGCATTTATATAGATTTTTAGTAAATTATATATTTATATTTGAAAATCGTTTTTTAATCTTTACACATAATTCTTATATTAAAAATGGAAAAATCAAAGCATTATCATATGATTTTTAAGTTATTATACATGTAAATTTTTATTAAAATATTTACTTATACGCATGTTGAAATTTTTAATTTGTGTAAAAGAAATTTAAAAATATTAAATATTTATAAAATTAGAATTATATAGAAATATTTGTTTACATAGAGATTTAACTATAAATTTATTTTATTAGATAAAACAATCAGATTGGTTGAATTAAATGATTGCATTTCGTTAAATTTACTCATTCTTAATTTCAATAATATTTTTGAGTTAAATATTCTTTTGTAAATTTAGATTTGTTTGTAAATAAATTATTTAAGTTGAATTATTAATATTAAAATATGATAAATTATATGTAAATTTCATTAAAAGTATTGGGAAAAAAATATATTGATTTAGAAAGTTCTTTTATAATTAATTTATCATATACTTAAAATTTTCCAAACATTCAATTTTTTGTATGGCAACATTAAATTTCATAATTTTAAGTTTTTACATTTTATTATCTTTCAGATTTTAGATTTAGAGTTTTGGATTTGGTATTTTATTTGCTTTACATTCATCAGGATATTATTATAATTTTTGCCAATATTATATATATTTTTTTATTATTGTTCTTTTTATTTGTCTTATTTTTTATTGAAATTTTTCATTTATATAATTTTTATATTATTTTCACATGAAAGATTTTATTATTGTCAACACCGTTTCAAAGAATGTACTACAAATTTATGTGTATTAAAAAAAAAAATATACATTGTAACTATTACAATATATGAAACTTAAAAATATAATTCTAAATTTTAGTTGAAATTTTTGTTTTTTATAGTCTAATAATACAATCTAAAAAAAATAGGAATATCACGTTGAATTTTTATATCTATATGAATAATGGTTTACTGGTTATAATTTGTATCTATTAATAAAGTAGAATATTTATCTTTTGAAATTTTCTATAGTATAAAATAGAAGAGACTCAAAATTTTAGTTGTAAACAGAAAATACTTGTGAAAGTGAATATTCTAAATTGTACAGTATGAAAAAAGAAAAAATTTATCAGTTTTTTAAAGATATTTTTAATATTGTGATATTCTTATTTTATGTTATTTTTTTAGAGATACTTTAATTTTTTTTTTTTAATGAAATTTATGCATTTGTTTTATTAATTTTCTTTTCATTGTCTTTTATAATTCCTTGAATAAAGTTAATGTAGATAATATAGAGAGATATCTACCTATTTTATTTATTAAAAAATAACTATATATAATTAGGTACACTTTATATAAAATAGACAAATTAATTTTATATATTAATCTTTTTAATCACATTTTTCTATAATTTTTGTTATAAAATATTTTATTGAAAAAAAAAATTCATGAAAAAATAAAAAAAATAGTATAAAGCAAAAAATATTTTCTTTTTACATATTTAATTCTTATTTATTATTATTATTCGCATATTTATAAGTGTATCTTTAGATATATTTCTAAAGATATTAATCTTTCTGATTATCTTTATATTCAAAGTCTAGTTATATATACCTATATTTACGTCTCTTTCGAATATGTTGGATTTACTAAATTATTTTCATTATATATTAATGTTTTAAAAATGTCAATACCTTTTATTATTTAACATTGGAAGAGTGGTAATAATTTAATTGAGATTATTTTAAAAATAAATAAGTGATAATTTTTAATAAAATATACTAATTAATTCTTATAAATTAATGTTTTAAAAATATATGAAGCATTGAGTTATCCTATTTTATTTAAAAGGATTATAAATTTTATATGAAATAAGTTTATTTCATGCTATATAGAATTATATATAAAGATTATATATCATTTATAATAAGTAATTTTAAAATAAATAAAATTAGTACATTTTGTTTTACATACCCCTATTAATTTTTTGTTTGGTTCTGAATAAGAATCTTTAGACTTAAAATTCATAAATCAGGTATTAAAAAATGTTAGTATCACTTTATATTGATCATCAAGAATATCATAACTATATTTTCCTTCCTTTGTTATATATATATTTTATTAATTATAATATTTAAATATGTTAATAATACTCATTATTCACCAATTCTCCAAATAGATATAGCAAGAGTCTTTTTTTTTTTTTTTTTATGGGAATAAATTCATTTTAATAATATTATTCAAAACAGATATATATATTAGAAAATATTAAATAATCGTAATGAAGGAACAAATATTTTTCTGATTGTAAAAATGTTAAAATTAAATAGATAATCTAAATAATAAATATTTTATTATCATACGACTAGAAATGTAATATAAATGTAAAATATTCTTACAAAAATATAAGTATATGAATAAATGTATATTAAATAAATTGAAAATAAACAACGATTTTAACATTTTTAAATATAATAATTAGTAAAGTAATAGAAAGAGCTACAAATACATGGTTTTTAAGATATCTTAAAAACTACCTATAATATTATCATATATATATATATATATATATATATATATATAAATTTATTCATTTTTTTTTTTTTTTTTTTTTTTTTTTTTATGTATTATGTTTGTTAATTATCTTTTTTTTAACTTTTGTAGAAGTGTATTATTTTTTTTTATTAAGAATATGTTTTTTTTTATAGAGAATTACTAAATTGTTTATACAAATATTATTTTACATATAATCAAAGGTTTTTATAATAATTATTTAAGTTTTAGAAAAAATGAGGAAAAACCTTCAATAAATTATATAAACTTTTCTTAAGTAATTGAAAAATTAATAATATTAAAATTTTTGAGTTAATATAGTTTTATTTATTGAATATAAATTGAATATGAAATAATATATTTATTTCATATAGTGCAATGCAATTTTATGAAACTTGTTTATAAAAAAAAAGGTTTTTATAGTAAAAGAGATGAATATAATCTCTTCTATATGATCTTTATTAATTTTCTAATCAATAATTTATGAATGTTTCTAAAAAGATAATTAATAATTCACGTATAAAGAGAATTAACCTTATGCTTATCTAAATGTCGATAATCTATAAAAAATCTCATTCTACTACCCTCTTTATTAATAAATATATCTTCTTTGTATAATTATCTTTAGTCATTATTTTCAGTTGAAATATTTCGTCTAATTTTTTATGCAGCTCATATAAGATTTCTTCATTTGAATGTTTATGTTAATATACAGTTGTTTTTTCTATCACTTCTAATGAAACTTTATGTTTAATGATTATTTCATTATTTTTTATTTCCTATAGAAGAAATTTAGATTTAATCGCTTTTTGCTATTTATCATTATATTTCTTAATAATTCAACATACTCAACAAATTCTTCATTATAATCCAATTAGGTAATAATATTTCTTCCCTTTATTCCAAATTTATTTCAGTTATTTATATATATTTTTCATCTATTATTCTGACATAATATCTAATTTATTAAATGGCAATTTAAATAATTTTGTAGAATATTGAGAAAACAAATTAATAGGGTCTATTGATCTCTCTAATTTTACTTATTATGCAAACACTTTAATAAATATATAATTTTTTCATAATTACATTATAAGGCATGAAATGATAGTTTAATGAATATGATTTCACAGTTTTTTAAATATTTTGACTTAATATTTTACCTATTATAATGTGCAAATTCATAAGTAATCAAGAGAAAAATTTAATAAAAATTTTATTAATTTTTTCTGTTTTAAAAATTTAATGCCTAAAACTTTTTATTTTCTTTTTATATTGATGTTTAGTATGTTTTTATATGAGAAATTAGTAAAAAGATTAATTTTTCATTTTTTCATATGAATGAAAAAAAAAGTGTTTCATATAATACATTTTTCTTTAATTAACATTTATTTAATTAGATAAATCCATAGAAAATATAAGATTTTTAAACTATAAATTAAAGATTTTAATGCTATTTGTTAAAACTATAAATAAATAAAGTTATATGTTTATCTTTCTATATTTATTATATTAATAATCTTATGTCTATATAAGGAATTAAACATTTGAATAACATGAAAAAAATTATTTAAATTTATATATATATATATATACATATATAAGTGTAATAAATTGTATATAATTTTATCAATTAAAAAAATGGTATAAAATACATATATTTAAATTACAACTATAATTATTCTTCATAATATTCATTTATAGCAGGATTTTTGTATTAATCGAAAAAATATATTCTTCTTTAGTAGCTTTCAGATATTTACAAATATAAATTATTTTATATTTTTATACTTTCTTTTATATGTTTGCAAAATATTATGTTAAAAATGTTATTTATTTTTTTGTTATTAATCACAGATATCCATATTTTAATTTATATTAAGAAAAATAAAAAGCAAAATAGTTTAATATATTTCAAAAAAAATTCATACTTAAAAAACTTTCTTGAAAATTTTATTTGAATAATACATGTTCTTTAAAGATCAAAATGTTATTATTCAAAGTGTAAATGAATATCATTTTAAAATAAATAGCAACAAAAAAAAAAAAAATTATTATTCTCCTTTTTTTTTAATATAATTCGATTTTTTCATATATTTTTTATTTATAGCATTCTTTTTATTTTTTTTAAAAATGATTGTAAAATGTACTTCAAAAAAAAAAAAAAAAAAAAATTAATATATAAAATGTAGAAGTAATTTTAATAATTTAATAATTAAGACAATATGGAGTGATAAATAATATAATTAAAAACTAAACAGTATATTTACAAGAACTGTTTGTGAAAAAATAATAAAATGAAATTTAAAAAAAAATTATAAAGATAAACAATTTTTAAAAAATTAAATAATGAAAATAACAAAATTAGTAAAAATTCACTAATTTAATAACCTACGGTAAAATATATTTTTTTTAAATAGGATAGTTATTTTAATGTGCTCATAATTAAAATTGTCTATTTTGTTTTCTTAAAAAAGAGGTAAGAGAAATTAAAAAGAGAAAAATATATATAATCTAAAAAAATAAAAAAAAATTAAATAATAATATTTAAATATTAATGCAATTTATATATAAATATATTTCAAAAATATTTTGAAAAATATTTAGAAAAAGTAGTCAACACAATAAACAAATAATTGCATATATATTAATTATTATTTTATATATTATAATGTGATTTCACTTTTATGCTTACTATCAATAATAAAATAAAATAAAAAATTATATTTAACCAAATTAAAAAAAAAGAATTTCAGGTGATGAAAGTTTATCAAAATATATTCTTTTATGAAATTTTTTTTTTCATACTTTGAAAGGTATATAAAAAAAACTTCAAAATACACTTCAATTCATAATGAAAATTAACAAAATTTTCTGTATTTTTTTTTTTTTTTATAGATATTTAATTGACAAGAGTGAAGTAAATAAATAGGATTTTAGTTATTAATTTTTTTTGGTATTGTTTCTAATTTGAAAGACACTACAAAGAAAAATATTTAATGTAAAATCAATATATGTAAAAATTTTTTTTTTTAATTTTATAGAAAATGAAGTATAGATAAAATATTGTAAAAATAAAATTTTTTATTTTATATTTTGTTTTTTTCATCCTTGTTCAATTATATATTTATAATATTATTCTTTTTTCTCTCTTAAAAAATTAGAATTATTAATATTAATTCAAAACATTTACAATGACATAAATAATCAAAAACGAATTATAACTAAGATTTTATAAGGAAAGTATTTTTTTATTTTTAAAAATTATCAATTTATTAAAATTTAAATTGACGCATTAGATATGAATTTGTAAAAATAAACACAATAAATTATAGTTATTTTTTATTTATTACTTATGTTAGTAATATTTAAATATGATGCATTTTTTATTATTCTTAAACTCACTATATATAGAATTAACATCTGCAATTTTTCTTTTTTTTTTATTTGCGATACTATTAGTATTAATTTTTTTTTATTAATATTTAAATAGTATAATATGCATGTATATATATATATATATATATATATATTTACATTTTTTAATTGTTTGTTTGAATTAAAATTATTTTGACATAGAAAAATATGCTATACTATATTAATTTTCACTTTAATTTTGTCTATATATATCTCAAAGTTAAAATATTTGCCAATTATACTATGACCAAAAAAAATATTCTAAAAAGGTATTATGAAAATTTTTTTTAAGGTACCTCAGTTTTATATTCTTCACTACTCATTATCACATGGATAATATTCATTATATTATAATTTAAATAATACAGTAAACAATTTATAAACCTCATTTGATTTATCGTTCACTTTAATTTATTTTATAACTTAAATATGTAAAATGGGAGGATAGTGAATTCACTTAATTTAAATTTTGATTCCATGGTAGATTAAAAAATACACATAAAAAAATTTTTTTTTTCTATTTCAATTAATTTTAACAAGAGATGTTAGACTATATATATATTATTTTGTATATTTGTAATATCATGAAGAATTGTTTTTATTTTAAGATAGTATTAATAATTATATATAATAAAGACTTAATGTAAAATACTTTTTTTTTCTATTATTATATTTAGAATGTTTCCCTAACATTCTTATTTTTTGATTTTTAATTTGAAATAAAAAAATAAAATAAAACAAAATTTATATGTTTTGATAAAGTTTACATTACTTGTTATTACTTTATTTTTCTTTTTAAATTCAAGTTTTTCTACTAATTTTAAATATATGAATAACTAACATATATTTATTTATTTTAATTCTTATATTATCATTTAAATCACATATTTAATTGTGAGAATAAGAAAAATTTAACATAATTTTATATTTTTCAAATAACCGTAGCTAATTTTCATATTTTTAAAACATATAAAAAGTTAATTATTCCTTTGATGTAATTTATAAAATAACGATATAAAATTTTCTTATATTTACTTTAAACCACTAATAATTATTTGAAATTATAATTTTTTTGTTTTGTATTTTATATTGAATATTTATATAAGGAAACAGCATTTTTCTTTCAGTTTAACATATATAATTTAATGAAATGAATAAAAAAAAAATAATATATTATCTTTTCTTTCATGAATTTTTCACGTACAAAATTACTTTATTTATGTAGTATATTTTTTCTTATATTTTTCTTTTATAAATTATTCATTTACTATTTTATTTTAATATATTTTTTTAAAATGACTTCTAATATTGCTATTTATGAAATCATTACATATTCATAAAAGTAAATGTAAATAAAAAAGTTTTGTTTGTAATATTGTTTTATTAGTTTCTTATTCAATGATTTTCCTAGAGTATTGATTGAACAGATTAATAAAGAGCATGTAAAGAAACCTTTACTAATTTAATGCATTTAAATTTAATTTTAATCCTGTAAGGCAGCAAACTGTATTTATATAGTCTAAATAAGTGAGCATTTATTTACTCTAATAAAAATCCTATATTTTTATTAAAAATTTAAAGTCTAACTAATTATCAATTTTTAGTTACGTATATTTATAATCTTACGAATAATATTTAGAAGTTCATATCCATGGTTCTCAAATTAACAAATATATATAATTAACGGAATACAAAATAAATTACTTAAATACTAAAAGAAAACTTTCAATAAATGACTTTTTCTTCTATATTTTTCGAAAATTAAATCATTTTTTAAGAAAAATATATTATTTTTATGTATATAAATTATAAAAAGAAAACAAGATAAATTAATTTTTTTTTCGTCTAATGCTAGCATGCCCATTTATTTTCCATACAGTTATTAATTTTTTTATTCTAAAAAAGGTTAATAATGCTTTTAATTAAGCAGAAATTCAATTTTTTTTTCCTTTATATTTTTAAGTGAAAGTCCTAACAATGTTACATTATAATTAATGGTGTCAGTACAAATAAATATGCTTACAAAAAATATTCATTCAGTTTAAGAAATAATATTTTTTGCATATAAAAAAAAATTATTAACATGCATATTGGAATTTTCACACTTTGAGTCCCAAATCAATATAACAATTGTACAATGATTTAATTTTGTATCATTTTAGATTTACTACAATTTTCTTTAATAATTTCATTTGATTTTGTATTTTTTATTCTTTAATATAATATTCCATTAAAAAGTAAATTTTAGAAAAACTACTAAATAAAGTGACTTTATGTACATGTAATAAACATTACATTAAAATTTAAAATTATAAAAGAAAATGGATTTAATTTTCCATTAGACATTTGCATAAATAAATACGTATGAAATATTTAAATAAATAAAAGATAATAGTTATATATAAAATGTATTATACTTTTATTTTTTTTTTTTTTGTTATATTTAGTATCATTCACGTTTTCATTATTTATAGCACATATTTTAAAATTTAAAAATGATTTTTTTTATCTCTGTAGCATTCAATATTCTCACATTGATTTAACAATTAGTTATTTAAAGACTTTTACAGTATTTTAAATAGTCAAATTATCAAAGTGCATGCAATATCTCATTTTATTTATTAATATTAACCTTATATCTGTATAAATTATAAAAATTTATTAGTTAATTTATATTTTATAATTTATTCTAATATTATGCTATTATTTACAATAATAACATCAACACATTACATAATATTAAACACTTTAATTCTTGCACAATTACCATAATACGAAAGAGAAATTAAAATATTATATTATGTATCTAATACAACACACATCAAAAGAAAAAACTATCTCTTTTTTGATGTACATGTATATTTTTTTTTTTTTTACATACCTTACAAAAAAAAAATAAATGTTTTTTTTTGTTTTGCATGCTAAAAATATAGAATAGTAAACAAATATATTTTTTTTCATTTACTATACTTTAAAGGCATGTACTCTTACGTACACTCTCCATTGTACGTATTTTCTTCATGTAATTTACATATGGAAATAAAGTTAAATATATTTCGCGTTCAATATTGTTACGATTGAAAATAAGATAATAATGCTAATTATCAATTAAGAATATATTCATTAATTATACATTATCTCAATAAATGATATGACATACTTATTTTAAATGACATTTAAAAGAAATATTAAATAAATATATTTTTATTTGTAAATGAAAAAGATACAAGGGATGCTAGTATTTCAAAATGTGTACGCTAAAATGTAATAATAAGAAAAAATGAGTAAACTAAAAGTACTTATACTAAGAAAAAAGTATGTAAAAATAAATGTGTAAATGTATAACTTCTTATTAAAGTTTTTCGTTTTTGGTATAAATTCTTAAAAAAAAAAAATAATTTTTTTTATATAATTTTTTTTTGGATAAAAATATTAAAAATATAAGTTGTATTATGATTTATTAATTTCCTGATAAGTGACTTTACTAGTGTCAAACATACAAATTAATTAAGAGAATGTAAACTCTACTTAATTTATTTTTAATTTAATTAAAATTTTAACTTAAAATCTTTATTTTTATTAATTAAAATTAAATAGTAATTAGTTAATTATTTTTTTTTTTTAGTTAATTTACACAACACTCCAAAGTAATTTCATCAACATTGCATTATAACTTTAGAATAAACAAACATTCTACAGTAATGCATACATCACCATAAAAAAAAAAATTTTTTTTATTTATTTTTTTAGTAATAAATAAAAAATATTATTATAATATTTTTTTTTTTAAGTTAGCGTCATATGACAAAATAAAAAAATATATATATATATATATATATATATATATATATATATATATATATATATATATATATATATATATATATATGATACTTTTTTTTTAATTATAAATACACACACAAGAAAAAATTTACTACTATTTATTTATTTTTTACAGTATATTCACTTTTAGCACAAGTATATATATATATTTTTTTTATAGAGTAAGCATCTATGATTGCACATTATCCCAACAATTAAGCATGCACAAAATAAAGTATTTTTATTCTGTTTATTCATCTAAATGTTATACAAAAGAGATCTGTAATGTTATTTATAGATCATAATATAGTATTTTAAAAATTTATTGTGTAAATTAACTTAACAAATAATTAATGAGGTTAATGTTTATAATTAGTTGATAATATTATGTAATAATTTACTCTGTGACGAAATAAATACAGTTCATATGCATGCTTTTTATTTATCTATATATTTAATACTAGTAAAGTCATTGAACACTCAATTATTATATCATAATTCCAAAACTTTTGTAGTTCTTTAAATAGTTAAATTAATAAAGAGTATGTATGAAAATATCTAATTTTTTATTATAATATTAAATATTGTACATAATAATTAATTATTTATAAATCTCACTATTTAATTAGATATAAATTTTGTTTTTTATTTTTAAAATAAATTTTTATTATATTTATATAAATTTTAATAATTTGTCACTTAATATTAATTTTACTACTTATTCTAATCTTGAAATATCAAATACATTATATAATTAATGTTATATTCAGCACTATGTATTTTTATTACATGTTTTATCAAATATTACATAAAAATAAATAATTTGTTTTAGAAAAAATAAATATTTTTTTTAGGAAATAATAAAAAAATTTATAATTAGCGTACCAAATACATGCAATGTAGTGTGTGTATTTTTAGTTTACGAATTGTTTAAAATTTTCACACAGTAGTTTATACATTTAAATATGATTGTTTTATTTGCACACCTTATATGCACAAGTAAAATTATATTTATCTTTTATTCATTCTTATTACAACTAAAAATAGATAAAATTATTTATTGGCCATTCATTGATGATAAAATTTTTAAGAGCCTATCTTGACGGAAAACTTTTAGATACTTATTTCCTAATTGGTTGTTCAAAAACTTTTACGGTATTTTAAAAATTATAATTAATAAAGAACATGAAAGTATTTTCTGCTAATTTTGTTCAATATAAAATTATTTATTATATATAAACATTATGTAGTTGATTTATTAATTTCAAGTTTAATAGCTTTTATAAGATAAGGAACAAAAAAATATAGAAGACGATAAATAAAGGTATTTACTAATTTTAATAGATTTAGTTATTTTATTAAGGATTTGCATTTTAAACAAATTAATAGTTTAATCATTTAAAAATTTGAAATCTATTTATAATTAATATATTATTAAATTTTTTACATGCTTGCATAGGTAATATAGTACAAGGTAATACATTTACATGTAAATTATTTTATAGAAATCTTTATCTATATAGCTAAGAGTACCATAGAGCATTTTTAAAAGGTTAAATTTATATATTTTTTTATGAAAAAAATTTTATATATTTGTTTTTGTTTTAATTTAATTTCGTTTATAATATTTTTAAAATGATGAAATTTTTTTTAGAACTAGGATAATGATTAGTTGACTTTGGTTTTAGAACAACTCATTTTATTTTTTTGTGTTAAAATATAAAAGAAAAATACAAAAGCAGTATTTGAAATTTAAATTAATAATATTCATTTTTATATAAGAAAAATCTTTCTAAAATATAATTTATAATCAATGAATACGTTAAAATACCATAAGGAACAAACTTATGTAGAAATATCTAACAAATAAAGAAATCCATATTGTTTAGAGTATTAATATATATAATACTATTAAAAGGAATAAAAAGTTGAAAAATAGTTATTAATTAGATATTTTGCTTAATTTTTGTACTTATTTCTGAAATTAGTAATATTTAAAATAACAACTCCATAACTATCACAAAAAAAAAAACTAGATAAAAATAAAATATACATATAATTAATATATACCTAGATCTAACAAAACACTTGTAATATATATAGTATTTAAATATATGTTTAATTTGTTCATATTTTGCTCTATAAACGGTATTATCAAACTGTTTTAAAATATATTTAAATAAATAAAATGAATAAAAGCATTTTTATTTATGCATGCTAAAATACGGGGAAAATGTGCATACATATAAAGGTGCACACTAAAAAAAGGAATAAGTATGTAATGTGCACTAAAAAAAAATAGTTGCACTAAAAGTAGGTAGATTAAAAAAAAGAGAAATGCTTACTCTAAAAGTAAACGCACTAAAAAAATGTAGATATATTTTTTTATATTTTTTTTTGCTATGATACTAACTTAAAAAAAAAAAATTAATAATTTTTTTTTATATAAGATTAAAGATATAATGCAGAATATGACATATATTGGATAATATGTAAATTAACAACAATAGTAAGTAACTAACAAGATTAATATTTGAGATTAATATAATTGGATAATTTGCATTATATTTTAATTTAACAAAAATAAAATAAGTATAGAAAATTCTACCTTCACTCTATGAATATTTTTATTAATTACTAGCAAAGTCACTAAATGGGCAATTAATAAAACTTATGCCCGTAATTGTCTTTTTTTATATATCTTAATAACATAAATTATAACAACCTTTTTATTACCAACAAGATTATCTTTTGTTTTTTCATTCTCATTTCCTTAATAATCAAAAGATTTACATTCTCATTTTAAACTTATACTAAATTTCATGAAACAAATTTAAAATAGCAAGATTTTTTATTAAGATTATATATCTTATTTTTGATGCTATTAAAAATTAGTACAGTTGAATTAATTATAGTTACATTTATGGTTAATGAATTTTTTTCTTTTATTTTATATTAATATAATCATAACTATATAACTCTTAGTTTTTCTAGTTTAATAAAAATATATATGTGGATTTTCCTTTATTTTAATCATCTTTTTTTTTTCTTTTGTCTTTCTAATAATATTTTAACACTAAGATAATTGCCTTAAATATTGCTATTCAAATTTTTTTCATTGTTTTTTATTTTTTATTATTTGATATTTCCATTTGAATGTTTAATTAAAATATAACTTATTTTTTTCTTATTTCAAAACTGATTAATCAAATTTTAAAATTCTCTTACATTTTTATCACTTCTCCATGAATATCCATCTATATTATATACATATATATTTTAAGATGTATTATTTGTTTTTTTAATTCATTTTTTTAATATATATTAGTATTAACAATTTTTTTTTATGATAGTTAACACCAAATGAAGATATATTTATACTCTTTATGCTTACGATAAATATTATCTATAAGTAATATATTTTCTCCTATATTATTTTCAATAATAAATTTATATAAATGGTAGTTAAATTGATCTTTTGATTTTATTACACAATGAATATAACCTAACAATGTATTTCCATTAACTTAATTTATATTACCTTTTTCATCACCCACAGTTTTTAATATCAGAGGTATCAATAATTTTTATACATAAATAATTTTACAAAACATTTACTATATTTCTAAGTTTTAAAGAAAAGTTTAATTACTTATTTTTTTATTTGTTCATTTTTACTTTTATTTATTATTTTGTTCTTACTAAATTTTTTATCTTTTAATTTATTAAATTACATTTTTAGTTCTTTTATTTTATTCTAACTGTCCTTAGTGTTACTATATTTAATTTATTCCAACTAAAATTCCTTAATTTATATCATATTATTTCCATTATTTTTTTAAAAAAATTTTATTTTGGATAAACATTTTTCATTTACATTTTAGGATCTTCTTTTTCATATGATTTTATTTGAACAGATGTATAATTAATATACTACATACAATTTTTGTATCTTTTTTTTTCTTTTTTATAACATTTAGAATCATTTAATTTAATTTAATTTAATACTTTTATGCTTCCTTTATTTTTTTAAATGCATTTTAGAAAATTTTTTTTTTATACTAGTGATTTTCACTATAAATTATACCATTTTATTTATCCTTTGTTTATATTATTATTTTAAATCTTCTTTATACTATTTCCATTTTAACATTATCAATGTTTTGTTTTTTATTTTTCAAAAATTTATACATTAATTATTCTATTTTATAATCATCTTAATGCTTATTATTAAATAGAAATATTAATAGTGCAATTCGTTGTATCCTCAATATACATAAAAATTGTTTCTATAATATAAAATAAATATAAGTTTCAAAATATAAATTAGCAATTTTAACATATTTATGAGATAATAAAAAAAATAAATAGAGGATAATTAAAATTTAAAATTGCATTTATTATATAAAATTTATAATAATATTCTTTCAAAACTAATTTTAAAAAATTAAGAATTAAAATTTAATTAGTTACTTTACATAAATTAAATAGCTTAAATTTGCATTACTTTTTAAAATATAATAATAAAGATATTTTTAAAGAAGTATTTTTTTAAGGAAAATATCAGATATTTCTTTAAATTTTAAATCATAAAAAAAAATAAAAAAAGAGAATATTTGCAATTGTCTTTGTTTCATATATTATATTTTAATTCTGGCAGATATTAAGTATAAGTAAACATACAAAAAATGAAATTAAAATTATAGAAATTACACAAATAACACATGTAAAACATATGGCAATAGAGAGAAATAATGAAAATTATTGTTATAAAAATATATTGAAATATATAAGAAACAGTTATATAAATAAAGAGAAAAAATTATTAAATACTCAATTATGTCAAATAGAAAATAATTACATAAATTTTTACACAGTTGAAACTATCTAATAGAATATATGTGATAAAATTAAAATCATTTTTCTTATTTTATATTTTGTCCATAGAAGATAATGAGAATAAAAAAATTTTTTTTAATAAATGCATTGATTCTTTAAATAATATACTTGAAGTTTTTATATTAAACAATTTATATAATTCCTAAAGCAATATTTTTATTAATTCTTTTAGAAAAATCCTCAAAAAAAAAAGAAAATACTGTGTAACGGAAAAATGAAAAATATATAATAATACAAAAAGAAGGAAATGAAGTTAATATAATAAGCACTGATATTATGCTCTTTTATTTTTCATTTAACATACTTCTTCATTTATTAAATAACAAAAAGTATTTAAAACGCTTAAAAATTATATTAAACTATGTCAATATATAATATAAGCTTTTTTATACAAGTTATTTTTATTAATTATAATATTATTATAATTAGGTTTTATTATACTTAAAGAAATAATATATTCAACTATATAAAAGTAATCGATTGCTATTGATTTGACTCCTATTTTTTTTAATGTACTTTAGCTTTATATACACAATAATATTAATGATACTTTATGAATAAAATTAGTATAAGATTATTATTATTAATAATACATTAATTTCATTTAAATCTTTAACTCTAAGTGAATGATACATTTATATGTTTTATTCGTCTTACTCTATATTTTAATTTTTTTAGAGTCTAATTATTATTCTACATTGTAATTTCACCTCAAGAATTATGATTAATAATATTTCTTCATGTAAAAATAAAATTTAATTTGTTACATATCTTCTTTTTTTTTTATCATATAATTTTACATGAAATAATATAATAATTTTATATATTATGTCTGTCTATTTGAGCCTAGAATATGTATTATTTCAATAAAAATGAATGTAGTGAGAAAATAAATCATAAATTTTTAAGGTATTTTTTTTTAAAATATGCAAAAAAATAATATGTATATTCCTTTTATAATAACACTCATTTTAAAAATTTACAATATAAAAACATAGAAAAATACGCTTAATACCTTGTATGCATTAAAAACTTTATAAAAAAATTATATTTAATTTTTAATATTAAAAAATAATTTTTTTTCGGCATATAAACTTATATATGGTATACCTAGGAGTTAATATCTAGTATATCTTTAAAACTTAAAAGAATAAAAAAGTACGACTTAGTTAAAAAAAAATAAAATATATGCTTTTTCTCAAAAATTTATATTTGCTAATTTACAAATTTATACGTCTATATTACGCAAAAAATAGTTATCTAAAAAAAATTGCAAAAAAAATTATTACAAATAATTGGTATAAATTGAAATTTAAAATTTATAAAGTTAAATTTTTCGTCCATTTTTTCTTATACTACCATGAATTAGAAAAAATTACAAAAAAAAAAAAAATGTTAATACGTATCTTTGTATATATATAATGAACTACATGAACTTTCATAATTTTAAACACAATTTTAATTTTCTATGCTTTTGCTTCTAACATAGACTTCATTAATATGTCTTAAATTATTATCTTATATATATTTATTTCATTATGAAGAATATTCAAATAAATTTATTCATTATATTTTACATTACTTTATTTCGATTAAATTATTCTAGTTATTGTTAGTTTTGAATGATTATTATAATTATAGAAAATATATATGATTATCACTAATGAAATTTGTTACTTCTAAAGCCTTCTTTGGTGTTTTATTGGTAGTATTTTTATTGTAATAGATTAAATATTTAAACTATTTAAGATTTAACTCCATTTTAATTTTTTCCTCTTAAATATTTTTTTTTAAAATTTTTATATAATTTTTATTATAATATATAGTTTTGATAGCGAAAAAAAAAAAAAAAAGAAAAAGCAATTAGATGAATATAGTTTCAACTGTAATTTTAATTCATTGTTTTACTTTAATTTAATTATTTTATTCTAATTTATGTATTAGCATTAAAGTTAATTTTTAATAATATTACCATTTAAAACTAAATTTATGATGTATATAATGATATTCTTCATTAATGCATCAAATAAAAGTTTAATTCAATCATTATAACTTTATATTTATTTTAACTTTTGATATATATATATATATAGTTATTATCGTGTAACTATTTATGAAAAACTGTTTTAATTTTTATAATTTCATATTAATTTTAAATATTTTGAAAGCTTTAATTAAATATTTTTTCTACGTAGTAATATATAAAGTTATTTTACTAAATTATTTTTTTATTTAATATTATTATATTTTCTTTTTTTTTTGTCTTTGTATTATATTTGCTAAAATTAAATGCAGAATTATTAAATCTACAGTAAATCTTCACTTTAGTATTTAATATATATTTAATTAAAAATTATCTTCCCTATTTAATAATGAAATTGTATAAAATAAAAATTATTAGTTTTACTTTAATTTTATAATTTTTCTAATAAATATAATCATATAAACCCTTATAACTTGAATTATTTTATTTTTTCCTTTTTTCTATCATTTTTTTTGTTATAAAAATAAGCACTTTATAATTGCATGAAAATAATTTATATTTCAGTTTTTTCTATTACTACTGATATAACTCTACTACATATACATGTTACATATATACATATATTTATGTATATGTTTATGCATGTATATATAATATATTATTAAAATAAATTAAAAATTCGATTTTTCCTTTTTTTTATAATTGTCCTTTAGATGTTTACCATCTTTACATTACTTTTTTTATTATGAATATACTAAATTTTGTGTATTATTTATTTGTTATTACAGATATTAGCGAAATACAGCATGCACCATTTTCTAGTTTTTATGTAAATTTTAATTTAAATTTGAAGTATTTATGAACACAAAATTTAAATGTGATGTAGCACACACTTATTATATTTTATGTTTTATTTTAATTTTTTATGTAAGTTTTATTTTTATTTTTTAATTTTAATTTATTTTCATATTTTATGTTATTTATATTGTTATTTTTTTGACATGTTTTATTTTTGTTTTTTTTTTATTACTTTAAATAAGGAAATCTTTAGGTTTCACATTATGAAAAAATAGAGGAAAAATAGTAAAAATCTAGTAAATGAAAAAGAATTAAAAAATTGAGATTAATTTAAATAAATTTTAAGTGAAATACACATTATATATAAAAGAAAGATAAAAAAATTATTACATCTCTTACTTCTTACAGGAGTTGAAACATTTTTTTTTAAGCTTTGTAACAATAAAAAATAACTTTTTTATTTTAAATTTCTATTTGAATGCAATGAAATGCTTTGTTTATGTTGAACACTTGGTTTTAGAATTTATTCATGTATTAAATTTCACAAATATATTCAAAAATAAAATTCTTCTAAAAACAAATAAGAAAATAACTAAACAAATGTTGTTTAATTTATTAAGAAATTAAAAATTAAAAATGATGAAAATGCACAACCAAAAAAAAAAAAAAAATAGTGCACTAATATTAAAAGTTTATTAACATATTGTTCTATTCATTCATTTTGTATTAATTCATCCATTTTTAAAATTAAATATTTATCTTATTTAAATTTAAATATATAAACCTTTTATACGTAAACCCAGATGTAATGGAAGTCTAGTTTATATAAAAATTATATTTCTACAAAAAATATTTTATCATATAGGAAAAATAATATTTTATACACTTAATTATTTTAATACGTTATATTAGCTATTTGCGTATAACAAAAAAAAAATTATGTTGAAAATTTCCCTTACATTATTTATTAAAAAGGCATAAAAAAAGTATTATGCTTTATTTTTTTGTAATTTTTTTTTTTTTTTTTTTTGTAATTTTTGAAAAAAGAAAAGGGTAAGAACCATTATATTAGTGTTGCTATTTGTATATAAATATTAAAATTAGTTCAAGAAATAATTATTTAAATATTTGTATTCCTTTAAAAAGAAGTTTTTTAAATAGAAGATAATATTTAAATTTTTATTAAAATTATGTATATTATTTATGTACAAAATTTTAAATATATTAATACATTATCTCAACAAAACTGTTAAATTAAGTTTTTATGATAATTCTATAATTTAATTTTTTTTTTCTATATCATATAATTTTATATTTTTTATTGTATTCTTATAAATTTAATTATTATTCTGTTTTAGTTTTTTACTTTAGAACAAGTAGTGCAAGTCTAAAATTAAATATATCTTTTGAAGTTACTTCAAAAGAAAAAACATATTTTTTTTTAATGATAATTATTTTACATTTAGAAAAAAAAACTGAATGCGAGTACTAACAAAACCTCTAATAACTTTCAGAAAAAAGTTTCATCTGGGTGTATGATTGTGAATCACCTTCATTTATTTGTATGTAGATGGGAATAAAATATATAAAAAGATGAATTGCATAAATCTTACTTTTTCTAGATATTTTCATTTATCATTTCTGATCCTTTTGTGTCTACCGTTAGAAGTAAGGAAACATAAATCTTTCAAATGTGCATATTTTTGTTTCTTATCTAAATCATATTTTTTCTATTAATTTAAAAAATAACTTTTAAAATTCTTAATTTTTTCATAGTGTATCTTGAAATCACGAAGTGAAATGTATTCTAAGTTATATCAAAAAAGTGGTTATTCTAGAATATTATCAGAAAAATTGAATAATGAAGGATTTATTAAAGATAGTGAACTTATTGAAGCAGAATTAGAAAACTGGGATAATATTAAATGTAGAATGAATCAAATTTGGGAAGATACAAAGTATAATATGATTAGTAGGTGGTCTGATAAAAGTACACATGTTACACATTCTAAATGGATCAAGAATAATATGGATAATATGTTAAAAAAAATGCAAATTGAATTTAATAATTATATGGAATCATTGTATATAATGTTTTTAAAACAAATCGAACTTTTGAAGAAAAATAAGGAAAGTAAAGAAAGATGGAATATATGGATGAGATTTATGGAATGGAAGGAGAATGAGAAAGAAAAATTTGGAAAATGGCTAAAAAAAAGAGATGAATTATGGGAAGAGTGGATGGATATGCTAATGGAATCAGTCGATTATAATGTTCACCGTGGTAAGCGTTGAAATACAATGTCAACAATGAAGGAAAATTATTAAATGGAAATATTAGAAGAAGTATTTGAATTTATTTTCCCAAAAATGTTTTATATATTTTTTTATGTATATCTTTACACACAAAGCTTATTATTAGGTATTTTTTATTATATAATAGGTATATGTNCCGATACAATAGATAAAAAAAATAGTATATTAGAGAAATATAAAAATGAAAAGTGGTTTATTAATTTGAAGAAAGAGTGGAAAGAAGAACAATTTTTTTTTTTTTTTTTTTTTTATTTTTTTTTTTTTTTTTTTTTTTTTTTTTTATTTTTTTTTTTTTTTTTTTTTTTTTTTTTTATTTTTTTTTTTTTTTTTTTTTTTTTTTTTTATTTTTTTTTTTTTTTTTTTTTTTTTTTTTTATTTTTTTTTTTTTTTTTTTTTTTTTTTTTTATTTTTTTTTTTTTTTTTTTTTTTTTTTTTTATTTTTTTTTTTTTTTTTTTTTTTTTTTTTTATTTTTTTTTTTTTTTTTTTTTTTTTTTTTTATTTTTTTTTTTTTTTTTTTTTTTTTTTTTTATTTTTTTTTTTTTTTTTTTTTTTTTTTTTTATTTTTTTTTTTTTTTTTTTTTTTTTTTTTTATTTTTTTTTTTTTTTTTTTTTTTTTTTTTTTTTTTTTTTTTTTTTTTTTTTTTTTTTTTTTATTTTTTTTTTTTTTTTTTTTAATTTATTTTTTTTTTTTTTCTTTTAGTTATTTTTTAAATATTTTTTTTTATGATAAATTATGAAAAGCGTAAATATAAGATGATTTATATACAACGAAAAGTTCTTATATTGAACACATAAGTATTAATAAAAGTAAAAAAAAAAAACTTTATAAAATTATATAATTATCTCGGAATAAATAAAAAATAGTAAAAATATCGAGTTTAAATACGTATTTAAAGAATATAAATGTTAAACAAGCCATTTATTTGACATTATTAATGTGGTTATGTAAAAATTTCTCACTTATAATTAATATGCTGTTAAAATAAAAAAAATTAGTAAAAACAACTCTACATGTTTCTTATTAAATTGTTTAATCTTTAATTTATAGAATCCATTGTATAGAAAATAAATTATATATTAATATCTTGTATTAAGTATGCTTATAATGAGTTTCAATTTATATTAAATAATCATAATCGTAATAAAATATATAGGGCCTTTATACATGATACACAACTGTTTTTGCCTCAATAATTATTAATATATGTTATATAAAAACTTATTTAAAATTTTCTTATTATAGATTTATTTAAAAAATAATTACCTCCTTCATACAAATATAAAGTTTATTAAATTTCTAATTGAACATTTTTAAAATGAATTAATAAATTATAATTCTTTTTTCAGCTAGCATAAATATGCATCCTATAATAATAATTTCTAATGTATTCAAAAAGGATCATTTTTCACAATTTGGAAACATAATACTTGAAGTAGAAATATTGAACTCCAATAATTTTATTTTCCGTAGTTTGTTAACATATATTACAATTAAATTTATTTTGTATAATAAAATGGAAGGTGTCAATTGATAATAAAAAATTAAAAAAGAAATATATTATTTTTTTTTATTTGGAACCATTATAGTTAAATATGTTATTATATTGTATATTCCAGTTTTTCGTAAGTATTATTAATATGAATTAATTTTCGTAAAATTAATTTATCACATAAAAATGTTAATAGTTCATTTTATTATCTACTTACCAATTTAATATATTCATTTTTATAATTAAAATTAACATAATTTCATCCATATTATATTAATAATAAATCAATATGTTTTTTGTAATTTTGTCTAGATTTTTTATTTTCTCTGTAGTTATATTTAAAAATAAAAATATATACATTGAATTTATTTTTTATTTATCATTTTTTTTTTTTTTTGTATTATTTGATTATCCTTTAACTATATAATGCAATTAATTTAATAAAAATATTATATATAAGTATAAATTATGTTTAATTTTAAATCTTAAAACAATAAACATTTTACGCTTGATTATTATTTTTTTTATTAAGATTTAAATAAAATTATCTATAATTAAGTATTATAAGTTATTAAGATTAATGCTATAAGTTACATTTAACTCACCAATATGATATTTATGAATGATATCATTCCCATTCTCAGATATTTTCCTTTTTTTCTTCCTAATTAATATTGTAATGCTATAACATTAAAATGTCATTATATATTATCATTAGAAAACAACTTCTTATATTTATATTTTTATAACTTCACATTCTGTATATTTTATCTTTTTCATCACTTTTACATGAAGCTAAGTGTTTTTAAAAAAAGTTAAAAAGTTATAAATTTAAATAGTACTTAAAAATTTATGTAAAAACATTTGTATTTCATGAATGTGAAAAAAAATAATATTTTAATTATTTTTGTAAAAAATATAAAAGAAATAATTTTTATATTTTAAAATAATTTCGTAACAATATTTTTCTAAAACTGATAATCAATAAATAAAATTATTGACTTATTTATATTTGTATTAAAAAGTAATTAAATATAGTTAAAAGTTTAATTGGGAATTTATTATTTTTGAGGAAAATGTGTATTATGAAATGCTCACATTGTAATGAATGCTTTGATATGTTGATTTTTAAATAGTATTATCGTCTTATTTTTAATAATATTTAGATAAATAAAATGAGTAAAAACATTTTATTGGTGCATGTTAAAATATTGGGAAAATATGAATACATAAATGCGTATACTAAAAAAAAAAATATAGATATATTTTATTATATATTTTTATATGTGTACTTATATACAAAAATAAAATATACCTTTTTTATTTTTCATTTAACACTAAATTATAAAAAAAAGTAATAATTTTTATGATAATAATAAATTATTATCTTTTTTAAAAAAAAAAAATTTTTAATAAAAAAAAATTACTTTTTTTTTATTAGGATTATGATGTGGAATATTTTTTTTTTGTGAAATGTTAAAAAAAAGAAATATTAAATAAGACACACATAGAATATTGAGTAAATTAACTAAAATAGCTATTAATGTAATTAATATTTAATACTATTAACAAATGTATATAATATGTTTAATATTTTTATTTTAATTAAAACAAAGTAAGTAGAGCTTTCCCTATATTTCCTTTATTAATTTGTTGTATACTTATAAAGTCAGTGAAGGAGCAAATAATAAATCACATGTATAATAAAAGGAAAAAAAAAATTACACACTTTTTATAGTATGTATAAAAAAAAAAAAAAAAAAAAAATATTATATACATATATATATATATATATATATATATGTAAGATATATTTTTTTATGTGTATTGTACATACTACCTAAAAGAATAAATAATAAAGTTCATATTAATTGATAAATAGCTGAAAAACTATACTAGTAAAATTTTATTTTAAAAGTAAAATAAATTCTGTGTTAAATTTTTTTTTAGAATTTATAGAGAATTAGTGTTTGTTGTAATGCATATTTTAATAAGAAAAACAAGTAGAAATTTCTGCATATGCTCTTTATTATTTGACTGTTTAAATAACTATAAAAATATTTAAGAAACTAATAAATAAATCAAATTAAGGCGTATCATAACAAAAATGTTCGTCTAATCATCTTTTATATTAAGAAGAAATAAACTTATATTAATAAATTCTTTTAGAATGTAAAACATTTTCCTAAATGAATTTATAAAAAATTTATTTAATGAAAAAATAGTTGATTATTTTTTTTAAGAATATTCAATTACTTCTAAAAAAGAATTAGTATATTAATAGGTAAAAAATATATAAAAAAAAAAAAAATATCTCCATATATTTGTTTGTACATATGATTTATTAATTGAAATTTTAATATTTTTATATATTCTGAATTATAAAATTAATAAAGAGGATGTTAAGAAACTTTTATTTTATTTATTGTAAAATTACTTATTATAATTATATACTATAGAATAATAAAAAGTATTATTAACTTTTTTGAGAATAAAAAGTAATAGCTATATGGAAATATGTAGTTAGCTATGCAAGCGATAGAAAAAAAAAAAAAAAAAATAAAATCTGTTAATTTTTTTTTTCTTTTCGTAATTTAAAATGCATAAAAAATATTTTTATTTTTCTTAAAAAAATGATTAAAATTGTCAAAAAATTAAAAAAAGAAGAGTTGTTGACTAAAAAATTTCTTGTAGTATATTTTGTTTTAAATTTATGTAGGTAAATTTTATATTAATGATAATAAAATTATCATATTTTATAATATTTATATAATGTACTTTTTATTTTATTATTTATTTACGTTTATGAATTTGAGCGAAATATATTTGAATTGCTAAACCTAATCATAACTTTATACATAAATATATGTAATTAAAATCAATAATTAATGAGGATTTAAATTTTTAATAAAAATAAGGGATTTTATTAAAATAAATAAATTCTTTTTAAAAAAAAATTATTCATTGTAGTAGGCTATACATATAAAACAGATTAATGGTTTATAGAGTTAAAATTATAAATAAATTCATTAAATTAGTATAGGCAACTCTATATGGTCTTTATTAATTTGTTTGTTTAATATTCTAGCATAGTCATTAAACAAATAGTTAATAAATTATTTATATGGAATTTTCTTTTTAAATTCAAAATAAAAATTCACTACAAAGAAGCGCTTTTGTCAATAAATTACTTGTCTTTTTCTATCATTATTTTATTTCTCAACCATTTAATCTGTTTTCCTAAAAAAAAAATTAATATACTTTTTTATGTATATTCTTTATAAAAGAAAACAAAAGAAAATTAACAAATAATTTTTTTTTATCTAGCGCTTGCATGTCTAACAACTCATTTTGCATATAGCTACCTATTTTCATTATTAAAAAAGGCTAATAATTCTTTTTATTAACAAAACATCTATAATCTATTTTAGATAAGAGATATATTAAAAAGGCATAAGAATTTCATTAAATAAATTGAAAACAGTATGTGAAGCAGAGTGGTCTAATCCAAAAAAGAAAGATCATTCATGAAAATTGCTAAATATTAGAGAAATTACATTAGTAATTTTTTAGGATCTATTTTTAACCTCCTTCATTGTTAACCAAAAAAGAAAAATTCGAACGAAATGAAGAATATTCAAAATCATTTTAATAAATATAAGAAAAGATGTATAAAGTAACTTATCATTCATTTTCGGAATTAGGAAAATTATATACAATATATACGAAAGCATCAGACCATGTCATAAAAGGTGCATCGACTCAAGTAGACAATCATACAAGTCATACTAAATTTATTTACTATACAACTAAGAAATTAAATTATGTACGGTGGAGATGGAGTGCAGTTGAAAAAGAATTATTTACAGAATAGCATGTGAAACATTCAATTATTAGATCAAAAGAATGAAACATTGATTAAAACTCATTACAAGGATATTACATGAACGGATTCATTTAATGCAAGAAAATTATATAGATGTAAATTGAGAATATCAGAATTTAATCTAGAATATGAACATATTGAAGGAGTTGAAAACTTCTTAGATGATTGGGTAACTAGATAAATCGAAGATGAAACTGATATTTCTAATTATATTACATTATATTGTAATAAACTTCAAGGAAAATACGAACATTTATATGTTATATCACCTTATGAAGAAATTTCAAACGCAACATGAGAAGATAAGACTAACATACCAAGATGCATAATATGGAAAAATGATTTCTCAATTCACTATAAAATAGGAAGATTATATATATCAGAAAAATATAGAAATCATTTAACACATTGGTTTAATAGTAGCAAATTTATAGGATATTATAGGGTAATTAAAACAATAAAGTACAAAACGGTTATAATGATCTAACATAATGATTTATTAACTAGGTGTTCGATGACTTTATTAGATTACTGAACAAAAAAAATAATAAATAGCATGTAGAGCTGGCTCTACGGTTTTGATGTATTTATATATATTTTTAAATGTTTTGAATGTGTAATCCATAATTAAGTAATCTACTTCATTCAGCATTCTTTAATTTCAATAGGTATTTATTTACTTTAATAAAAATCTTTATTTTTATTAAAAATTTAAATCCTTATTGAACATTAATTATTAATTAATTGTAAATTACCAGTTTATTTGTTATGAGTTACATTCAGCAATTAATATATATTGCTGTTGAATTAACAAATATAAACAATTATTGATAAATATCAAAAATTATATATATATTAATTACATGAAAATTTTATTGTTATATGTATAAAATTTTCTTTTACAAAATTTATCACAAAAACATATTTCATTCCCCTCAAAAAAAAAATTCTTTTTCTTTTTTTTTTTTATTTATTTATTTATTTATTTATTTGTAACAAATATTTTTCTAATTGATTTTTTTAATCAATTTTTTTCCTGACTATTTTTACATTTGTTTATCAAATATTTTTTTTCCTGACCATCTTTGTACTTTCTTTTTAAAAAGTACAAAAAAAAAAAAAATCATCAATTTTTTTTATTTTTGTGTGTATATATATGGCCAACTTCGTATACTTCATTTAACTAATCCTTTTATTTTCCAAAAAGGTTAATAAAAACTTTTATTAAACACATAGATAAAGATATAGAAGAATATGCTACAAATTGTTTGGTTTGTCAAGAAATAGACAATAGAAAACTTAAACCTAATGACAACCATATTTTGTCAAAATCTAATATATTTTATATGATTTCATTGGATATAATAAGACTTAAAACATGGAAAGGTATTGAGTACTTTATACAAGTAGCATTTGATTATTAATCGTATTTTATGGTGATAAATGTAACTAATAGAATACCGAATACTATGGATTCAATTAACATTTTAAAGAAAACATAGATATCCACATTTGGATACCATAAAAGCATTTTAACATATCGTGGTTCAATTTATACAGGTTAGATATTTAGATAGTACATTCCTAAAAAATTGTATACTAAATTATGGGATACCAACATATTTTATTCACAAGGAAATGGTATAAGTGAAAGTTCTCATAAAAGTTTAAAACACATAACTAAAACTTTGTACGAAGAGAAAAATTTAGTTTTTGAGAAAATAATACAAAATACAGTGTTAATATATAATTATACACAACAAGGAGCAATAAGATAAACACCATATTTTTCTATGTTTGGAATGGATTATATATGTCCATAATTTGCTAAGACATTACCAAAAATGACTTATGAGATAAGAATCATTTATTTAAATGAACGATGGAAAAACATACATGAAGATTTTGACAAAATTAAAAGAAAACTTATAATTGAGAATAAAAACATTAGGATAAAGATATTATTTCTTATGAATTGTCATATTACGAGAGAAATCAAATAAAGAATTATAGTAAGAATATAGGGAATAAATTACATTGGTTATTTCTACATAGAATAATTAAACTGGAGAATGGAATTCAAAAAGAAATAATTATACATTATAGAGGCGAAGAAGTACAAATTCCATCAACAAAAATAAATCTAATGAGAAATAAAGCGAAGGAGATATATAAAACTCAACTGGAAAATTTAATACAAGTTATTAATAAGGATAAATGAAAGCTAAATTCAACGAATGCATTAAAGTATATGAATTATTTCGATATTTATAAATGAAACAGTGTATCTCCTTATGAAGCTAATTAAGGATAGAAAAATTGAAAAAGAAGTGCAAAAAAAAACTTGACGTAATAAAATAATATGATGAAAACAAAATTTAAGTATTAGCCATTACTTTATCCAGATGATAGAGTACAGTTAATAGAAGCTATCATTAACATTTTTGAGAGTAAAAAGTAATAGCTATATGGAAAAAAGGTAGTTATCCATACAAGCGCCAGATAAATAAAAAAAAATTGTTAATTTTTTTTGTTTTTTTTTTGAAAATTTTAAATGAATTAAAAAACATATTTAATTTTTTTAGAATAATTTAACTGTCTAAAGTATTAAAAAGAAAAGTTGTTGACGAAAATGTTTTTTGTAGTATTTTTTTTTATTTAAATTTATATAAGAAAATATTATATTAACAATAAGATTTTCGTGTTTTGTAGCGTTTATACAATTTATTTTATATTTTGTTATTTATGTTTTTTAATTTAAGAGTAAGGAATTTGAATTGCTAAACATTACTCATGGAATTATAAATAAAATATATGTAATTAAAATCAATAATTAATGAAGATTTAAATTTTTAATAGAAACATAGGATTTATATTAAAGTAAATAAATGCTCAATGAAGTAGAATACTTAAATACAGTTTACTAATTTGTAGCATTAGTATAATATCTAAATCAATAAAAGTAATAGAAGCAACCATAAATTATCTTTATTGATTTGTTTATTAAATATTCATTTTACTAATTTCACATTAAATGAATTTTCTAGAGAATTGAAAAAACAGATTAATAATGAGAGTGTAGAGTTTCCTCTACTTAATAAATGAATTTAAGTATAATTTTAATGCTATAAACAAGTTATCTATTCTATATATACTCTACTTCATTGAGCTTTTATTAAGAGATGCATATTTACATTAATAAAAACCCTTTATTTTTATTAAAAATATAAATCATTATTATAGATTTTAATTACATAAATTTTACTTATAATGTTATGAATATAGATTAGCAATTCAAACCCATTGTTCTCAAATTAAAAAATGTAAATAATTAACGAAATATAAAATAAATTGCATAAATAATGCAAAACACAAAAATTTTATTATTGTTAATATAAAATTTTTTTATATAAATTTAAACTAAAAAAAATACTACAAGAAACTTTTTGTTAAACAACTCTCCTTTTTAATATTTCTTACAATTAAATCTTTATAAAAAATATAAATACATTTATTAATGTATTTTAAATTTACAAAAAGAAAACAATAAAAATTAACAGTTTTTTTTTTTTTTTTTTTATCATGCGCTTGAATGGATAACTATTTATTTTTCATATAGCTATTGCTTTTTATTCTCAAAAAGATTAATAATACCTTTTATTAACCAATACTCTAGAAAAGTTATTGAATAGACAATTAATAAATCAACAGTGTAATAAAAACTCTTATATTTATTAGAGCATCATACCACAAATAGGTGAAATGTTCTTCTATGACAATTAACATATTTCTATAAAAATTATTTTAAATTTTTTTCATGAACTAAAAAAAATTAAATATAATTAACAATGATGATGTTGAGACCAAAAATAAAAAAAAATAACAATTTGATATATAAAGCTATACAATTTTAAGTAGTAAGATACTCGTTCAAATATAATTTTTGTATCTTTTTATTTTATTTATTTAGTATTATTTACAGAAGGTTAATTATATTTTATTTTAATCAATAAATTATTTTATGTGCATTTTGTACAAATCCAAACTTTATATTTATATATTTATAAGAATGTTACTTTTGTAGATAACTAAAAATATATAGAATAACCTATAACTTATATATTTAAAATTGGTATTATAAAAAGTTATCTCTCTAATAATACGTGTAATTGAATAAAAATTATTCTGTCAAATAGTATTATCTTAATAATATAAATATATTGCAAATTTTTTAAAACAATCTAATAAAAATATTTACTAGTAATAAATAAAAAAATTTATTGCAAAGTAGCAATAAATAACATTTTTGTATATAAATTAAATTACTTATAAAGGATATTTTCTGCAAACAATAATTTTTTAAAAATATATGATTTAATGTGGTCAACACCCAAATATAATAAAAATAATTATGAAAATGAAAAGCATTTTATTTAAAAAAAAAAATCTTAAATATTCGTTTTTCATTTATATGTAACTTTTTAAATATATTTTTCAGCATATAAAATTTTTAATAAAATTGTTTAATTCCTTGTAAAAATATAATTATTAACTACAAAAAACGATGGAATGAGAAAATGTTTTCCTTTTAAATAACATTTTTAAAATAATATTTTAATATTTTTAAAAATATATGACAATTAAAAAATATTTTAAATAAGAAAAATATGTGAAAAATAATAGGATGTGGTGTTTTATTTATGTTAGCATACTTTTATCAAGCTTTTAATTAATTTTTGATTTAAAATTAGTGAAGAAACAAAGTGAACAAAATTTTTCACATAATAATTACTGAGAAAAAAATAAACATAATTTTGCAAAAAATTCACATGCAATTAAATTGAAAAAAATGAATGATGAAAAATATATTTATTTGTAAAACAAAAAAAAAAAAATATTAAATATAATTACATCATAAATTTTTTAAATAAATTATAGAGAAAATAATTATTTTATATTAATTTGTCTTTTTATTAAAATAAAGATGAGAATCTCAAAAGTATTAAATTTTTTTATTTTAATGTTAGGTACAATTATAATAATACCATGTTTTTGTAATGACCTTCCTCCATTTTATAACATCGATTTTAATGCAATAAATACAATTATGGAGAAAAAAAGAAAACAAGAATTAGTTTTATCATCAATTTTATGTGGAGTGTTGGTAATATGTTTTGGTACAATAATGGGGTTAGCTATTAGTAGTCATATAGAAGAGAGAAAAATGAAAAAGGAGTTTATGAATAAATTGGAAAAGAAGTTTTATAGTGAAAATGATACAAATTTATCTAGGTAAGTTTATATGGAAAATTGAAGAGATTTATTTCTTTTTCTTTTTTTTATTGAAAAATAACTGAAGTTTACAGATTACAGAAATTTATTATGTTTTACTTGAGGTCATCTTAATTATGTGTTATATGTTAATACTATATAATTTAATTATTATATTTTAAATTTCTAATTCTTTGAGATTTATATAAATATGTTTATATATACATATATATAATATATATTTTAAAGATGGTTTGTAATTAATGTAGTCGTGAACTTTTTAATTTTGGAGATATTTTCAATATATAAAAATTTTTTAATATTACTAAAAAAAACTTTATATAGAGGATGGTTTACATTTAATTTTTTTTTATTATTTAATATAAATAGTATTTAACATTTTTACTTTTAGATAGACAATTAGCTTATAAAAAACCTTAAAAAAAAAAACAATGATAAATTGGTTATATTAGTATAATAAAATACTTTTTATTTATAACTACAATTGCATATATTCAAAGAAATTTACAATATTATGCTTAAATAAACATTTGAATAAATTTATAAATGATAAATTTAGGAATTTGAATAATTAGATACATATGTAATATTAGATTATTAAGATAAAAATGAAACTTTGAAAAAAAATTTATATAAAATATGGTTATTTCAGTCAAAATATAAATTTATCACATAATGAAATGTTATTTATATATTGAGCATAAGAGGTAAAATATATTGAATACTACTGACTTTTCTTTATATTTTCTTTAAAAATGCTTTTAAATTTTTCATAAGAAATGCATAAAAATAAATAATTACCTGATAATTTTTATATCCTTTTAAGAATAAGTTTATTGTAGAATAATTTTAAAAAATGTTTTTTTATAAAATTTACAAATTTATAGAAAACATTTTGATTTTTTTCTTTTTTTTTTTTTATAATTATAGGATATTATTCCTTAAATAACATCACGAAAAATAAAAATGAAATAATAATGCGTGAACAAAATAATTTAAAAAAAATTAAAAAAAAGAAAAGAAAGTTTTTAAGTTAAAAATTGTACAATAATGTAATGCAAAAAACTCTAAGATTTACTTTAATAAGTACAAAGAAAAAATTATTTTCTTTATTTAATTTACTTATATGTGCTTGGTACAAGAAAGTAATTTTATATTTTAATTTCATATACATTTATCTAATTTAATATATCTCATTAAAAATAGGTTTCAACGGAAAAGGGAAAAAACAGTTTGTATAATATAAAGGTATAAATTTAATTTTCTTTTTTTTTTTTTAAATCTTAATTAATTTTTAATGTAGCGCAATCATTGTAATTGTTATTGAGATGTGACATTTTTTCTTAAAACAAATTTATATAAAAAAAAATAAATATATTATACAAAATTAAAGATATTTTAGCAATAAAATATAAAATTAATTAGTTAAAAAATATAAAATAATTTTATTTGGTTAATAAAACAAATTATTAGCCTTTTTAGATGTAATGTTTTAATGTATTATAAAAATTTAAACTGTGAGAACTTTGCAAATCATTAATGTGTAGAATATGAAGCTAGTTAAAATGGTAAAAAATAAAAAGAAATGGTATACAAGAAAATGAAAATTGAGGGAATACATTTTTTTATTACAGATTACTGACTTTGTGTATATATTATTTTTATTTTAAATTACATCGAGGATATGTTTTTTAATTAATCAGAACCTTTTCTTATAAATATTATCTTACTGATTATGCATATATACTTTATATATTTCTTTTACCACATCTATATACATTGGGAAGAAAAGTAAAACTAAAGAATGAATCATTTTTATTGTAGGTACTACATTTACATTTGTATAAAGTTTTTATTATATAGTATATGAGCAATCCGTATTAACGGTTACATATTTTTAGAGGATTAATCATTTTAAAAAATCTTAAATATTTTGAATTTGTTTTGAAGGTATATGTTACTAGGATAATAAAAGATATTATTGACCTTTCGTAACATGGTAATAAAAAACAAAATAAAATAAAATGTCAAAAACGTACACACGATATTTAAGAGAAAAAAAAAAAAAAAAAAAAAAAAAAAAAAATAGTTATTAATAATATACATATTGACGTAATAATATTATATTTAATATTTGCGATTAAATTGATATGGAAAAAAAATTAAATTTTTGAATAAAATAAGTAATTATACTTAATATTTATACGCAAATATGCATATACCTTTTTTAATATTTTTTAATTAATAATGTTCTATATGAAAGATTTAAAAAATCCTTAAATATATAGTAAAAACATATGTTATTTAATGACTATTTTTTTTAAAAATAAAAGGAATAAATCTTTATTTTTACAAGAATTATTAAAAAAAAGAAAAAAATTGGATGTTATATATTATTTTTTGAGGAAAATTTTTTAAATATATGTATTATTATTAATGAAATTACCACGGTTAAAATTATTTAAAATAAATATTATTTCAGTATTATGTATTGAATATAATAATAAATATGATACAATTAAATATACATTACTATAAATGTGTCTTTATTATATTAATGAAGTACTATTAAAATTACATATTATTATACATAAGAGTACTATCATATTTTAATGAGAAAAAAGGATGATGGAAAGAAATTAATTAAAAAATAAATTCATAAAAGTTAATTATATTATTTAAAAAATTCAAATATATAATTTCATACTTTTATATAAAAAAATAAAAATTAATATTTTTTATTAAAATACATTTTTAAGAATATTTAATGAGATTACTAAAAATAAAAAATTATTATTTGATATTTTTGAAATATATAGCATAGTTGTATTTCTATTAAATTCAACTAAATATAAAATGTAAAAAAATAAAAAATAAAACTATATATACATATATATAAAATATCATAAAAGGCATTTCTTCTTTTTTATTTTTTTATGCATATTTTTAAATTTAATTTAATAATCTATATTATAGTAAAATAAAAAGAAAGCTAATATATGTAAAAATAAAAATAAAAAATATATGTAAAATATGATATTTTATTCTATTAATAGTTTATTTTTAAGTTATTTTTCCGTATATATCCATATATGCTTTAATGAAATAATAAAAGGTATATATATGAATATTTATATCAAAATAACTTATTTCTATATGCTTGAGAAAAAAAAAAAATCATAACTATTATGCATTAATTTTGAAACTAAAATAAAGATAAATTAAGGCTTCAAAAATAATTATTATGTATTTTACATTTTTTTTTTATGTGTTCCTTTAAATGAAAATTTGACATTCTATAAAAATTAAAATTCATTGTTTTTTTTTAAGAATTTATATTTACATGTTTATATTATTTAATATTTTATTTTTAATATTTTCCATTTTAACTAATTTTACTTTTTTAGGGTATAAAAAAATGAAAAATATTTAAAATTTTAAGTTTTTCTTTTTATTCTTTTAAAACCAATTACATTTAATTAGAATTATTTAAAACAAAGAGAATATACTGTAAATTAATTCTTAATTTTTTATTCATTTTTTTTTCCTGTTTTGGATTTTTTTGATATTCAACATATTATTTTTTCAATTGTTTTATTTTTTCTATTATTTTTTTAATATTAAACAATATTATATTATTATTTCTCTTGTATTTATTTTGGTGTTCAAATATTTAGCTTTTTTTTTAAAACATTTGAGTTTAAAGAATATCTTTTTTTTTTTTTTTTATAAAATTTTACTTATTAACACACTGAAAAATATAAAAATTAATTTTATAAAAAATAAATATTTCCATTTTTTTTGATATTATAATCATTATAAAAATTTTAATAAAAGAATTTTTAAAAAAATGTATTTACTATTTTTTAAATTTAAATTTTTTGTTAATTTTTTCTATATATCATTAAAGATGTACCCTTTTTTATTGTAAAAAAAATTGTCTTTTTCTTTTTTTTTAATAATATATTTGTATAATTTATTAAGACTTGTAAAATTTTTTTTATGTGAAGATTTTATATATACTTACTAATTAAAAAGTTTTTTATGTTTTTTTTTTAAAATTTTATCTTATATTTCACTGAATAAAGAAAACAAAAAAGAAGTAAAAAACGAAAAATTTTTAATTTTTTAATAAATTTATATTATTTTACTTTTTTCTTTAAGAGTCATTTTTAACTATATGCTTTATCCATTTTCCTTTAATTAAGTTATTTTTTTTACCATATCTTATATATATGTTTCTATATGTATATATATATTACATTTCATTAATATATTTGATCTTTATTTAGTTTTTATTATACTTGCTTTTACCCTGTTTGCATTATGCATATTTTAAAATTTAAAGGATTTTATACAATTTTCCTTGTATAAATTTTTTAGTTGTAGAAAAAAAAAAAAAATATAGTGTTTTTTTATAAATTATTTCTTATATATTATAAATACTTCAAATATTTCAAAAAATATATAGGTATTCTTTATTTTTAGATTACTATGGAACTAGTATTTTTGTTAAACATTTTTACCTTTAATATTACCTAATACTTTAACATATATATTTAAAGAACAAATTTTATTTTTTTTACTTTTTTAAATTTAAATTAGTAAATTGTTTAATAAAATGTAAATAAATATAATTTTTAAACATTAAATATTTTAATTTTTTTTTTGTTTTTTCAAATACTTATAAATTAAGATGATTAACCTATTTAATTAAAAAATTACTTATTTTTAAAGAAGAGTAAAATTAATATAAGTATTTAAAAAAATAAAATATAAGAAATAAAATAACTGTTAAAATTTTTAAGTGTAAAAATGTGTGTAATTATTTTGTGTAAGCAATAATTTTAAAATAAAAAATAAATTCAAGATTATTCATTAAAAATAAAGTGTGATAAAAATAGAACTGTAATAATTTGTAATGCTAATTAAAAAAAATAATCATTAGAGTTACAGGTAAAACATTAATTATTATGTCATAAATTTCAAAAATAAGCATAATGTGATTTAGGCTAAATAGTAATAGTATATTAATGGATATAATTAATAAAAATTTTACTTCTTTGGTGTATTATGTATAAAATTTTGTTTGATAATTTTTACTAACATTTAGGAAACATTTCTGCAGTGAAAACTATTGAGACACATTTATCATTTTTTTACATATAGTTAACATTGAAATAGCTATTTCTTAAAAAAATAAAAAATAAAACAAAAATAAAGGTATAAATAGTTCACAATACTTAATATAATTATGATAAATGATAACAGGAATTATGGAAATATAAGATATTGTATGAATCTTAACAATGGTGCAACGTTCAGTTACACGCAACTATTTTTTTATAAATTATAAATAGTGCAATAAAAATTATACTAAAAAAAAAAAAAAAAAAAATCAAAGATGGTGCATAAATTATATTTTAAATAACAAACGTTTTTAATTTGGGAAATATTATATTTTTAAGTAATTTCAATGATAGTGCAATATGTTGAATCATATTAAGAAATTTTTTTATATTAACAATTTATTTATAGAAATAATCTTAAAAAAAAAAAGAGAAAAAGAAAAATAAAAGAAAATATTATGATGGAATAGAATTTTTATAATGACAATGGTAACATAAAAATGTTGAACGAATTTTAATTATAGTGCATTAGAGGAGATAGTTAAATATTAATAAGAAGAGAAAGTGTTAATTGAAATTCTTTTATTATGTTTATATATAGAAAAAGAAAAGTTGTAAATTTTATAAATTAAAATCAAATAAAAAACCAAGGAGAAAAAAAAAAAAAATAGAAATTGAAATGATATTTTTATAATTTATTATTTCTTGTTTTATCTCTTCATCAGTTATATTATGGTGAAATAGAAGAAAAATAAGGGAAAATATGTAAATGAAATAATTAAAATTATTAGCAAAATTTCGACTCAGGGTTCATGTTGGAGTGTTAAAAATGTTACTTTATGCACTTCTTTTTAAATGAATGAAATGCTATATATAATTTATTTTAATAGGAAAAATTTAATAATATTCTCTTAATTTCACCTTCTAGAATTAAAAATATATATGTATTTAAAATGAGCACACAATTTTTTTAACACTTATTGAATTACAAAATATATAATAAAATTTCACATTTTTCAACTTCCTTTTTTTAAGTAACATTTATACTTTCATCAAATTTAAATAAAAAATTTTTAATTTAGAAAAAATATATTAACTAATTTTTTAGATATGAAATTAAGTAGAAAAAATAAAATTTTTTTTTTTATGAATTAATTGTAATTTTTAGTGAAGTTGAAATGTGTTAATATTCTCCTTTTTGTTTTATTTCATAAATGTGAAAAATTTTTATTATAGAAATAAATATTCTACCTTTGATTTTTCTTTCAATTATGTATATTCTTATACACAGTTTTTTTTATTTCTTATGTGGTACATAAGTTCTTTTTATTATTCTAGTTGAAATTCGTGTATAATAAAGACATTTTATTCATATAATATAATGAATTTAATTTGCTGAACAAACATATACACATACATATATATTTTTCTTTAAAAATAAATCATTAACATGAGATAAATTTATATCTAATTTTTCTTAAAGTTTTGTTGCTTTAACTTTTTTTTCTCTAATAAAATTTTAATTTAATTTTGAATCAATTTACGTATATTTCTTATGCATATGAAAACGTGTATGATCTTATTAGTACATATATAATTATGTCATTAATATAAATTAAAAAGTGAAAAGGTTCATATTTTTGTAAAGACACATTTAAAGAAAATATTTTGAATATTTATGTAAAGAATATATACATAAAATTCAAAAAAATACGTATAATATAACTTTAAAAATTAAATAGAAAAAAAAAGAAACTTCACAATAGTTATTTTCATTATGAAAAGCGGATTATTTTGGATAGTTATTTTAAATATTTGCTTTTCTCTTTTCGGTAATATAACATGTGAATTTTTAAATATATATATTATAACTATAAAAATTTTAAAAAACAAACAATATTTTATAATTAACATGAATTCATTTTTATTTTTGTTATATACATATTTTTATAGGAGTTAGTTATGAAGAGGATATTGGAACAGAATCAAACAAATTAGATTCTAATTTGATAGATTCGTCATTTTATTCAAATTTAAGAAACGCCAACAAAAATGAAGAAATGGTCTATGAACTTGAAAATTTGGATTTAGGAGAAAATGAATATGATACAGAAGAAATAAATTTGGAAATCAAAAATGAAATATTATCAAACCCACCTGAAAACACAGAAATTCATAACCTAAAAGGCCCCAGAGGAGGAGATCCAACCATTTCTCATATACTTAATAATCCTACTTTAAAAGGATTTGAAGGAAGATTATTTATTCAACGAAGAAAATTATTAAATATGAAAAAAAAGTTAGATGAAATTCATAAATTATTAAGTGAAAGAATGAATGAATTTTGCTCACATCTACATAAACGAAATCACAATTATACTGATAATATTAGAGAAGAGGAAATACATGAAATATCATATAAAAACAATTCTGAATATATTAAAATGCTACTTTATACTAAGAAAATCTTAGAATTCTTAAAAAGCTCAAAGTTGGATGAAAAAATTTACAAAAGTTATTACTATCCAATTATACAGAAAAATATAGGAGTTCAACGTTATATTAAAAATTTAGTTAATAATTCTATGGATACTATAGATTTTATTTACAAAAAAAAAGGGTTTGTTGGTGATATAGAAGCAAACATAAAATCCAAATCAAGTAGTGATTTAGAAAAATATTTGAAATCTAAAGAATTTAGTGGATCTGTTATGAACACTTTATATGATGTAGATATTTCTGATGATGGTATTTTTAGTACTACAAAAGCTAAAATAACATTAGGTATATTAGGTTGTATACTTGTTGGTGGTGGAATAGCATTTGCTTTTTATTATAAGAAAATGATGTTTAAAAATTAAAATTAAAGAAAAATAAGAAATATAAGAATATAAAAATAGAAATGATTTATTTAATTTAAATCAAAAATATATTATTATAATACCTTATCATAAAATTATCATATAAAAAGGAATGATAGGTAGATGAATTACAAATTTTATATTAAAACTAGATAATCATTTAATATTCATTTATTTTTACATTCGTAACTATTTCATTTATATTTTGTAAATTTTACATAAGATGGTTTCTCTTATTTATCATGCGTACTGTATTGCTACCTCCAGGTACAAATATATTTTACTTTCACATTTTTCTTTTTTCAATGATATTTTCCACAGCGTTTTCATTTAATAGAAATTATTTATTATTAAAAAGAGAAATAAAAAAAAAAATAAAAAAAATTAACACATATTCATTGATTTTCATGTGAGTTACAATGATATCCATAAGAAATACGTTATTATTTTTTCTAATGAAAATTAAATTTTTTTTTATAAATAGTTAACATTAATAATTCTTTCAAAGACTTTTAAAATGCATTGAATCAACAATTTTATAAAGTTCTCGTAGGAAAATGTTAACCTTTTTGTTAGGATAATTTTTTTTATGATTAATTAAAAAACTAAAATGATTATTATGTGATTTATTAATTATCTTTTCAAAAACTTTTATAGTTCTTTGAGTAGACAAGTTAATAAAGAACAAGTGAAGAAATTTCTTCTTATTTTATTTATTATAATAATAATTATTATTTAATAATTAATCACTTGTAATTTACACTGCTTAACGCAATTTATTTTTAATTTTAAAATAAATTTAACTTTATCTACACAATATCCCATAGTTAATAGCATAATATCAACTTTGCAATTTAACCATGATATAACATATACATTGCATAACTAATATTACATAAATTCTTATGAACTATAGGTACGTGTCACATTGTATGTTATTCAATATTTAATTTCCTCTCTAAAGGAAAAATAAATATTATAAAAAAAAAATACATTTTTTTTTCAGGATATAAAGAGAATGAAAAAAATAAATTTCCCATAGTTAATAAAAAGAATTATTAGACTTTTTTGAGAATGAAAATAACTAGATGTATGGAAAATACGCAGTTCGCTATGAAAGAGATTATAAATAAAAAAAAAAATTATTAATTTTTTGTTTTCTTTTTATAAAGAATATAAGCGAAAAAATATATTTATTCTTTTTTTGAAAAAGATTTAATAGTGGATAAATAATGTCAGAAAAAGATGGGAATTAATTTGTTGACAAGAGAGTTTCTTTGTAGTTAATTTTTATTTTGAATTTTTTTTTTAAGAGAAAATTTTATATACATGATAATAAAATTTTCATATTTGTAATGATTAATATAACTTAATTTGTATTTCATCAATTATATTTATGAACTTCGAAAGCAGCAGACTTGAGTTAACATTATTCATAACATTATAGATAAAAGTTTATTTAATTAAAATAATTATTCATTGAAGATTTAAATTTTTATTAAAAATAGGAATTTTTGCTAAAGTAATAAATACCTCTTGAGAATAAAGGATTTTCAATGAAGTAGACCATATAAATATAGTTTACTTGTTTTATAATATTTAAAATTATACATAAATTCATTAAATTAATAGAGGTAACTCTATATGCTCTTTATTCATATGTTTGTTTAGTACTCTAGCAAAATCGCAGAACAGGCAGTAAATAGATTATCCTAGTACAAAAATATGTAATTCAGTACAAGTGTTTTAGTGTACTTATTGCTTAAAATTAGTACATGAAAGTTTAAGCATTTTATAAATGGTTAACAAAAGTTATATTAAGCTTTTTGAGAATAAAAAAAATTAATAGCTATATGGAAAATAAATAGATATTGGTTATCTGCCTGTTCGTTGTTTTTGCAGAGCACTAAAAAAATATATTAATAAAGAGAACGTATAGTTATCTCTACTGATTTAATGAATTTATGTATAATTTTAAATGTTGTAAAACAAATGAACTGTATGCAGTCTACCTCGTTGAGAATACTTTGTTCTCAAGAGTAATTTATTACTTTAATAAAAATCCCTATTTTTAATAAAAATTTATAACTTCATTAAATAATGATTTTAATGAAAAATATTTTTACTTATAATGCTCTGAATAATGTTTATCAACTCAATTGTGCTGCTTACCAAGTTAACATAATTAATGAAATTCAAATTAAATTATATAAACATTACAAACATGAAAATTTTATTGTTATATATATAAAATTTTCTCTTAAGAGAAGGACTCAAATAAAAATTTACGACAATCTTTCCTGTCAATAAAATACTTCTCATCCTTTTCTAACATTATTTTTCCTACCATTAAATCTTTTTTTAAAAAAAAAATAAATATATTTATGTATATCCTTTATAAAAAGAAAACAAAAAAAAAATTAACAAACGATTTTTTTTTTTTTTTATTTATATATTGCTTGAGTGTTTAACTATAAATTTTCCATATAGCTAGTTATTTTCATTCTTAAAAAGGGTTAATAAAAGGAATTATTAATCAGACGTGTAAACACTAGGTGAAAAAAAAAAATTGTTAATTTTTTCTGTTTTCATTTAGTAATTTAAAATACATAAAGGATATTTTTATTTTTTTTGAAAAAATGATTTAATTGGTTAAAAAATAGAAGAAAAAGTTGTTGACTAAAATGTTTCTTTGTTATGGATTTTTGTTTAAATTTATATGAGAAAATTTTATATTAGAGGTAATAAAAATTGCTGTTTTTGTTAAAAATTTCAATTCTTTTTTATCATTGATTTTAATTACATATATTTTATTAATAACATTATGAGTAATGTTTATCAATTCCAACATATTGCTCTTAAATTAACAGAATAAAAAATAAATTATATAAATACTACAAAGAATTACATTTTTATTACCGCTAATGTAAAATTTTCTTATATAAATTTAAACAGAAATCCATTACAAAGAAACATTTTAGTCAACAACTTTTTCTTCTATTTTTTAACCAATTAAATTATTTTTCAAAAAAAATAAAAATGTCCTTTATGTATTTTAAATTTACAAAAGAAAACAAAAAACAATTAACTATTTTATCTAGACATTACTTTTTAATCTCAAATAGACTAATAATACCTTTTGGTAACCACTAAGTAATCAAGGCACTTAGGAAAATTTTAACTGATATTGTTCCTTTGTGGGGAATTTGCACTTAAAGTTTAATTTTCAATTGCTTCATAACATATTTTTCAAATTCTAGACTCATATAGATTGAACTACCATCAATTAAAACTCTTCTTAGACACTTTGTTGATAAAAAACATTATTTATCTATTTTGAAATTTGAATATAATGAAAAAGCTTACGCATATGAGTTGCAAGTGCATTCAAGATATTTTGAAAAATTCATATAGAAAGATATGTAAAAAAAGACAGTTACAATATTTTGTATACAAAGACAAATAAATTTATCTTCGGGAATATATATAAGATATATTTACGAAGATATGAATAATAAAATAAATATAGCAAATTGTTTGTGCGTCAATTTATAAAAATTATTTAAAAAAAAAAGAGATTTTTTTTTTTACGTTTTTTATGTGTGAATGATCTAAATTCAAAAATAAAAGATAATAGTTGGTGATAAAAACTACTGAAAAGATGATTAAGAAAATAAAAATATAAAATAACTTTTTTATTTTATATTATATAGATAATTATATGAGTATATAATTATCTATGGTATTAAGTGGTTTTATTATAATCAATTTAGTAGATTTTTCTTTACATGCTCCTTATCAATTTGACTGTTTTGAGTATTATGAAATTGTACAATCGACCAATTAATAAAGTAGAAACTTTGGAATATGTGAATCTCTTATCATATAAATTGCATATGTTGATGTAGGAATATTTCTAATTACATAATTCAACATAAAAATATAAATAATGGTCAATTCTTGCTCGTATAAAGTATTCTTTTTCTTTCCATATTATAAATTTTGCAATATCGAACGAAATAGTATCAATTAAATTATGATTTAATAAAACTTGATTTTTATTATGTTTATATCGTCTATTGTGCATTATTCGTTAAACCGAAAATTTCTTAATATATTCTTTAAACTTATAATTAATAATATGATAAGAAAAGTGTCAGTGAATTTTTTTTAGTATTTTATTTTCTACATAATGTACTGAAAACTTATTTCTATGAAATCAATACGTTAAATGGTTTCAATATTTTTCTATATGTATAATTATCCAGTTATAAAATGCAAAAGGAAATTATTTGACTATGTTATATTTCATTGTATATTTGATTAATTAATTTGTCTATGCATTGACTTTGCTAGTATTGAACAGAAAAATTAATATAGAGAATGCAAAGAAAATTCCATTTAATTTTAATTTAAAATCTTTATTTTTATTAAACAATTGGAAAAACTGCTTATTAGTTAATTATTTTTTTTTAAGTTAATTTACAAAACACTCCACAGATATAATCTCTTTTAACACTACATTTCAACTTAAAAAAAAATATATACATCCCACAGTAATTCAAATATTATTCCAAAAAAAAAAAAAAAAAAAAAAAAATTATTAAAAAAATATATTTTTTTAATGTACACACTTTTTAAGTAACTATTTTCGTGTACCAATTTGTAAATAAACGATGTACTCGTAATTCAGCGTGCGTAAAACGAAACATTTTTATTCCATTTATTGATCTAAATATCATAAAAAAGAGATCTGTAGCATTATTTATAGAACAACATTAGATTAATTTTTTGGTTATGCATCAACATTTTTTTGGTAAGTTATAATAGCATTAAACCCTCAGATACTTCTAGTGATTCGTTATAGTAAAAAACCACGTAATTTGGAATATTAATTTATTATTTATTGATGTTGTAATCAAGTCAGTTAAGATATTTTAAGCTGTTCTGATATGATCCAGTTCATAGTTAAATTATAATAATTTTAATTTCTATAAATGTAACTTTCCAGTATTTGATGAATCTATTCTTGTAATACCCTTACAATTATTTTTGATTATTGTCTTGGATCTTTTAACATAGTAATAAAATGTTTCAAGAGATATAACTATTGAGAATAACTTCTTTTCTATTATATGTCATCTCCCTTGGAAATAAGATTTTATGTATAGTGGTCATATCTAGTTTATCTAACATCATTTACTTGGGTTAAAAAATCTCCTTTAACATAATTTGATGTATCTGTATAAATAATATAAGACTTTTCAAGTTTACAAAACTAAATATAAGTTATTTGGTCTATCTTTTCTTTCATTTATTCATAAACACGAGAATGTTGTTAATTTCAAATAAATTTATTCCTTTAAGTTAATAATGGTCCTAATTCAGGAGTACAATATAAAAAGATCTTTATATAATTTTCTTAATAATTAGAAGTTTCAAAAAATTATTCCTATCATTTTTTATATCTAGGTTGCTCCTCTTTAATAACTTTTTTATTTTGTCTGGATAATATTTTATTCTTTTATGGTTTATCATTTGTTTCATATATTTCATAAAAGTCTTAAATAATTCATATTCCTCCATATTTAATCTTAAATTATTGTTAGTAATTTATATTCCCATTCTAATAATTTAAAATATTTAGTTATATTTTTTGTTAAAATGATGATGTCATTATTATTAACAATTGCACAGTATTTTTGAATAACTCCATAAAATATTTTTCACTACCCTTTGAAACTGTGCGAGACTAGTTTTTATTCCAAATGGAAACATATTAAATACAAATGTTGCATACTTGGGTACTGTTAATCCAGTATGTTTACTGTTTTCATTTAATGTTATATTTCAAAATCCATTTTTACAATACATTTTAGAAAAATACTTATTACTATAAAACATTTTGGATACTTATTTCATGAGTGATAAAATACACAAACATTATAATATATATTTAAATTCTAATAATATATATGATATCTGTATTTATCATCTTTCTTTAGAAATAATGCCATAAGTGAAGTACAATTTGCACCATCAACTATACTTATAATCTTCATTTCTTCCATTTTATCAATTTTATGTATTTTATTAACATTTATTTATTCAAACATATGGGATTGTATTCCTGGTCTATAAATAATATTATCTATTTATATTAAATGAAATTTACGTAAAATAAATATTTATTTATATGTACATATAAATGTATGGGAAAAAATAAGCACATCTAAATGTGTACACTAAAAAAAAAAAAAAATTTTTTTTTTTAAATATGTATATATTTTTTTAAGGAGAAATGCAGTTTGTAATCTTTTTCAGTTAAATTAAAAATGTAATTTTAGATAACATATTTTGTAAAGTTTTTATGAATATTAACTTAAATAATAAGTAATTGGAATATAATTTAATATTAACTATATTCAATAATTTGAGTAATATTTTATTTTAAATAAAATAAGTAGTGTTTTTTTTATGTACTTTTTATTAATTAACCTGTTCAATACTAACAAAGCCAATGGACATGCAATTATCAAATCATTATCCAAGGTTTGCTTTGAATTCAATAGAATTTTTATATTTACTAGATAACCTTTCCATTTTATTTTCCTAAAGTAATGAATTAGATTCGAATAATATTTTGAACTTATCCTTATTTTTCGAAGACATAAAATCAGATTTATCAATAAAATCCTGAATAATTACTTAATTTGTCTTTACTGAACTTTTTTCATTGTCCTCTTAATTTCTATAATATATATACGGTTTGTACTATTTTTAATGATATAATATCCCAATTGATTTATTGATATCTCATTAATTAGAATAAATGATTAATATATATTTATTATTTTAAATTTTTGTTCTACTTATTAATAAATTTCATATTAAATGAAACTTTTTTAGACATAATTGCTTTTTCTCCATTGAGTATTTTGCATACATTAAATGATGATGATAAATTCGGTTCTTTACCTATTTTTTTTATAGGCGAATTAAATGTTGTAAAGAATATAGCTCTAGTATCTAACAATATATGTACATTTTTTCCATTTATTTCTATTTTTTGTTAAGAATTTTTACAAAATCTTTCAATGATTTCATTACTTTGTAACTTATTAACAGATGATTCATTTTTCCATATATGTTCTATCTCTTGTTTCATTGTTTCCTTTGACCTCCATTTTTGTATATATTATTAATCCTATTTCTTTTTCTAATAATTTCTTTATCTTCTTATTTTTGTTAACTATATTTATATTTTTCTTTTGCTTTAGCTTTTTGTTTCTCCAAATTTTTTTATCTTTTGAGATATAATTTTTAATTAAATAAAAATTTCTGAGAATTACTTTCCTTTTTTAACATTTTGAAGTTAATAGAATATCTTTTGTCTGTTATTGTTTATTTAATTTCATTTTTTCTCTCCCTAAATACTTTAATTCTAAATACTAATTCTGAATAACCTATCATATTACAACCATAACACTTTCTGTGATGCATACAATCCTTTTTAAGATAATCTTTATTACCAAAACAGTAACATTTATTTAATAATTTATTCCAGTTAATAATTCCCTCTTTATTATTATGTCTACCTTTTTTGTATATATCTACTTCTACTGATATACTTTTACTTATCACTAATTCTAATTTTCTTGTACTTTTCATAGATTCATTAAATGTTTCTTTAATAGTCATATTTTTTAACATTCTGTCTATAATATTATGAAAATATTCATCCTGAGGATTCTCCAAAAATCTATGATTGTTAAATCGTTATATTTGCCCATGCACAAACAACTTTTAGCATAAACCATACAGTGAATAACAAAAGATTTAGTATCTTCAATTACAGTAAGTTTATCCTATACATTTATTATTTCTGCTGTTCATATTTTTCTTCTTTATTAATAAATAAGGATGCCATCAGTGCAATAAGTAACTAAAATATATTAATTATATCTTAATTAGTACATATTTTAACTATAGCTTTTTCATAAGTTGAAAATAACCTAGATTCAAGTGTTACACATGTTTCTTTTCTAAATAATCATTACATTTTTATCTTATTTTTCTAAATATAAAATCCATTCAAAATAATCCCTTGATGATTTCTTATAAAACTTTGGAAATCTTTAACGTAGTTTTACTTTAGTAATGTAATTATCATTCTTTACTTCGAATTCATAATATTTATTAATAGAAACTATTTAATCAATATATTCAATCAATGACTCGTTTTTTTTTTTTTTTTTTATCTATTGTCTGAGTTTTTAATTCAATGTTTGTTTGCAATGACTTTGAAAGAATTTCTTCTGTTGACACAAACTGTTTCATTAATGGCCTACTTACTAACTGCATAATTAATAAAACGTTATTAAACTTTTCGAGAACAAATAGTAATAGATGTATAGAAAATAAATAATTATATCAATACAACAGTTAGATAAAAAAAAAAAAAAACTCAGTTGTTAATTTTTTTTTCTCTTTGTAAATTTTAAAATTCATAAAAAAATATATTTATTTTTTTTTCGAAATGATTTTAATTGTCGAAATATAGAAGAAATAATTCTCATCATGGAGTTTCTTATTATATATTTTTGTTTAAATTTATATGAGAAAATTTTATAATAACGGTAACAAAATTTTCGATTTTTGTAATATTTATATAATTTTTTTTTATTTTAAGAATGATATGTTGGAAATGCTAAACATTACTCGTAACATTATAAATAAAATATATGTAATTAAAATTGATAATTAACAAAAGTTTTAATTTTTTATAATAGAAAAAAGGTTATACACATCTCTTTTTAAAAAAAAAAATATGTTTACTCAATAAAATTATAAGTATATAAAAAAATTTTTTTTTTTTTTTTTTTTATATATATTTAGATGTGAACATTTTTCCACATAATTAGTATACACATATAAAAATACATTTACTTAATTTGCTTATTTAAATATCATTTAATATAGATCAGTATACGATTATTAACACGCTTACTTATTAACTGTTCGACAAATTTGCTGGATAACTGAATAAACAAATTAATAAATAATAAGCAGAGTGATATTTACTATCTTAACTATTTTTAAAAATATATTTATATCACAAATAAGTAAATTTTATACATATAATTTACATAACAAAACATATATAGTTTTAGAAACATTTATTTAATTTAATAAACATTTATTTTACTTTCATTAAAAACTTGAAGTATAATTAATTGTATCCATAGTATATGAGGTAATTTTTTAAAATAAGATAATAAATTTAAAGTTATTAACAATTTTTTATATTTTTTTTTTTTTTTTTAAATTTTTAATTTAGTTTTACACTGTTTTAAAAATTAATTCGTGAAAACTTAATAAATGATAAAACTCACTATTAGATAAACAATTTATAAAAGATACTACTATCAAATATTTCTGAATAATACTTAATATCTACATAGAAAATATAAAATTAACAAGAATATTTGTTAGTTAAGATAAAAAAAAGTCATTTTTTTTATTTATTTTTGTTTTGTTAAATTTATATTATATTTATATTTTTTTTATTTCTTTGAATCTCTTGGTTAAACATTTTGTTTGTAAAATTTTTTGATCTTGAGAAATATTTTTGTTTGTTAAATATATTTTGATTATTGACGTAAAATAAGTTATGAGGAATTAATATAATTTTTGAAAAAATTAAATGAAATTTTAAAATTGTATAAGTAAAACAAAAGAATTTTGTTTTTATTTTATTTATTGAATTCTTAAATGTTCTAATACAATTTAAACAGTTTGAATTTTTATTCTGTTAATATAGATAAACATTTTTACTTAAATACATTTTTATCTTGTATACTAAATTTTCAAATATTAGAACATACAGTAAATTTGAATCTGAATTTTTACATAAAATTTTTACTTAAATATATTTTATGCAATGAGAAAAAACTGTAAAGAAAACTCTATATGGTTTTTACTTGTTTATTCATTATTACAGCAAAGTAATTGAAGAGGCAATTAATAAATTAAAAAACCGTAAAAAAAAAAAAAAAAAATTATGTGAATAAAATATAATTTCAAAGAAAATTAATAAATAAAAAGTAAAAGAATTTTTTTTTAGTTATCTATTTTATTAATTAATGAACATGCATAACAACTTTATATTTTCCTTATAGTTTGCTGAATATTAGCAAAAGGATAATTTTATTTTGTTAGTCATACATCTTAATGTATGAATATTTTTAATATCTTGCATGTACTACAAAACTCCTTTCTATACTCTATATCATCATATTACATATAAAAAGGTCAATAATATTCTGTATTACCCACATTTTAAAGATTAATTTAAATTAAATTATATTTAACTTGTATTTAATACTTTTTTATGTAACTTCAACCTAAATTTTATTATAAATAAATGAGTTTAATATTAATATTAATATTATATTATATTTTTTTTTTTTTTCAGAACTATTTTTATCTATTTTGTTATGATAAAGGCACATTTGCATGTAAACAAATAATATGCTTTATTTTTTTTTAATTTTGCCTTTAACATTTAATAAATTTTTCATATTATTACGTAACTATTAAAATGAGTTAAATATATATTTTAATGTTATTATTATATCAATTAAAATTTATTTTATCCATATTTAATTTTATTTTTTTTGTTTTTCTTAATTTTAGCTTATTATTATTTACTTATGAAAACATTATCGCATGTACTATTGCGTTACATTTCTGTTGCACTATTTAACTAAATACTAACTGTTATAATACATTAGTATACCACTGCTGTTTATTCATAGTTACTAAGAAATATCGCTATAAATTTTATTTTATATTTTTTTTTTAATATAATTGTAACTTTAATTATTCTGAAAATGATTATATATTTATTAGTATAAAAGTTCTCAAAAAGATATTGCTACCATTTTACATTAAAGAAATAATACAAACAAATTTTAAAAATTTTCGTTTCTTATTTTTTTTATAAAAGAAAAAAAAGAATTAAAACATTAATATATATTAAAAAGTGTCATGTAAATTCTTAATTTTATGAAAAAATATTTTTCAAAAAAAAAAAAAAAATGCGATTAAACTATAATCTTTAAACAAAAGATTAAGAAAGCGAATTTTAAGTTTTTTGTAAATATTACTTATTTTACTATAGATTATATTTTTTACAAGAAATAAAATACAATTTATAATAAAATGATATATTAAAAAAGAAATAATTAAACAAATAAATATTAAGGAAAAAACTACGGAACTCTAAGTAATAACATATATGAAAAATAAACGAATATTACATTAATTTTAGAAATGGCACTTCTATATAATGAAGGATGCGAAAATTTAGAAGAAGAAGTTATCAAATGTTTTATGCGTATATGTCCTTTAAATTCAATTAAATTTACTCCATTATTATGTAATAATGACATTTTACCAGTTAAGGCAGAGGACTTTTCAAATAACAAGTTAAATGATTTATCAAATAACATATTTAAATATCAACGTTATGAACCATATAATCACTCTAGGATTATATTTCTTTCAAATAATGATGAAGATGGTGTTGTATTTCTATTTGAAGAGAATATTTATTTTCATAAATATCCATCTAAAACATATTTATGCCGTCTTAGAAAAATAAGCCAAAAAGCAACAATATGTGAACACATTGATGCAAACTACTTAGGAAAAACACTTTCGTTTAATTCATATGACATTATTAATAGAGGTGATAGTGACATAATTAATATAAGACGTTCAAAAAATTCAAAACATACAGTTACTGAATTAAAATATAAGGATTTATCTTTTGGTAGAAGTACTTGTCATATTGTAAAAACGCAATATATTAAACAGAATAGATGCATGTATTATTTATGTGAAGTTGTAAATGGTAATTTATCATGTTCTAATGCAAATTATGGCGGAAGATTAATTTTTATAAATGACTATTTAGATAACAGTATAGAAAATAGAAAATTTTTATATCTTCCAGGTAGTTGCATAACAAAAGATTTAAATTTTATATGTGATCCACAACTTTGCCAATACAAAAATACAAATGAATTAATTTCTTGTGAAAAACTAGAAATTAGTTCTATAAAAAACATAATTCCAAGTCAAGGAAAATTAGAGCATGTACCAACATATATGCCTATAAGTCATGAAAATAGACCTAGTACATCTATTCTTCTTGCGACATCTTTTATGCCCTTCCTAGTTATGCTTGTTTTTATTTGGTGCTTTGTATATAAATTTCTTAGACGTCGTAAAAGTAAGTTGTTCATAAACATTTCAGTATAATAACGTTTTTATTACATATATACTTTATATTTTTCAATTTTTTAATATATAAAGAAAGAACCTTCACATATTAATATATTTATTTTATGTGTATTAAATAAATTTTATACTTTTTTAGAAAAGATTATAGAAGATAAAAATGTGTAGTTACTATGTTTATTAAAAAGACAAAAATCCTTGCAAGAAAAGTGTGAAATTAACAGTGAGGAAATTATATTTTCTATTTCATATATTTATTTGAATCTACATATATAACTTTTTATTATAATAATTAAATTATAAACGATAAAAAAAATTTCATACATGTATTTAAACTAAGTATATATTATATATATACGATTTGAAATTGAAATTTTTTTTTTTTTATAATTATATTTCCCAAATGTTATATACTTTTTTTGAATAATGCGTTTACATTATTTTTGATTATATAAATATATAAATTAAATATTCAAATATTTTGTTATAGGAATGAACAAATAAATTAGTAAAAAATAATTAAACTGATTCCTCCTGCTTTTGCTTACTAAGAAAAATATTGCATTATAAATAAGTGAGAATTTGATTTATTAGTTGGCTTTTCAGTTATCTTGCTAACATTGAACAAATTAATGGAGGGAGAGCATATAGAAAAAATTTTATTTATTTTATTTTTATCAAAATAAAATATTAATCAAATTGTTATTATTTTATTGAATAATGTAAAATGTTAATTGCACGAGTTAATTTTGTTGTTGACTTGTCAATAGAAGGTGTTATTAATCTTTATGAGTATAAGAAGTGATAGCTATAGGAAAAATAAACAGTAAACCACGCAAGCATTAGATATTAAAAAAAAAAAGAAAAAAAAAAATTAATGTTTTTTTTTTTTTTTTTTTTGGTAAATTTCAAAATACATAAAGGAAATATATTTTTTTTTTTTAAAGTGATTTAATTATAGAAAAATTGAAAAAGTAGAATTTTGTATAAAAAAGTTTCTTGCGGAATATTTTTGTTTAAATTTGTATGAGAAAATTTCTTATTAACAATGAAAAAATTTATCATGTTTTGTATTATTTATATAATTTATTTTATATTTTTTTAATTACATATATTTGTTAATTTGAGAATAATGAATTTAAATTGCTAAACATTCCTTGAAGTATTATAAATAAAATATGTTTCATTAAAATCAATATTATATGAAGATTTAAATTTTTAGTAAAAATATATGATTTTTATTAAAGTAAATAAATACCTCTTTAAAACAAAGAATTTTAAGCGAAGTAAACTATTTAAATATGGTTTACTTGTTTACAACATTTAAAATTATACATAAATCCATTAAATTAATATAGGTAACTATGCGTGCTATTTATTAATATTTTTGTTCATTACTCTAGGAAAATCATTGAATAGACAATTAATAAAATACTTTTACAATATCTCATGCATATAATATCTTACATTAAATTCTTAATTTTTCATAAAAAAAAAATATTTTACAATATCACACTCAAAAAAACAAAATAATAATAAAAAAATTATTATAAAAAGAAAAAATTAATATATTTTTTTTTAAACTTCAAAAAAAAAAAAAAAAAAAAATATTTTTTTTTTTATAAATATATTTGTAAGTACACAAAAAGAAATAATAAAATATATCCACATTTTTTTTTTATGTATTGACTTTTTGAGCGAATATTATTTTTTTTTATGCACTTGCTTTCAATACAAGCACTTTTTTTAGTGTACTTAATTTTTGTACTTATTTATTTATTTTTTTTTTTTTTAAAGGTTTATATGTGAAAAATTTTCTATCATTTTAACATGAACAATTATAAAATGTTTTTACTTATTTTATTTATATAAGTACTATTAAAAATAAGTCAGTGATATTATTTATAGAACAGATATACATGAAACCTCCTAGCAAAAAGACCATAATCGGACTTGCTATCATAAATACAAATAAACATCTTATATTAATGGTTTTGTAATGAATCAATTAGGACGTCCTATTACTAAGGATAATAATAATTATATATATACTATGGAAGTAAAACAGGAAGAAAAAAAAAAATTAAAAAAATCAAATAATGAGAATATTTAGAGTTTCACTGAAAAATTTATGTTATCAGCATAGAGATAAATTGAAAAATATATATGAAAATATTACTATGGGAAAATAAAATTATAGAACTTTCAGATGAATATGGAGTTTCTATTAATAAGTAAAGGAAATTTGGGAATTATAACACTAGGCCACTTATCAAAGAAATGTTATCTGTATCACAACAAAAAAAAGAAAATGATCAAATGTGTTAATTAAAAATAATAAAAAGAGTTATTAATATGGACTAAAATTCAACTATTGTAATGATTTTTATGAAAAATGGTCAATGAAGAACCATCCTACATTACTATTTTTTAAATATATTTATAATAGATGATATATATGTTATTTAACATATGAAACATATATTTCTAACTCTTCGCTATAATAAATGATTTTATAAAATAAACCTAAAAGGTTTATTTAGAAATATTGCATTAAAGGAAGATAGTAAACCGCATACAGGATTTATAGCTCCAAGGTGGAGAACATTAATATTTAACATTTTATAATTTGGATTGAAAAAACAAACCCTAGACAATTTCAAAGTATAATGGAAATCATTTTCATGGAATTAATTCAAGGAAATTTTCTAGTTGTGTATATTTTGACACCATCATTCTTACGAAATTATTATTTGAATATTTAAAAATGCTAAAAAAAGCACTCAAACTACTTATTAATTATAAAAGTAGGAGAAGACATGGAAAAGTGTGAAATCCTTAGGATATCTATAGACTATTTTGAACAAGGGATAGATCAAGAAAACATAAGACTTTCATTACATAATTTGAAAATAATCAGTGAATTAAAGTGTTCTAATTCTAAAAAGGAAGATCATTCATGAATGTTGCTAAATATTAGAGAAATTATATCAATAATTTTTCAGAATATACTTTTAAACTAGCTTTATTGTTAACTAAAAACAAAAATTAGAATGAAATGAAGTATATTCAAAAGCAGTTGAAAAAAATATAAGATGAATTAAATAATTTATCATTCATTTCCAGAATTAGGAAAATCATATACCATAAACGTGAATGCATCAGACTATGTCATAGGGGCTGTATTGACTCAAGTAGACAATCGTACAAGTCATACTAAATTTATTCACTATACACCTGAGAAATTAAATGAAGTACATTGGAGATGGAGTACAGTTGAAAAAGAATTATTTGCAGAAGTAATATCATGTGAAACATTCAATTATTATATCAAAAGAACTAAAGCATTGATTAAAACTTATTATAAGGGTATTACATGAACGGATTCAATTAATGTAGGAAAATTATATAGATGTAAATTGAGATTATCAGAATTTAATCTAGAACATGAACATATTGAAGGAGTTGAAAACTTCTTAGATGATTGGGCAACTAGATAAATCGAAGATGAAATTGATATTTCTAATTATATTACATTATATTGTAATAAACTTCAAGGAAAATACGAAGATATATATGTTATACCACCTTATGAAGAAATTGCAAACGCAACATTAGAAGATAAGACTAACATACCAAGATGCATAATATGGAAAGATGATTTCTCAATTCATTATAGAATAGGAATATTATATATATCAGAAAAATATAGAAATCATTTAACACATTGGTTTAACAGTAGCTAATTTATAGGATATTATAAGGTAATTAAAACAATAAAGTACAAAAACAGTTTTAATGATTTAACATAAGATATACAAGAATATGCTACAATTTGTTTGGTTTGTCAGGAAATGGACAATAGAAATCTTAAACCTAACGACAACCAAACATTGTCAAAATCTAATATATTTGATATGATTTCATTAGATGTAATTGGACTTAAAACATGAAAAGGTATGGAACACTTTGTACAAGTAGTATTTAATTATTAATCTTATTTTATGGTTATAAATGTAACTAGGAGAACATCGAATGCTTCGGATACAATTGATATTATAAAGGAAACATGAATATAAATATTTTGATGCCTGTTTTATTAATTATTTATTCAATGAATTTGCTAATATTGAACAAAAAAATGAATAAAGAAAATATGAATGAACTTTTCTTAATTTAATTTGAATTTTATTAAGATTTTTAATTTAAAATCTTTATTTTTATTAACTGTTTTAATAATTCTCTATTCAATAACTTTGCTAGAGTATTGAACAAATGGATTAATAAAAAGCATGTAAAGTTGTCCCTACTAATTTAGTGAATTTTGGTTTAATTTTAAATTCTATAAAACAAGTAAACTGTATTTATTCAATCTATTTTGTTAAAAATTCTTTATTTTGAAGAAGTATTTATTAACTTTAATAAAAATTCCTGTTTTTATTAAAAATTTTAAATCCTTATTGAATGCTGATTTTTTTTTTTTTAATAAAATATATCTTATAATATTATGAATAATGTTTAGCAACTTAAGTTCCCTGATTTCATGTTAACAAAAATATGTAATTAATGAAATACAATTTAAATTATATAATCAATACAAACATGAAAATTTTATTATAAAGTAAATAAAATACTCTCTTAAAAAAAAAAAAAATTAAAATGCAAAATAAAAATCCACTGCTAGAAACTGTATCGTCAATAAAATACTTCTCAATCTTTTCAAGCATTATTTTTTCTACCATTAAATGTTTTTCCAAAAAAAAATAAATATATTTTTTTACGTATTTAATTTATAAAAAGATAACAAAAAAAATATAAAACTAATTTTTTTTTTTTTTTTAATCTAACATTTGCATGGTTGTGTATTTTCCATGTATATATTTATTTTTATTCTCAGAAAGGTTAATAACCTCTTCTACTAACCAATATGATTAAAAAATTCAAAAATGGAATTATAATATCAACATATATATATATATATATATATATATATATATATATATATATATTATTGTGATAAAGAAATACAAATTCTATTAACGAAAATCAAACTGTTAAGTAATAATACTAAGGAGATATATGAAAGAAAATTGGAAAATTTAATATAAATTACCAATAAGAATAAGAGAAAACTAAATTCTCTGCGTGTATTAATGGTTTATGAACTTCTTGTTTAATGACTTTTGTAGCATTGTAAAAACAAATTAATAAAGAATGTATAAAGAAAACTCTGCTTAATTTAATTCTTATTTGATTAAATTCTTAAGTTTTTAAAACTTTTATCTTAAAATAAAATATATTTTCTATTATAATTTACACATATATTATATTTCCCCCCAAAAAAAAAGATACGTGATATATCTTTTTTTTTTTTAAATTGTAGATACACAAATAGGAAAAAAAATAAAAATTATGATGTATTAAGATTTTTTTTTTTTTAGTGTATTTACTTTCAGTACAAGTGTGTATATATATTTTAGTGTATATATTTTTGTGTATCAATTTTGGATTACGAGTTAATGGTTGTACATATCCCCGTGATTTAGTATGTAAAAAGTAAAGTGTTTTTAACCTATTTATTCATCTAAATATTATAAAAAAGAAGTCTATAATATATATTATAGACCAATTATAATATACATATTATTTTGATATTTATGGAAGAAATAGTATAACATCTTATAAAATTAGTAATGTTGAGAAAGAAAAATTGACGAAGAGGTACAAAAATAACGTTAATAAAACAATCTAAAAATAGTAAACTTTAAATAATAACTATTATTTTTCCGTGGATCGCAGAGTATGGTTAATAAAATATATCACTAACCTTTTTAATAATAAAAATTAATAGCTGTATGGAAAATAAATAGCCATGCACGCTCTAGATATAAAAAAAAAAATTTACTTGTTAGTTTTTTTTGTTTTCCTTTTGTAAAATAAAATACATAAAAAAAATATATTTATTTTTATTAAAAAAAAAAAAACGATTTAAAAGCGAGGAAAAATAAAAGACATAAATATTAACAAAAAAAGTTTTTAGTAATATATTTTGTTTAAACCTATGTAAATAAATTTTATATTAACGACAACATTTTCATATTTTATTTCTTTTATATATTTTATTTTGTATTTTGTATTTTATTAATTATTTATGTTTGTTAATTTAAAAGAAATAGACATGAATTTCTAAACATTACTCATAACAATATAAACAAAATACATGTAATTAAAATCGATGATCAATGAGGATTTAAAATTTTAGTAAAAATATAGGATTTTAAGTAAATAAATAACTCTGAAGAACGATAGAATGACTAATTCTTAATGATATAGACTACATATAAAGCACTTTACATGCTACTAAGAATTATAACTATACATAAATTAAGTTAGCAGAGGTATCTTTATATGTTTTCTCTTAATCTGTTTGTTCAATATTCTAGGAAAGTGATTAATTAGTGATTTATTAACTGGGTGTTCAGTGACTTTGCTAGAGAACTAAAAAAACAAATTAATAAAGAGCATGTAGAGTTTCCTCTACTACTTGAAGTATTTATATATATTTTTAAATGCTTTGAACGAGTGATCCTTAATTATGTAATCTACTTCATTCAGTATTCTTTAATTTCATTAGGCATTTATTTACTTTAATAAAAATCCCTATTTTTTTTAAAAATTTAAATCCTTATTGAATATTGACTATTAATCAAATGTAAATTAATTATTTCTTTGTTATGAGTTATGTTCAGCAATTTAAACATATTGCTGTTGAATTAACAAACATAAACAATTAGTAAACATGCAAATAAATTATATGAATATTAATTACGTGAAAATTTTATTGTCATATGTATAAAATTTTCATTTACAAAATTAATAATACTATCTAAAAAAAAAAAATCTTTTTTTTTTTTTATTTTTTTTTTTTTTTTTATCTCATTCTTATTGGTAGCAAATCTTTTTCCAATTGAATTTTTTAACCAATTTTTTTTCTTACGTTTTTTTTTTCTTAAAAAAAAATAAATATATTTTTTATTTATATCTTTAATTTTATCAAAAGAAAAAAAAAAATTGATTATATTTTTTTTTTTTTTTTTTTTTGCATATGCATGACCAACTACGTGTCCTTCATATAGCTAGTTCTTTTTATTTCCAATAAGGTTAAAAAAGTTTTTTATTAACCATATATTAAACAAAAGGATTATCAACGAGCATATAGATTTTCCTCTACGAATTAAATGAATTTATATTTGTTTTCAACACTATAAAACATTGAAATGTATATGGTCTCCTTCATTGATCATTTATTAATTTGTTTGATAGATACTAGAAATAACATTAAATAGTTAATTGATATATTACTCACATGAAAAAGAAATTAAAAAAAAAACTGTAATCTTAAGGATAATAATTTATTTTTTTCGTTGATGATGTGAAGTATAATTTTTTATTTGTAAGGATTAAAAATATAATGTTAATATTATATTTTATAGAGTGTTGCGTAAATTAACTTAATAACTATTATGATTCATATTTGATGTTAACTAGAAAAAATAAAAAAAAATAAAAATTTGTGTAATCATTCATTTTATCATAAATAAAACAATTAAAGTTTTCTTTACATGTTTTTCATTAATTCGTTTATTCAGTGCTAGTAATATGATTAATAAAATACATCATTTACCTTTTTAATAATTTACAGAATGATAAAAGCTCATTTTAGTTCAATGAAGTTACATGCAGGATAATTAAAAAGTATATAAAGTGATATATGTATGGGAATACTCATAATAACTTTTGCATGTATTGAAATAAAATACAAGATAATTTGTGGTTAAAAGAATATTTTCTTAAATTTAGCAGAACTATGTATAAAATAAATGATATTGTTAGCATATTCATAAAAAAACATTATTTATGCGTTTTTATTTTTAAAAAAAAAAAATATTTTTTTTTTTTCTTTTTTTTGGGAGATATATAAATATAATAATTTTTTTTTTGGTTCTATATGAAAAATTACAAAAAAGTCTTAAAAAGCGTAAATTTTATAACAAATATGTTATGTTTATTATTAATTGATACTGTTATAATAAGTATATAAATATCTATATAAGCTAATTTTATAATAAAAAGAATAAGTAAAAATTATTATGCATACTCTCTATTGACTATTTAAAGCACTATGAAAGTATATAAATAGAATATTAATATATAATAATAAAATTTAACATAAAATTAAAAAACAAACAAATAAAAAAAAAAAAAAATAATAAATATATTTCATTTATTTATTTTCTTTTGTGTGTATTTAAAATTATAAAGAAAAAAATTTTATTTTTTTTTGGATTTTACTACACATAACCTAGGAAATATTAATAAAAAATAAATGGTAATAATTTAATTTTTTTTTTTTTTTTTTTTTTTTGGTGATGTAATGGGTATTATTCTTTTTTGCACGAAAGATTATATAACATAACGTTAGCTATTACATTTATATTGTATAAATTAGCTTAAACAATAAATAATAAAGTTAAAATTTGATATTAGTTAATAAAATATAATTGATTTATGTAATGATTTAATTTTTTTCTAAATAAAATAATTATAGTTATCTCTAAACTCTATTTATTTAATTTATTTGTACCACATTAGCAAATTTATTATACAAGAAATAAATAAATCAATATTCTAATAAAATTATTGAATAAGTAAATTAATGAATCAAATAACTAAACATATAATAATGTTTAAGTTTATTCCTTAACAACAATTCAAAATGTTCAATAATTCTATTTATCCCTTGTAAATTTTTTTCTAATGTTTTACGTATTTTTCCAGTTTCTTCACAATTATTATTCTCACTTATATTCTCAATAAATTTTGCTTATTCATTTATTATCTTCATCCTTTTATTAATAAATTGATGTTGTAAAACACTCTTTATTATTTTTTTCTATCCATTTATTATGAATATCTTCCCAGTGTTTTTTCCATATAATTTTTTGCCTTTCTAACATGGGATTTCTAATTCTATCCTCATTCTTTTTTGCTATCATATCTTCATATACGTCTTTTATGTATTTTTTTTCCTTGTTATTCATTTCCAACATTAACTCTATGAACCATTTTTTTTTTTTCAATTCTTTTATTTCCTCTTTTTCATTATCTAATATAACATTCCTACTTCTTTTTTCTTTCATTTCCAATAAGTTAACATCCTCATCTAAATTTTCTTGCATTCTCAATTCTTCCACCATTTTTTTAAAAAAATATTCTTTTTCTTTTTGCAATTCTTCTTTCATACATTCTTCTAATAACGTCATATGTATTTCTATCAAAACTTTTTGTATCAATTTCTCCCTTTTTTTTCTATTTTTCTCTATTTCATTATCTCCTTCTTGTTTCAATTCCTCTATATTTTCATGAATTTCCTTCGCTTTTTTCGTATCTTCTTTAGTTATTCCTTTCATACATTCTTCTTCTTTTTCATATTCTTCTAATAAATCATTAAACCATTCGTCCTCGCTATGTTGTATAAACCACATTCTTTGTTTTTTTAGCCACTGTTTCCATATTCTTTTTTGTTTTTCTAGCATAGGATTTTTTCCTGCTTCTATTTCTGATATTTCTGGTTCTTTTGTTAATTCCTGATATTTTTCTTGTTCTTTTCCCCATTCTTTTTTCAAATTAATAAACCATTCTTCATTTTTCCATTTCTCTGACATTCTTTTGTTTCTTTCTACCCATTTTTTCCATAAAAGTTTTTGTTTCTCAATCATCAATGTACTAATGTCTTCTTCCCCTTCTTTCATCATTGCTAAATCATTTTCTTTTATTTTTGGATATTTTTCTTTATCTTCTTCTATAAATTCTTCTAAACAGGTTTCTAAAAATTTTCCTCTATTCAATAACCACTCCTCTTTTCTACATTCTTCCAATATTACCATATATATTCCTATTAAAGTCTCCCATTTTAATTTTTTTTTGTTTATTTTAGAATTATTCATTTCATATGATTTCTCTAAATTATTACTTTCATATTTTCTCATTTTTTGTTCCTCCATTTTATTAATCTCTATTATTGATTCATCTCTTTCTATGGTTTTTTCATTTTCTTTATCTTTTTCTATACTTTTTTTATAAGTTTTACTTTTATGTTCTTTCTCTTTATTTTCATATTCATTAACTAACTTTGTAAACCATTCTTCATTGTTTTCTTCATTTATCCACTTTTTACAAATATTTTCGCAGTGTTTTTTCCATATATTGCTTTGTCTTTCTAAGATAACATCAACTACTCTTCCTTGATTCTTTTTTGCTAAAATTTCTTCTTTCATCTCCATCATATATTTTTCTTCTTTATTTTTCCATTCTAACATTAACTCAATAAACCATTTTTCATTTTTCCATTTTTCTATTTCCTCTTTTTCTATCTCTGATATAACATTCCAACTTCTTTCTCTTTCTATTTTATTTAATATGTTTGTTTCTTCGTCCAAATTTTTATATTTTTTTATCTCTTCCATATTTGCTTTAAAAAATTCTTCTTGTCCTTTTTCCCACTCTTCTTTCATACATTCCTCTAATACCCTCATATGAATATCTAACAAAATTCTCCTTTCCAAATCTTTCTTCATTTCACTTTTATCTCTTCCATTATTTGTTTCTTTATTTATTTTTTCATCGTCTGTATTTTCATGCATTTCTTCTTTTTCATATTCTTCTAACAATTTTAAAAACCATTTCTGATTTTTGTATTCGTATGAATGCTCTATTTGCCATTCTATCCATTTCTTCCATATTTTTTTTTTTTTATCTAGCATAAAATTATTTACTCCAATTTCTCTCATTTTTTTAATTTCATGTTCTTCTAAATATTCTAAGTGTTTTTTTTGTTCTTGTTCCCATTCTTTCTTCAAATTAATAAACCACTCTTCATTTTTATATTTATCTAATATACTACTATATTTATCTATAGCATAGGTACTATTTTCTTCTTTTATTTCCATTACAAAATTATTTCTCATTTCTTTTAAATTAGAATTGTCTCCATCTTTTTCGATCTCTTCTAAACAAATATCAAAAAATTCGCTTTTATTCAATTTCCATTCCTCTTTTTTATATTCTAGTAATGCAGTCATATGTATATCTACCCATGAATTCCAATTACATACATTATTCTTAATTGTCGTTTTATTTCCTAAATTTTTCATTTCCATTTCACATGTAGGTTTTTCCTTTTGCGAAATTATTTCATTTTCTTTTTCCTCATTTAATGTGCCATTCCTAATATACCATACAATATTAACAGGATCTTTTTCTAATATATTTTTATTTAATTCATCTTCAATTTCACTACTAGGTTCATTTTCATTCAATTCCTCTTTTTTAATTTCACTTTTAGGATTATCTTTATATAATTTTTCTTCACTTATAAGTTCTTTTTCATGCTTATTTGACCCTTCTTCTGTAACATTGCAAATGCTTTTATTTCCTTTTTTATTGTATATTCCTTTACATTCTTTGGATTTTTCCTTCTCCTCATGTTTCAAATTTCCTTCACTTTCATAACTAACCTCACATGATGGTATTTGTTTTTCATGCTGTAACAAAGAGTGATTTCCACTATTCATTGGTCCATCCTCTATATTATTTGTAGATAATGGCATTGGTTTCTTTGAAATTTTTTTTATCTTTTTTCTTATTTTTTTTTTCTTTGATTTTCGATTACGAATCCAAGATCCAATAGGAGTGCACTATAATTAGAATTAAAAATAAGAAAATTATGAAAATTTTACTAATATAGTTATTAGTATTTTATATATATATGTTTTTGAGTTTTTAATTAATAATATTATATTACTCTATATATAATAATTAAAAGGAGAACAATTCCTAAAATGAATATACCTACTGAAACGCCTGTTATTAGTACATTTCCTATGGGTTTAACAGTAGGGGTAGCTTCAGTATTCTCATCTAATGGAGTTTGTGGGGTAGTACTATTTGAAACATTCATATTTTTAGGACAAATGCCCGAACAATTTGCTAATGTATCATTCTGAACTTTGATTAAAGGTAAATTACTAGGTTGAGCAATAGAAGTAAGTGTATTTTGTGAACTTTGTGTTGGGGGATAGCATTCTTCAAATAATTGTGTACAATTATTTGTTGTAGTAGATTCAGTTCTATTACTAGGAGATGCATGGTTATTTGCAGAATATGTATCATTCAATGGAGAAGCACCAACATTAGCTGTAAAATTACCAGATTCCGTGATTGGGGATGCAGAAATTCCTGAGGAAGTTGAATTGCTATCTGCAGAAAACATGGGTGTAACAGATGGTGTAGTTTCAAGAGAAGGTAAAATTGAAGGATCAGTTTTAGAATCATATCCATTCGTATTATTTGAAGTTAAAGAAATAGGTTGTGGTGGATCTTTTAGAGAAGCAGTAGCTGTAGCTTTTGCAGCTTTTTCAGCCATTGATTCTTTATCTTTATCACCCGGCGATGCTATAGCATTTATGGGTTCTTTTATAGAATCACTATAAATGCCAATATCAGCTTTTGCATCATCATCTAATGAATCTACACCAATACTAACATGTGGCGTATCTGAAGTTTCCACTGTAGGTTGTGTAACATTTTGTAGTGAATTTGTAGGATCTAAAGTTTCATCAGATTCATCATGGTCTTCTAAAGGAATCCAAGATAAACTATATGGATCAGTTGAATTTTGTCGCTCTTTAATTTGATAAATTAATGATGTCATATTACAATGATTTCCTGTATCACTTAATATACTATTTTGCAATCTAGTACTATAAGTATTCCAATTTTTAGTAGAATCATTTCTAAAAGATTCTTCGGAATAAAACTCATAGTACACCATATTTACAAATTGTTTTCCTCTTTTATGTATATACATACTCCACTTTCCACAATTAAGTTGACTTTTATTAGCTTCATATACTTTATAATAGTAATTAGATATATCACTAGTAATATTAGTAAACTTAGTAAGTCTATCATAAATAATTTTAGTTTTATTCGATTCATATTGTTCATCATTGAGTTGGCTATATGTTAATGGTATTAAATCTGGTAAATCACTATTTTTATAAGGACTAGTGCAATTATCATTTTTTTTCAAAACAGCACAATAATCAAAATTTTTCAAAGTACATGTTGAACTTGTTTTCATACGTATTTGTGTCTCGAAGGAACTTTGTTTTTTGTTCCAACAATTAACAAGATTTGAGATATTATGATCTGTTTCTTCATTTAATACTAAATTAACAAAGTCCATTCCTCTCCAATTTATATATGTGGATGACTTTTGACATTTTTCTGTAGCATTATTAATTTCTTCGTCATCAAGATAAAAATAAAGTTCATTATTAGTATCTTCCACAAATGTTTTAATTTCTGTATTGAGTTTACCTTTTTCACTAGAGGAGTTATCTTCATTTTCTATTGTTTCACCATTTTGTTCATCTAATATACAGGAAGTTTCTTCTGTTTGTGATAAATATCTTGCTTTCTTTAAGATTGATTTTTTTTTCATGATTATAATATCATCATAAAAGGCTTTCTCAAAATATTTTGCAGTAGTATTCAAAAATTGATTAATTAAAGAAAAGAAATTTTTATGTGAATTATAGATAAATGTATAAATTTCAAGAAAACCAAAAAGTAATGTATATGTATGTATCTTATACTTTAAATTTATGAAACGTTAAAAAAATATTCGTTAATCCAATTAAGGAAAAAAAATAATTTAATTTGACCAAAAAATTGAATATAGATATTTTTGTTATTTTTGAGAATCATTATACACTTGAATTACATTGGGAAATTGTTATAATTTCTACATAGAAATGAAAATACTTGTACTTATGTGATAACTATATTATAAATTTGTTTATATTTTAAATTGGCATTTTATATAGTATATGATATTACTATAGAGTACAGTGAATTTTTTCTTTGCTTTTTGTGTAGAATATTAAATTTTTAATTTCATGTATCAATAATGTTATTAGTTTTCAAATAACAAGAAAAAATATAATTAATAAAACAAAAGTTTAATATATAAAATTAAAATTTAGAAAAAAAAAAAATAAAATAATTGATATGGTAAAACATCATTTTATGTTATGAAATTATAATTAAAAAAAAAATTAGTATAAAAAAAAGAAATTATTTTAACTTTTTTTCTGTGTTTTCTTAAATTTTTTATATAATCATATGATTATGAATGTAAGTTTGAAATAATGATATGATTATTTAATTTTTGTATTTTGAATAAAGAATTTAATTATTATATAATATTTTTACAGAATTTTTTTTTTGAATAGTAAATTTATATAATTAAAGAAGTAAAATATAGTTTATATACAAATAATATAATGTACTTAATAACTTATAATTCTTATTATAAAGGATCTAAATAATATTTTTATAAAATATAAAATACGTAAAAAAAAAACCAACATATATATACATGTAGATGTAAATTCTATAAGTGGTAGTTATAATATAATATATTAATTATTCATATATATTTTATAAAAAAAATATTTTAAGTTTAATAGAAAAATGACTTACAATTATAAAAATCTATATTATTTGTTGTTAAATTATTAAACTTTAAACGAAGATTAAAGTTATTCCAATTTTTTTTTACTTTAATATTTAAATTTTTGTTACAAATTAGTGCATTATAATTTAGTTATATTTTTGAAGAAATATATATATATAAAAAAAAAAGAAAAGCTAAAATTAAAGTTAATAAGTAATGCACTTATTTTTTCATTATAACTATATTAATCTTTTTGTTTTTTTATTAAGCAATTTTTATTTGGTAATATATATATATGTACTTGACATTCTTTGAGATATTATTTTATTATTTTAGAATTTTTTACTATGAATACAAGAAAATTTAAATTCTTTTCTGATTATTTTTTTTAAAATATTTCTTATAATGTTTTCAGAAAATAAAAATAACAATAGTTTATTAACAAAAGTTTCTTAGAAATAACATATCATTACATTGAAAAAAAAATGAATGAAAAGTGTGAGATGAATTTATGAAACTTGATTTTTCTGGATAAAAAACAATAAAAAAAAAAAAAAATAAAATTATCATTTTGTTAAATTTTTTTTTTTTTTTTTATATTTATATTTTTACAAGATAAATTACAATGAATGATTTACTAAGAAATTCTGTGAGCAAAGTAAATGTGTTTTATTTTTTTTTAGCATTTTATATGATTTTTATGGGAGTTGATTATTTTTTTCGCAGGAATATTATAGGTGAAACCTATTTTTTTATGAATATTTATGATTATATTTATAGTTTTTCATTATTAAAAATTTAATAATTATTTACCATTTTTTATAATTTTTTTATTTTTATTTATTTATATTATTAAGTTGACATTATGATTAAGAATGAATAAGTATATTAAAAAAAAAAGAGAAGATAACAGATTAATTATTTGAATATTATGGCATGGTATAAATTTTATAAAAATTTTATTGTTGAATTTTAGAAAATTCATTTGGAATATGCAAGTTGTGAGGAAAAGGGTGAAGGTTATGTTTATTGAGTAAAAATTTATTAAGTTTTTAGTTATTAGAAGTTTGTTGGTTTAAATTTTTTGTAACATTATTTGTTGAGTATGGATTAATTAAATTCTTGTTATCGGTATATATTTAGTGCTTATTTTTAAGATTATTTATTTTAAGGAAAACAATTTTATTTTTATTTATTATACATTTGTGCATGTTTTATTAACTGTGTGTTCGGTGACTTTATTAGAGTACTGAACAAACGAATTAATAAAGAGCATATAGAGTTTCCTCTATGGTTTTGATGTATTTGTATATTTTTATATGCTTTGAATGAGTGATCCTTATTTACTTAATATACTTCATTCATCATTCTTTAATTTCAATAGGCATTTATTTACTTTAATAAAAATCTTTATTTTTATTAAAAATTTATATCCTTATTGAATATTGATCATTAATTAAATGTATATTCCTTGTTTCTTTTTTATGAGTTATATTCAGCAATTAATATGTATTTCTGTTGAATTAACAAACATAAACAATTAGTGACAATACAAATTAATTATATAAATATTAATTACGTGAAAATTTTATTGTTATATGTATAAAACTTTCTCTTACAAAATTCATTAAAATCATAATTCATTCCCAAAAAAAAAATCTTTTTTTTTCTTTTTTTCTTTTTTTATACTTATTTAATGGTAAAAAATATTTTTCTAATTGACTTTTTAATCAATTTTTTTTCCTGACGATATTTGTATTTTTTTTTTTTTATCAAAATTTTTACTGACAGTCTTTATACTTTTTTTTTAGAAAAATGTACAAACAAAAATAAAATCATCAATTTTTTTTTTGTGTGTGTATGTATGACGAACTTCGTATTCTTCATTTAACTAGTCTTTTTATTTTCCAAAAAGGTTAATAAAGTCTTTTATTAATCATACTACATCACCATTGGAAGGTAATTGTTATTACTTAAAGTTTGTTGTTTTTGTATTGTTTTATTACATCAATTCCTTTTTGTACTCCTTTTTCAATTTGATTGTCCTGATTATCGTTGATATCATCGTTATGATACTACTCCGTTTATGAATCTCTAGATAATCCTTAGACTTTAAATCATGCGTCAGATTTAATTTCCTTTTATTCTTATTTGTAGCTTGTATTAAATTGTGCATTTGCCTTTCATATATTTCCCTGGTTTTATTACTCAACAATTTTATTTTTGACATTGGAATTTGTACTTCTTTAGCTCTATAATATATAGGTAATACTTTCAGAATTCTGCTTTCAATTTTAGTTACTCTATGAGGAAATGAACCATATGGTTTATATTGTATATTTCTACTATAGTGTTTCATTTGATTCCTTTTGTATTCGGATAATTCGTATGAGATAATATCTCCAACCTTAATATTTTTATTCTTAATTATAGGTTTTCTTTTGATTTCATTAACATCTTCATGTATCTTTTTCAATCGATCATTTAAGTATATAATCCTCATTTAGGAAGTTGTTTCTGGTACTAATTTTGCAAACCCTGGACAGATACAATCTATTCCAAACATAGCAAAATAGGGTGTTTCTCCTATATCTCCATGAGGTATATTATTATATATTAGTGCTGCATTTTGTACTATTTCTTCAAAAGGTATATCTTTTTCTTCATATAAAGTCTTAATGATATAATCAAGCTTTTATGAGAGCTTTCATTTATACAGTTTCCTTGTGGATAATATGTGCTAATATGATACAATTTAACCTGTATTTCTTTTTTAACATAGTCATAAATTTCTTGACTAGTATAAATTGAACCGCGATCTGTTAAAATGCTTATAGAGCATCCAAATATGGATATCCATGTTTTCTTTATAATGTTAATTGCATCCATAGCATTAGGTGTTTTATTAGTTATGTTTGTTACCATAAAACGTGAATGATTATCTATTGCTACTTGTATAAAGTATTCTGTACCTTTCCATGTTTTAGGTCCTATAATATCTAATGAAACCATATCAAACACATTCGGTTTTAATAAAGCTTGATTACTATTGGGTTTAAATTTCCTATTACGCATTACTTGACAAACTAATCAATTTGTAACGTATTCTTCAATATCTTTACTAATATTGGGCCACTAAAAATATTTTTGTATTTTCTTTAGTGTTTTATTTACTCAAGAATGTCCTGCGAATTTACTACTATGAAACCATTACATTAAATGATTTCTATATTTTTCTAATATATATAATCCTCCTGTTCTATAGTGAACTGGGATATCATCCTTCCATACTACGTTTCTCGGTATGTTATCTTTATCATTTCTTGCTTCATTTGCTATTTCCTCGCAAGAAGGTATAACATATAAATCTTCATATAATTCTTGAGGTTTACTACAATATAAGGTCATGTAGTTAGGAAGATTTGTTTCATCTTCTATTTATCTAGTGATCCAGTCAGCTAAACTATTTTGAACTCCTTCAATATGTTCAAATTCTAAGTTAAATTCATATTGTCTTAACTTCTATCGATATAATTTTCCAGTATTAATTGAATCAATTCCAAATAATACATTTACAATCTGTTTTAATTAAGGTCTTAGATCCTTTAATATAATAATGGAATATTTAGCATGCTACTACTATAGCAAATAATTCTTTTTCAACCGTACTCCTTCTTTGTTGTACTTCATTTAATTTCTTCTATTTATAATGAATGAATCTACTTTGATTTATGTTCTTATCAATTTGTGTCAATATAGCTCTTATGGCATAATCTGATGCGTTAGTATAAATAGTATAGGGTTTTCCTAATTCTGGAAATGAAAGATAAATTATTTTCCTTCATTTTATTCCTGATTTGCTCCAAAGCCTTTGAATGCTCTTCTTTCCATTCAAATTTATGTTTCTTAGATAACAATGGAAGAAGTTTAGAAGTCCAGTCTGAAAAGTTCTTAATATAATTCTCGTAATAATTAGAAGCTCCTAAGAATGATCTTAATTGCTTTTTAGATTTAGGACGTTCTGCCTCAATAATTGTTTTCACCTTATCTAATGAAGGTCTTATATCATTTCGATCTATCTCTTGCCCAAGATAAGTTACAGATGTTTTAAAAAATTCACACTTTTCTATATTTATTCCTAAATTATTATTACAGAGTAATTCAAATACTCTTTTTAATATTTCTACGTGTTAAAATAGTGTTTTTGTAAGAATGATGATGTCATCAATGTATACAACTATATAATTCTCTTGAATTAATTTCATAAAAATACCTTCCATTGTTA
>NW_021628237.1:0-6775 GCF_900005855.1 Plasmodium gallinaceum | reverse complement strand
TTTTTTTTTTTTTTTTTTTTTTTTTTTTTTTTATAAATGTTTTATTAATAATCTTTGATATAAAAGAATTTGATTTATGGCTATTTTTCTTTTTGGTATTTTTTTCCACTAAACATTTTAAGTTGTTTTTTACTATCACTTTTAAAATGGTTGCTTCGTGTGTAAAGGTTTTCTGTTAATTTTGTCTTTTTATATTTTATTTTTTTTTTTTTTTTCTATAATTCAATTACTTAAATTATATATATATATGAATAAATCTAAAAAATATATTTATATCATTTAAAAATATTTACACGCTAAGGTATTCCCTCTTTTACACTCGCACAGGCAAAAATACTCAACCTGGCTTTTTTTTTCTGTTGGCTTCTTCGAACACTTCTTTTTTTATTGAATATCATAGTAGAATATTTTTATTTATTTAAATAAAAAAGTTATAGCATCTAAATGTATATTCATTTGGAATCAAACAAATATATATATATATATATATATATATATATATATATATATATAAATAATTCATAAGTAATTTATTAACCAGAGACAATTTGATAAGTAGAAAAAGTTAACAAATCATGTTCAATATAAAAAAAAAAATAACAAATAGATATTATATGTATAACAAATACTACTTTAATTTAGTAAATAAATAAAACAAAATAAAAAATAAAGTATTAAATATACAAACTACAAATATGCGTAAAAAAAAAATTAAATTTTTTTCAGCATGTAATATATATAACACAAGTTTTCTTAAATTAATTTTTTAAATGAATTAACAATATTTCAAATGCAATAATTTATTCCTTAATTTATAAAAGTTTTAATTTTATTTAATAAACATATATATAACTTTTTTTTTTTTATTAATTCAAAGCTAGTTTAATTTTTAAAAAAAAAAAAAAAAAAAAAAAAAAAAAAAAATATACATGTACATATACATATATATATATATACAATTTATATATTATATATGTGCATAATATTAACATTACATAAAGCATACGTTAATATAGTGATAGAAATTCAAATTTTAAAAATAATATTTAATTTTTTTTTTTTTTTTCTTAAACATGTACGTTTTGTAGATTTTTTAATTTAAAGTACTTGTACTTTTGTAAAAAAAAATTTATTTCTATTATATTTAATATTACAAATAGTTTTTCTTTAAATTAATGATTTGATTAATTTTTACAATATTTGAATTAAGAATAATATAAAAAATTAAAAAAATTTATGATAATTGCATATGTTAAAAAGATATACATGTACTGCAAATACTAAAATATTAAAAGAAAAAAAAAAAAAAAAAAATACGAAGCTAGTGATTATATTTTTTGGTGAGAAAAAAAAAATTGTAAATTTTGTAATAATGTTAGAGCTTTTTGAAATTTTAATTCTATTATTAAAGAGAAATAATTATTTATTTTAATTTTTTAATATATAAAAAAATAATTGACATACTCAAGCATTTGCATTTTTATGCTCCACTTATTCACTTTCACAATTGTGATAAGAGTGAGGAGAGAATAATGCAAAAATAGTACGTTCTTAAGAGATTAGTAAACCGAAAAAACAAAAACTTTAAAAAATAATTTAATTTGATCAATACATGATTTATTTAATAATGGCTTTTTATTTATAAATTCTTTTCACAAAAAAAAAAAAAAAAAAAAAAATTATTTTCCATTTATTAATTATGCCTTATTTAAAATACACTTTTTTACGAACATAATGTAACTCGAAAACAAAAAAATGTTTAAAAATAAAATAAAAACAAAAAAAAATCTTTTACATTTTATATTAGGAAAGTTAATTAATAATTATATGTAAATTACTACACAAATAATTTTTTTAAATAGTTTCATACATTTTTTTAATATTAATTTCTTATCTAGTAAAAATTACTTTAAAAGAACGATTTAATTGTAAAATTATGTAATATGTAGTTATTGTAATTTAGAAGAAATTTATATAACTTGTTAATTATTAAATTTTATTATATCAAAAATATTATTTAAAAAAAAATTACTTTATATTCTTTTAAATTTTTTTCATTGATAGAGAAAAAGAAACATTTTAAGTTTTTAATTTTTTTTATAGAAAATGACACGTTTATCTTATTTTTAAATAATTAATATGGTTAATAAGTAATTTATAAAATTTTAGTTAATAAAAATTATGAAGTAAAATTTTTTTTGTTATCTTCATCAGTTTTTTGAAAAAAATATCCAATTAAGAAAAATATATATAATTTTTTATATTTCATTTAGTTTTATAAAAATATAAAGTTTTTATTGCATTACTTTATTTACAATTAATATATCTTAATATGCAAATGATTATTAAATATTTTTATTTTTCTTTAAATAATTTTAATTTATACTTTTTAATTTTATTTTCCTTAGCTAATACAAATTACTAAAAGAAAAACATTTGATTCACAATTTTGAAGTTTATATAATTAAATATATAACATACGTTATAGCAAGTAAAAAAACAAGGAACATTACGATTTTTAACTGAATACTCCTATATATATAATTGCTGATAAAAAAAAGGAATTAAAATGTTTTTTGTTAAAATTTTGTCTTTATCCATTTAACATAAGAAATAAAGTATGTAAAATTTTCAGTCTATTCTTTGTGAAACCTATGATAATAGTTATAAAATAAATACTTATAATAATGAATAGAAATAACTATTAAGAGGAATAAATGTTATTTCTCTAATATTAACAAAAATATACAGATAAAAAATAGAAATAGCATATATGTAACACAAATTAATACAAAATAATGAATAATTATATATCAATTTTATTAATAAGAACAAATTTTTTACTCTAAGATTCAAAAATAAGCACTTGATGTAATAATACATTTATTGCTAAATTCTTTTATAAATTTATAAAAAATAATGAATTAATAACATGGAAAGTTAAATTATTCATATACATTTTTATTAAAAAAAGAGAAATTATCTTTAATTGTTTTATATAAATATTAACTTTTAAATAAGAAAGAAAAGAATTTATTACTATATATATATATATATATATATTAGTTTTTTCTATTAAAATAAAAATTAAATATTCTATTTCTTTTTATTGGTAACATATTATTACCAAGATTATCTTAATTTTTATCCTAAAATACCCATAAAGGTATAAAAAAAAATTAACCATATAAAAAAAAACTAATTTTTATTATATGTGTAATTTTATGTTTAAACGTAACTTTATTTTCTAAACTTGGAACATTAAATTAAACTTATTATTGAAGAAAAAAAAAAAAATTATAATAAAATAATAAATAGGAAAAAATATTTAAATACTGAAGATAATTTATTATTTCCCAATTTTAAAATAAATATGCCAATTATGATACGATAGAAATCTGAGAATGAGATAATATTTATAGGTAATATAAAATAAGAAAAGTGATAAAATTTTTATATTCAAAAAAATTGAATGAATTAATATAACATCTCTTAATTATTATCACCTACAAATATGTAAAAATTTTTGAATTGGCAATTTATTTATACCAACATGATACAATTTCATTCTTATAAATTAAAAAAATATAAACATTATTAACTAAAAAACATTACAAAAACATTCATATATTCCTTAAAATAACAATGTAACATTTAATGTATTAAAACAAAACTATAAATATGTTAACATGAAAAATGATGTTATCATTACTTCAGAATAATATCATTAAATTATATAGTATATTATTAGGGAATAAATGAATTTATTCAGCTTTTATAAAAATTAAAAGTTTCTTTTATATCTTTTAAACAAAAGAACAATTTTTTTTTTTTAAGTGAATCATATAACTTATTCTACGAATAAATTATGTCAATAATTTTAATTGTTACTCAATTTAGTGTCAACAATTACCAAAAAAAAAAAAAAAAAAAAATACATATTCTTAATTTAAAATATATATTCTTTATATTTTTTATTAGTTATATATAGTAAATGTTGTATATATCACTTGATATTCCCCAATAAACCTTTTACACATTCGAATTATATCAATTTAATATATATATATATATATATATATAGATATATATATATATATAGATATATAAAGCAAACAAAAAAACACAAATAAAACTTTTTTTTTAATTTTTCTCTTTATATGTGTTAAATATTTATTTTTCAAGCAAAATTATAAAATGTTTTATATGAAAACATTTTCTAATGTTTTTTCTATTTTTCTCAAAAAATTTAAGCTTTTAATTTTCAATGTTCCTTTTTTTTCATATATTTTTGTAATTTAAATCATCTTATAATTAGTCTACTTTAACTTTAAATATTTAAATGCAATTAAAGAAAAAAAGATAACATTTCATTTTTTAACAAGAAAAAAAATAAAAATCTAAAACTAATAAAGTTCATATAAAACATTTTTAAAATTATTATAGCTTCAGTTGAAAAATCCTTTTTTTTTTTACTTTATAAAAATTTTAATGTTAAAATTAAAAAAAAAGGATTTTGTAATACAATGAAAAACATTTTATATATTAACTATTCTTGTATGAAAATTAAAAGTAAATTGCTATTAACTAATCACAAAATCCAAATAAAAACTAATAGACATAAGTGTTATCAAAATAGAAAATCAGTACATGTTCGATATCTCTAAAAAGATACGGTAATAAAATAAATTTAAATATAATTTATACAAATTTATATATACTATATTAAAATTAATTTGATATTTTAATATATATGAAAAAAGATTCTTTGATTTTTTTTTTTAATTTATCCACAATCATCTTGCAAAAAATGCTTAATTTTTTTTATTTTCTGTAAGTATTATAAAGAAAGAATCTATAGAACGTATTTCTTTAATTTGCATGCAAAAAAAAAAATAGTAAGAAAAATAAAAAGAATCATCCAATAAAGGGAAAAAATGTAATTTTTAATAATATTAATAATTTAAATAATACTTTTGTTAATATAATAAAAAGTTCTCATTATTATATTTTATACTCCCATTAATTAATAATATATCTTTTCTTATATACAAAATTAATAATCCATATTAATTTTCTAAGTTGAAATGAGAATTTCAAAGGTGTTTTATTTTTTTAATTTTCTTTTAGTTACCCATTTATTAATACCATATTTATCAAAAAAAAATGAGAATCTTAAAGGTTTAAATTCATTAAAGGATGTTGAAGAAGAATTAGAAAGAAGGGAGAAAAAAAAAAAAAAAATAATTTTATATTCTACTTTAGCATCAGCATTAGCATTAGCTACAGTTGTAGCTATAGGATTAGGAATTTATTCTCACGAGAGAAAGAAAGGGAGAGATCTTAAACCTCTAGATAAAGAATTTTTCGAAAAAGAGGGAGATGATGAAAAACCTAAGAAACCTTATTTTCCTAGATGGGTATCAAAAGAATCAAAATCTGTTAAACTGGAAGGAGATACATCACCAAAAAGTTATAAAAAAAAATATAAGCATCCACCTAAAGAAAAACCAAGAACTTCCAAAACTGTCACAGAACCAAAATCAAGGAAATACATAAAGTTAGCACCAACTTTTACAATACCCGAATCTATAATATTACCAGAACCCATAACATCTCCAGAACCTACTAAATTTCCAGAACCTCCTGAACTACCCGAATCTTTAATATTACCAGAACCTCCTAAAATACCCGAATCTTTAATATTACCAGAACCTCCTAAAATACCTGAGTCTCTTAAATTACCAGAACCTCCTAAAATACCCGAATCTTTAATATTACCAGAACCTCCTAAAATACCCAAATCTTTAATATTACCAGAACCTCCTAAAATACCCAAATCTTTAATATTACCAGAACCTCCTAAAATACCCAAATCTTTAATATTACCAGAACCTCCTAAAATACCCAAATCTTTAATATTACCAGAACCTCCTAAAATACCCAAATCTTTAATATTACCAGAACCTCCTAAAATACCCAAATCTTTAATATTACCAGAACCTCCTAAAATACCCAAATCTTTAATATTACCAGAACCTCCTAAAATACCCAAATCTTTAATATTACCAGAACCTCCTAAAATACCCAAATCTTTAATATTACCAGAACCTCCTAAAATACCCAAATCTTTAATATTACCAGAACCTCCTAAAATACCCAAATCTTTAATATTACCAGAACCTCCTAAAATACCCGAATCTATAATATTACCAGAACCTCCTAAAATACCCAAATCTTTTTTTTTTTTTTTTTTTTTGCATTTCAATTTTTTTTTTTTTTTTTTTTAATATTGCCATTAAATAATTTTTATAAAAACAAAATTTAAGCAAATATATTTTAATAGTTATTAATAAAAGTATATATATACATAAAGAAAAAAATTTTTATACAAACAATTATATACAATTTTTGCACTTTAAAAAATTTTAAAGAAAATATATGTACATGTATATACATAAAAATTTTTAAGTGCGGAAAATTTAATTACAAAATTGAAAAAAAAAATAATTTAATTAATATAAAATAAAAAAAACAAAAAAAAAAAAAAAAAAAAAGAACATCCTCATCTAAATTTTCTTGTATTCTCAATTCTTCCACCATTTTTTTAAAAAAATATTCCTTTTCTATTTGCAATTCTTCTTTCATACATTCTTCTAATAGCGTCATATGTATTTCTATCAAAACGTTTTGTATCAATTTCTCCCTTTTTTTTCTATTTTTCTCTATTTCGTTATCTCCTTCTTGTTTCAATTCCTCTATATTTTCATGAATT
>NW_021628235.1:85657-96580 GCF_900005855.1 Plasmodium gallinaceum | reverse complement strand
AAAAATATTGATGATCAATTTTTTTTTTTCTGCACCATTTTTTTAAAAAAAAAAAAGGTACAAAGACGGTAAGAAAAAATATGATAAAAATAAAAAAAAATCAATTGGAAAAATATTTATTAGCAATAAATAAATAAAAAAAAAAAAAAAGAATTTTTTTTTGAGGGAAGGAAATACGTTTTTTTGATGAATTTTTTAAAAGAAAATTTTATACATATAACAATTAAATTTTCATGTAATTAATATTTATATAATTTTTTGTATTTGTCAATAATTGTTTATGTTTGTTAATTCAAAAAAAAAAAAAAAAAAAAAAAAATTAAGAGTATTAGTAATATTTTTATACTTAAATTGAAATTTATTATTTATTTTTTTATAATAAGATCTGCATTTTTATTAAACATAATATTTATGCAAATATTTAATATATTCTTATTTTTATATAATGATGTAAATATTAATACATTGTCGTAATGTTCATTTTCATTATAATTTCAACTTAAAAATTATCACCTTATTTGTATATTTTTTTTTAATTTATATAGTATATAATATAATACTTGCTATTATTAGTATCCTAATATTTAATTTTTTAAGACAAAGATTTTTTTTAAATAAATTTTTTTTGTGAATTATTTTATTTAGAATTAATTTTTCAATTAACTTTTTTTTTTTTTCACGCAATTGAGCAAAAAATAAAAATAGATTAATGTTAGAAAATATAAAGAAAATAACATAAATCTAAAAAAAATATATAAAAGGAATGATTTATATTTTCCGTATTAATAAATTTTTTTAAGAATAACGTATTTAAAAAGAAATATTTTTATAAATAATACAAAGAGTTATAATGAATATAAAATTTTTTAGCCATTCCTTATTTAAATACTTTATGTTATTAATTTTTTTTTTTTTTCTGTAAAAAATTTACGAAATAAAAAATATGATGCTTAAAAAACTGATTATATATTTCACATATTCATAGAATAAATTCTAAAAATTTACAAATGTGTATAGGATAATTTGTAAAAAAAAATGATATAATTTTTAGTACAAAACTATAAATTAACTTAATAAAAAGTAATAAAATAAAATAAACTATTAAAATTAATGAAAATTTTATTACTATTTATTTGGTAATTTAATATTTCTATGTGTTTCTATTGTGATTTTTTCTTTTTTTTTTTGTAAGTTAACAACATTTAAAAGAATAATTAAAATTACATTAATAAAATTTATATTTCGAATTTTTTATAATAAATAATATATATATCTAAATAAGATTATATAATATTCCGTTATTTTTGTAAAAATTTAAGAGTAAAATATTTTTTTTTCTTTTTTTAGCAATTTTTTTTTTTTTTTTTTTCATTTTTCCTTATTTGTGTTGTTGTTACACGAAATATATATCGTTTATTTTAATTTTTTTTTTTTTTTTCTCTTGATATTTAAATTACTAAATTTTTTTTGTTACATGTATTCTTTTAATATTAAAAAAAAAAAAATTTTTTAAATCATCTTAAAAAAAAATATATTTTTTATTTTATATCTTACAACTGAAACTTAAAATGTTCCATTATAAAAATAATGTGATTTCATAATATTACTTTTTTTTTTTTTATAAAAAATTCTAAAATATTTATTAAAATCTTAATATGCACACAAAAAAAAAAAAAAAAAAAAATAAAAAAAAAAAATAAAAATGAAAAAGCTTGAATTACTGAATATTTTCTACATAATTTTTTATATAAACTTTTATATCATTTTTTAATACATATATATATATATTTTTTTTTTTTTTTCTCATAAATATATAATACTAATTTAACGTTTTTAAAAATTTTACTTCTATGTACAAAGAGTTTTTTTTTTATATCACACAACACAACCTCTGTTACTTCAGGATTCTTTTTATTTCAACTATTCCTGTATAGAGTGGCATGCTAGCAGCTGTTTGCTATTTAACCTTTATCATTGCCGAGGCACGACCAAACTCACCAGGTCTTCTATTACAGCTTGGGCACTGAAGGAGTCATTACGCTCCCTGGTGATGAAGGGCCATGGTATGTACCTTAGTGACAATGCAGTACCTCTCACCTCAACACGTTTAGCTACTTGGTTGGGCCTTTTGGGCCCGTGACTAGACACAGCAAATCTTATGTGCGTGCACACTTCCGCATGCACCTGAGACCTGAGAGGTGGTACGTCGTATCGTGCTGCATACTTCAACGTCATACTTACTGCGCCTCATGACAAGACGTTTTTACCGAAGTATATGGTTGCGACGGAGTATATTGGTGAGCACGACAGGAATCGTAGTCACATTGCGTGACGTTCACCTCCCCAGGAACAGTACATAAGAATCCTCATCCCGTCCTTCCATCTGCAAGGGGCAAAGCCTCCAGGCAGCTTGGTCAAGAATTCAGAAACATTTCGAGAGTCAATACATGTCAGGGGTATAGCGTCTGTACTCGGATATTGCTTACTAGGAGTGTTCTTCGTCCATTCACGGCTTTTTTATCCTTCTAGGCACCCTGATTGCACATCCCGCAACTTAGGCATGCTGTCGTCGAAGGAACAGGCCTCCCTAAAACTAGGATTACAGGACCGCGCCATTGCATCCCAGCCTATCTTGTAATGAAACTAATTTTAATACCATATGCACAAAAAATGCAAAAATGGTTACCTATTTTTTTTTCTTTTTTTTTTTCTGCATACATAATATTGCAAGGAACTTCTCACAATATTTTATTTTTTTCCGTTTTACATATATTGTATCACTCAAAAAAAAAAATTTTTTTATTTTTATAATTCAATATATATATTTTGTGTAAACTTTATATTTCATTTTTTATTTTTATTTTTTTCATATATTTCCATATAAATTTATAAAAATATAAATCAATATTTTTTTTTTTTTTTAAATTAACATATTTATGTTTATAATAGATCCTGTTTATAATTGTAAAAAAGATAAAACTAATTATACTTGTTAAAAACTGTTATTTTTAAGGAAAATAGCATAAATGATTTAATTAATAAAAGATAGAAAGTAATTATATCATTATTTTAATAAAACTTTAAGAATCAAATTTTGGAAAAAAAAATTTGTATCTGTAAAAAAATTAAAATCATACTTTTTACTTTAATTTAATTTCTATTTATACTGAAATGAATGTGTTAATAAATTTAATGAACAGAGCAGTTCAGGAATACTCAATATTAAATTAAAATTAAATCTCTACTTCAGTAGGATAAAACTATCATTAAATTTTTTCTTTAATAAATTTAGCAAAAAAAAAAATTAATATAATATAAAATATATTCATTATTTATTTACAGAATATATTCATTTTAAATTTGACCTTTACTGTTGCACACTCATACAAAAATTCAATAGAAATCTTAAAAAGTGCAAAACAGGTAACATTTAATTAAAAATCCTTTTTACTCATATATTTTACATATATAATATGTACATTAATCAAATATAAAAGATATCATCAGTTATTTAAAGTATACAACAATATATATAAATATATATAATGTGAAATAGTTTATATATACTTATTTAAATTAAATTTATTTTCTTTAAAACTTTATATAATATGAATATGTATGTAAAATTTGTAGAAAAAATTCATCTATCAAATAATATGTATTAAATATTTGAATAACATAAATTTATTTACTTCTTGAATATAACTAATATATATAAATTATTTTCATAACTCATATATATATATATATTTGATTATACAACAATATTAATAATATATATTTAACAATGGAATATATACAAAATACAAACAATAAACATAAAGAAATTTAAGAAACAAATAAAAAAATTAAAAAATACATGTATATTTTAATATGGTCACAACAAATAAAAAAACAAATTTAATATAATACTAAAATCATATTTTCAATTATATATTTTAATGTTGTTATATAAAATAATAAACACTCATAAATCCTTTTTCCTTTTATGTTTTCTATATAAAGAAGAATATTATATTTATTATATATTTTTATAATTAATTTTTATTCATTAACCTGTCATTAAATTTATCATCTAAAACTTAGAAAAACTAGGAATTTTTCTAAATAAAAAGAAAAAAAAAAATATATAAAGACGTAAAATTTGGAATATATTATTATTAATTTAGCAATATGTTTGATTAGAAAGTATAGCCTTTTTGATATTTTTATTACAATTTTATATAAATGAATATTGGGAATATTTATTATTTATAAAGTTAATAATATATATGCATATATGCAATATCTTATTTTTGTATATTAAAAATTTTATAAGATTTTATAAACAAATAGTTAGCATTAATTTATATACAGTTATACGATTTAAAGTGAATTATAATTATTATTCTAGAAAATTACCTTTTAATATATATAACTAAGGAAAATGTATTTTTATTTTAAAAAATTTTAGTCATTATTTTAATTATTCTACAACCTAAACTGATTCTCAGTTTTTTTTTATAATTATGAAAGTATATTAGAAAAAATAATATTTAAAATATATTTCCTTTAACCGTATATTTTTATCCATTATTATAAAAATATTAAAAATCTTTTACTTTATGTATATAATATATTATTTATTGCATAATAATAAAATCCATAGCACATTCTTATATAATATTCTTATTATTTATCTTTTATTAAATCATTGACTAATTAATGAATTTTGGTAGGTCATTTACTAATTGGCTATTTAGTGACTCTACTAATTTTGAACAAACAAGTTATTAAAGAAAATATAGGTAAAACTCTACTTGTTTTATTTTTATTAAAAAAAAAGTAATAAGCAAATTATTTATTTTTGTTAATATCAAATACTAATTACAACATTTTATTATTTTATCTAATTTATACTATATATAAATGTAAATTTTTTTTTTTTTAAAATTATATTTTTAATATAAAAAAAGAATATTGTACAACATCATCCTACCCCCCAAAAAAAATAAGAAATAAATACGTATATATTTTTTTTTCTTTTTTTTTTTATAATTCTTTCTACACACACAAAAAAAATAAAATAAAATAAAAATAATAGATTATATCTACATTTTTTTTTAGTACACATATTTATGTTAGCACATTTTTTCCTCATTTTAGAATGTATAAAAATATTTTTACGCATTTGATTTATTTAAATGCTATTAAAAACAGGTAGATAATACTATTTATAGAGCAGTATAGTATAAGAGTCTTTGAGTATTTAATTAATGTGTCATATACATTTCTATATTAATAAAGTCTCAAATAAATAAAAATGTTATAAGTTAATATTTTAATTTTTCAATGTATAAAAATAATTCTTTACAAAATTTATTAATGAAATTTTAAAATATATATATCTGAAAAAAAAATTTCCTTCATTGCATTGTCGACATATATAGGAAAAAAGACAATTTTTTAGAATATAAAAATGTATGAATAAATATGCTTTGTTGAATATATCTTGATATTTTCTTACGATCCTAAGAAGTTTTAATAGACCTTTTATTTAAAAATATACTATTATAATGTAGGTATATTATTTTTTAAAATTAAAAAAAAATAATTATAAAACTATTATATAAATGCTTTTTAAAAATATGATGAAAAAGAATTTATTTGTTATTTCTGTAAATGTTACCTCTTTATCTATGCTAGTAGAAAAAATAATTAAATATTTACATATTTTTTTAAATTATGCTAATAAAAATTTATTTTTTACTTATTTTATTTACTTATAATTTAACAAAATTAAATAACTGAATTTGATTAAAAATTCATAGGTATACTTATGCAACGAGTAAAAAGAAATATTGTGCTTTTTCTGTAAATATGATTTATTAATTTATTAGTAAAATGCTCTTTCAATATATTAGATATTCAAATTTATAAAAAATATGTAAAGTAATATGTAATGATTTTATTTATTATAAACTATTGTAGTTAATATATAATTCCTATATAATATCTCATATAATATGAAATAATAAACTCCATATAAAATTTATATTCCTGTTAAAAAAATAGAATATAATAATTATAAAATTTAGTTTGCAGAAATTAATAAATATTCTTATATATTTTTATTGAAATTATTCTCCAAAAAAAAAAATACTAGAAAAAAAATTAATATTTCTCTTTTTCATTTATATTAATTCTCAATATCCATAAACTTTTTTTTTTTTTTTTTTTTTTTTTATACGATTAAATTATGTATGTATGTATGTATATATATATATAATTATTTGTATAAAATATATTATAATATTCATTTTATTTTCTTATATATTTTTATACATTATATTAGACTAATAATTTATTATTTAACTATTGAATATGTTTGCAATATTTTATGCAGTCAAATTAATAAAGACCATTGTTTTATTAACTGGGTGTTCGGTGACTTTGCTATTTTACTGAACAAACAAATTGATAAAGAGTATGTAGAGTTGCCTCTATGGTTTTGATGTATTTATATATATTTTTAAATGCTTTGAACGAGTGATTCTTAATTATGTAATCTATATCATTCAACATTCTTTAATTTCAATAGGCATTTATATATATTAATAAAAATCTTCATTTTTATTAAAAATTTAATTCCTTATTGATTATGGATTATTGTTTATTTTTAATTTATTTATTTCTTTTTTATGAGTTATGTTCAGCAATTTAAATATATTACTGTTGAATTAATNACTGAATTTGATTAAAAATTCATAGGTATACTTATGTAAGGAGTAAAAAGAAATATCGTGCTTTTTCTGTAAATATGATTTATTAATTTATTAGTTAAATGCTCTTTCAATATATTAGATATTCAAATTTATAAAAAATATGTAAAGTAATATGTAATGATTTTATTTATTATAACTTATTGTAGTTAATATATAATTCCTATATAATATCTCATATAATATGAAAAAATAAACTACATATAAAATTTATATTCCTGTTAAAAAAATAGAATATAATAATTATAAAATTTAGTTTAGAGAAATTAATAAATATTCTTATATATTTTTATTGAAATTATTCTCCAAAAAAAAAAATACTAGAAAAAAAATTAATATTTCTCTTTTTCATTTATATTAATTCTCAATATACATAAACTTTTTTCTTTTTTTTTTTTTTTTTTTTTTTTTTAGTGTACTCAATTTCACTCACTCATTTTCTTATACAACTTTTAGCTATGTTCTATTTCAACTTAATGTTTAAAAAGTTCCATAGTATTTTTTGTTACATAAAATGCTAACTTACTCCAAAATCATAGCAAACAACAAACAAACCTAGTAGATGAAAAAAAACAATTCAAGAACAGTTAATCGTTACTTTTTAGTAATTATTATTATTTATATACCCATAAAGAAATTACATTATATTTCATTTATAAAATAAATTCAAGGAAAATATATAAGGTATTTAATACTTTTAGTAAATTAAATAACATATGAATTATCTCATGTTTATCATAAAAATAAAGAGAAATGAAAAAAAAAAAAAAAAAAAAAAAAAAATTTAACTTAAAATGATAAAATATCATATATAAAAATATTATTATTATATATTTTTTATTTTTCAAAATATAAAAATATCTCATTACTAAAATCTCTAACTACACATTAAAAGAATTTTGAAAATTACATTAAAAAATAAATATTTATTTAATATTTCTATCTTAATAATACTTATTCACCTTAGAAAAAAAAATAGAAGGAATTCAATAAAAAGAAATAAAAAAATATAATTAATATATAGTTTAATCTCATGATAACCTCCTTTCCTATCTATTATTTACATATATATGAATGATATATAAGCGCATATAATTATTTTTTTATATAAAACCTAGATGGTATCTCTGCAAAATTGGAGAAATATAACCTTTTTATTAACCTTCTTCTAATTTTATAAACTACCTTAAAATATTGAAAATTATAAAGTTCTATATCTTATAAATATATGAAGATAATATTAAAAAACGTAATGGAAGATATAAATATCTACATAGTAATATTTTCACAATTAATTAAAATGAGGAAATTATTGATACCAAAATAGACAGTGGGATTCTGTATAAAGAAAAATAATAATGAAATTTTTTTTTTGTTGTATTATAATAATTACAACATGTGTAGGTATTTTTTAAGTATAAACAATCGATATATCTATGTGGAAACAATTTATTTGTTATTAATTCCATTATTATATAATGAAATTCTTAATTTAATTACTATTATTGATAATATATTTGATAATTCTAAAATTTAAATTAGGATTTTATATTACAAAACTTCTATTTTTTTTAAATTTCAAAAAATAAATAAATTAAAAAAACTTGTTCATGAAATTTATTCAAATAGGCAAGTATTTATATTTTCTTCTAAAATATCAAATTTTTTTTATCCTACATGTTAACTTCTATTTTATTGTGTGAATATAACTATTATATTTAATGCAAAATATAAACTGTGTCAAAATTAAAAACATTTTCAAGAATTTGATTATTTCTAGTTTTTACTATACTTAAGTTATTTGAAGTTTAAAATAAAGAACTCAATTATTATTATATTTAACATCCTAGAAAAACTAACATAAATTTTTTCCTTTTCAAGTGTGTTACTACTATTCTTTTTTCATTTATGCTAATTATTTAAAGAGTTACCTATATTTTTGAAGTTCCTTAAGAAAATATAAAGAAACAAAAAATTAGATGCACTTTTACTTGTATATATTAATTCATTAAAGCAATTAGCTATCTAAAAAAGATTAAATAAAATAAAAAGAATTTTTCTTAGTGATATCTTTTAGTTTGCTACCAATGAATATTGTAGCGATTTATTAATGTACTTAAATTAAAATATTTAATAAAATAATTCTATTTATTACATATTTTATAAATATATCTATTTTATTTATTTTTTTTTTTTTTTGTTTGTTTTATTTGAACGTATTGCAAAAGAAAGTGAGCTAATACAAAATAAAATAATAATCAAATTTAATTGTTGCCTTCATCATTAATGCACAAAGTATAATTTCTAAAACCATATACGAAAAATACTATGTAATTTAAAATTGTAGAAGTTAAATATTTATTACATCCTAATAATGCAATACTTTTCAAAAAAAAAAAAAAAAAAAATAAAGTAAAATAAAATAGATATGTATCTTTCTATATTTATTTTAATTCTCTAAGACTTAATTTTTACTGAATATATTTATAAAATAAAATTTTTATTCTTTTAAATACTTAAGTACTCAGTTAATACTTGCGTTTTGTTGTTTTACATAAATTTTTCCCTAATAACATTTATTGATTATACTTTTATTCAATTAAAATAAAATTTTGAAAAAAAAAAAAAAAAGGTATATTTATTTCTGCACACATATTATTATTTATTTAACATATAAAACGCTTTTATTTTAATAACATTTCGAATTTATACTATAAATATCTTCTTAGTTTATGCTCATTATATGCTATTAATTTTTATTGAAATTATTTTTCTTCTTAATATATTTATATGGCTACGTTGTTTAAATAAAATTAACTCATATAAATATGTGTAATAAAACACCATGATAAAATGAAATATATGTATGATACTTTTCAGATTTCAATTTGAAATAAAAATATATAAACATATATTATAATTATTATCATTTATTTAGCAACAAAAAAAAAAAAAAAAACTGAACAATTTTTCATATACATCATTTGCATATAATCCCTAATATACCAATGTCATTTAACAATTAAATAAAGAAAATAATCTCTAAAAATATATATATATATATACATATGTGTAAATTAGTTGTAATTTTTTTCTAAAATATTTTAAAAGTTCTGTTAATATATATTATTAATAAAAAATATTAATATGAAAAATATTATTATTATATGATAATTTTTTTCTGTATATAATTTAATTCACAAAAGAAATGTATACATAAGCTTGATATATTTTATTATTTTATTAAAAATAACTATTATAAATGTTATAACAAATTATAAATAATCATCTCTCTTTGAATACTTTTTTTAATTTTACTATTTTTATATGTGCAAATTAACATATAATATTTCCTATAAAAACTTAATAGGAATTACAAGTAATATGTTACCTTATATATTTAAATATAATTATAAAATATGGGTATTTTTATAAAAATTTTTTTATTCCTTATTAATAATAATAATTAACTTTTATATGTCGACTTTTAATATATATAAATTTTACTAATTTTGACTTGTCTATAATATTATATATAATATTTATATTTATTAAATCTTTGCCATTTATGTTTAGTAATTTTGTTCTTTGAAATATATTAAGTAAAACAAATGGAAAATAAATCTACAATATTAAAATTAAAAGATGAAATAATTACTATATTCTTAATAATATATAAATATTTTACATAATAAAATTAAAAAGATATATAATTATATATATTTATATTAATTTTCATTAAATTTCCTTTTTAATATAATATCAAATTTATCTATTTTTCTCTTGTAAAATGAACAATAAATTTTAATTTAATTTCGGAAAAAAATATATATCTATATAAGGTTCTTCTTAAATTATACTTTATATAATATTTCAGTTTTACATATTTTGAAATATTGCATATGAGAAAATTTTAAATTATAATTAAATTTAATTATATACATAGGTATATAAAAGGAAAATAAATTATAAATTTTAAAAATGTAATAAAATTTTTGTTATTTTTTATTATTTTATTTTACTTTTTTCATTTTATTTTTATTTTTATTTTAATTTTTATTTTTCATTTTATTTTTCATTTTATTTTTCATTTTATTTTTCATTTTATTTTTCATTTTATTTTTATTTTTATTTAATTTTTTTTTTTTTTTTTTTTTTTTGC
>NW_021628235.1:60987-84657 GCF_900005855.1 Plasmodium gallinaceum | reverse complement strand
TTTAATTTTTTTTTTTTTTTTTTTTTTGTGCCTTAGGTAAATTATCATTAATACTTTTTTGTGTTAAATAAACAATAATAAATTAATTATTTTATTTTGAAAAATATATATTATTCTTCTTTTTAACAAATTAAGAATAATTTAAACCTTACAAATAATTAATTTAAAATTGGAAAAATAAAGTGAAATAACAAAAATTTAAAATCTTTTGCAGAAAAAAGATAATATTGATACTTAAAATATTCTCAGTAATCTTCAAAATATATTTAAGAAAAAAAAAAAAATAAAAGAAAAAGCCTAATAAAAAATTCCATTGTTTATTCTACTTCCTCCCATCCGTATTTTTACATTTTCTATAAGTGAAAATGTATTGGTCTTTCATTTAACAGAAGGAATTATAATTTAAGCTCAAAAAAAAAATTAAGTTCTCCTTTTAAAATTTTTTTTTTTTCTTTTGTATATTTTATTTCATAAAGTACTAAAATAATATTGAAACTTGCATTTTATACATTTTCAAAGGAGAAAAATCTCATTTTTATATTTGTATAATAAAACAAATACATTCAATAAATGCTTTAGCATTATATTGATTATTAATTTTAGAATATGGTAAGAATAATCTTTAAAAATCTACATAAACCATTATAACTAAATATTCTAATATGAAATATTTTATACCTATATGTTCTTAAAAGTAAAAAGGAGAACTTCTAAACTAATAATAAAAGAGCTTTTTTTTTGGAATTTTTTAGATAATTATTTTACATATTTTTTACATTAATATAAATTTTTTTTTTTTTTTTTTACATGGAAATGCAGTATTAACTACACCCTTTTTTTTTTAAATGAAATTGCATGCAATAATAAATTTTTTGTAATTTTTAGTTTTATTTTTTCGTATAAAAGTGTTAGGACTTGGTAATAACTAATTAAAATATTTTTAATTTTATTATAGGGTTTTTTAGTGAAAAAAAGGAATTATAAATCCCAAAACAAACATTAAATAAATGTATAAATTTATATTTAATTAAACATGTTTTTACATAAACTTTTTAATAATCTATATATATTGTTATCTGTTTTAAGATCTTGTTAAATATTGATGTAAATATTTCTTATTTACATTTACTTGATAAAAATTTATTCCTTTTTTTTTTTTTTTTTTCACATTTTCATTTGTTTTATATTTTTAGGGTATTCTAATGTTTTATTCCTTTTTTTTAAATTTTCTTATCAAAAAAAAATCTTTCATATTAATAAGGCTTATAAGGTTTAATAAAGAATTAATTAGAAGATTACGTAAATATATGCCTATTAGTTTTTAATTATTTCACTTTTATTTTATTTATTACTATTTTTTTATCCTTTTTATATATAGCATCTCTACATTTTTTTTTTTTTTACTCTAAGTGAAAATTTTGAAAAATACACTATTATTTTCATACGATTCTACAGAACATACAATTTTTTTTAATATTTCTGATTCTGAAATTTTATTTTATCTATAAACATTTTTGTTGTCACCACTTTATATAATTTAAATATTATTCTTTTTCCATTTGATATAAATACATTTTTCTATAAATAACAATTTAGCAAAGAAAATTTATGAATTTTCTTTTCCTTTCAGAATATATTTTTTATGTAACAATGTTTTTATTGTAAATTAACTGTTATAAATAAAATGCTTTATAAAAATAATATTTTTTTTTTAATTTATATTTTACTTTTAAACGTGAACATTTTATATGGAGAAGATACTAACTCAAAAATTTTAACCAACAATACACATAATGACTCAAATGAGAATGGAGAAAAATATATTAAAAAATTAGATTCATTAAACTCGGATGAAAATTCACAAACATTAGAAGATGAAAATAAAAAAATAGATAATTTTCCTATTGACAGTAAAAATAGTAATTTAAAAAAGATAGATGAAAATCCTACTAAAAAACCAACTTCATTAATTTTATTAAATTGTTGTTTAGAAAATCTACTTTCAAAAAATGATAAAGATCCAAGCACTTTAGAAAATGTAAATGAACTAAACAGTGCATCTATACTAAATAATGAAAACGAAGTTAATGATATTTCAAATAATTCGAAAGAAAAAAAGTCCATATTTTCAAAAATTATAAGTTTCTTTAAAAAAGAAGAAAAACCAAAGCCCAAAACACTTATGGAATATATAAGAGAAAAAAATAAAAAAATTATTGAACTAGAAGTTCAAAGAGAGAAGAAAAAAGTATCACGAATTGTGCATAAATATCTTTTTTATGTTACTGGATTAACATTGTTATATTTAATTTTTTCACCTGTTATTTTTCATGTACTTAAGACTTCTAATTACAGAAAAATTATCTTAAAACAATATAAAAATAATAAAGGAAGAAAAATCGTTCCGTATAATTATGATTTTGACGAAAATTTTATGAATTATTATGGTTATAAAGCCAAAAATTATTCAGAATATTATGATCCCGAAAGAATTGTTCCTAAATTTGTTTTTGGATTTTATAATGGAACTCCTTACAGTAATACAATAAATTAAATTATTAATTTTCGTATGCATAATATATACATATATATGTGTGCATATATTTATATATATATATATAATTTTCTTTTTTTTTTTTTTTTTGTAGTTTTAGTAAAACTTGGATAAAAGAGTACTACTGTAACTCCAGAACAAAGGTTATTTCTAAAGAGATGTAAGTCATAATATTTTTTATATTCAAATTATTTCACTAAAAGTTTTAAACATACAAGAAAATTGATCAAGAAACCTTATTTAATATAATTTTCTTAAATATATTTCTAAACATTAATATAGGAGGTGCAAAAATAAAAAAAAAAAAGTCTAAAATTAAAAATTTTCCAAATGAACAGTTAAATTTTATTAATCCATTTATTAATAAAAAGGTACCTTTTCTTTTTTTATTGTAGTTTTTCTCATAAATTATATCTATTTATAAGTTACTCGTTTTAAAAAAAAGAATAACTCTGTATTGGAAACACTAAAGAGTGTAATAGGAATAATAATATATTAAAATTGTGCGAGTTTTAAACGAAAATGTTTATTTTAAAAAGAATTACATGCTTTAATTATATAAAATAGGTAAATATATGTTTTAATTGTTCTACATTTTGCTATTCCTTTTTGTTTATTTTTTCATATCAAAGTGAATTCTTAAAATAATCTAAATTCCCGTTTATATGTTGAATTAAAAAAATCGTAATGAATTTTCCTTATATAGAAATATATCCATAATTACTTTTTATTTTTTTATTTTGACATTATGTATATAAAATAAAATTTCCTTTTAATATCAATAGTTTTTCTTTTGAGATTTTTAATTTTTTTTTATTTTGATGAAATATTTTAAAATTCATGCATAAAAATCATCATCATTATAATAATTCACCATATTTTATTTTTCTTTTAAAACTTTACGTTTTTAACTTACAAAAAAAAAAAAAAAAAAATTTAATTTTTTATTTTTACAAAAATTAATATCAGTACAGTCGATGTTATGAAATAAAAAAATTAACTGATTGAATTTTAGAAAAAATTTAAAATATTATGAAAATATGTAAATAAAAAATTGATAAAATAAATTAAAACAAAAATATTTATCAAATTAGCAAAAAAAAAAAAAAATAATAAGCAAATATATAAATAAATAAATAAATAAATAAATAGATAAATAAATATATAATTAAATAAATAAATAGATAAATAAATATATAATTAAATAAATAGATAAATAAATATATAAATAAATACAATGAAAATATCATTATTTAATTGAAAAAACAATTTAATAAAATATTTAAAATGAATTTTAAAAAATGTGGAAAAGATTCAAATAAAATGTTATGTATAAATGAAAACAAACATATAGAGAGAAGTAAAGGAAACATAAAATGTACCAAATGTATAAATGATAAAAACTCCAAGAAAAATGAAAATAACATAAAAGAATGGAAAAATTTGAACTCCATTAAAAAATATATTAATTTTTACTTAAAAAAGTTTAAAATGAAAAGTTTTAAAAAAAAATCAAAAATGAATTTATTATTTAAAAAAAAAAAGGAAAAAAAACTTATAAAAAAAGATTATTTAAATATTTTACAATCTGAAAAGGAATATTATGAAAAATATGAAGAAAATAAAATATTTATAGATAATATTAAAAGTTTTAATATGAATGATTTAACTAAAGATCCTTCTTATTTTTTTTTTTTTTATAATTTATTTGTTAAAGGTTCTTATTTGAACAAAAGCAATTTAAATAATGCTTTAATAAAAGACAATAAAAAGAAGAAAAAAAAAACAAGAAAAGTTAAAGATAATATAATATTTTTGAATGGAAAACAAACGAGACTTTTAATTTGTGATTATTTAAAAATTCTTATGAATAATATACAAAATGAAAAAATTATAAATGCCAATTTTTGCATAATTGATTATGTCAAATTAATTGAAAATAAAAACAATGATTTTTTAATGAATTACAATGTAAAGGATAAAAAGGAGAAACATTCAATTAGTACCAATAGTATAAATTCTCTAAATGATAAAAGTTATATAAATGATTGTATTAATTCGAACGTTGAAAATAATAAAAATGAAATAGTACCAGTTAATATATCTTCAAATGTTGAATTGACAAATAATTCCACACCTAATAACTTTATCAAAATAAGTGAAGACATATTTAATAAAATATTAAATAATTTTGTGACAGAATTAAAAAGCTTTTTTTTTTCTTTAATAAATAAAGTGAAAAGTAGTAAACTTTTAGCAAAACTTATCACTGTTTTTTGTGAAATTTTTTTAATATTAACTCCATATTATGTTAGCATTATAAATTTTATTGAGATTTTAAATGATTTCGCAAATATAATTCCATTGAGCTGTGTAAATTATATAATTAATTTTCTTCACAATTATAAAAATAAATTTATAGAAAAATATAAAGAATTTCAAAATTTTATTATTTTTAATGATCCTGTAAAAACACAATCAGTGGGAGCTAGGCTAATTGGTTTTATTAAAACTTTACAAAAAAAAATTAAGTTAAATAAAAAAGATTCTTTAAATATATTTTTTCTTAATCTTCTATTATCTGAATGCTTACCTATTAATCATCTAGGTTTTTGCAATAGACAGTCGTTAAAAAATAATTTCAATTTTTTATTTTATGATTCGTTTGAAGAATATAAAAGTAATTTAAATAACGAATCCATTATTTATGATGATTTTGAATTGAATATCCAAGAAAATATCAAGAATTATAAAAAAATAAAAAATATAATTGAAAATGAAATGAATGGTAGATTTTCATATAGTATTGATTTAACAAACGATGGAAAAAATAAAAGTAAAAATGATAATAATAATTTTTCAAATTTAAGTAAAAAAGAGGAATTAAATATTGCAATAAATAAAGAAGAAAATGAAGAAAAAAAAAAAAATACAGATAATAATATAGTTCATAGCGATAATTTATATAAAAGTGAAATGATCAAAAACGAAGATATTTTAAAAAATAATGAGAGAGATGATAAACATCAGAATATCCTTACCCATTCTAAAAAAAGTGATAAAAATAAAAAAATTGATGAAAAAAATGAAGAATTAAATAATAAAGATAAAAATAAAAAAAGAAAAAGAGAAAATTCTATCGATAAAAACGAAATTAAGGATTTAAAAAAAGCGAAATGTAATAAATTATTTGAAAACTTAAATGAATCAAATAAAAATTACAGAGTTTATTTATCCTTTATTTATCTTGTTACATTTGTAAAATTTCCTGAAATATTTATTGTTCAAAATAGTGTATCATTAGAAGATGTATATAATGCCTTTAAAATATTTTATTCGTATGTGAAAAATTTAAAAAAAGAAAATATAATAAATTTAAATATTATAAAAGAATATATGTACAATAGTACTTTCGATTTTCTTGGAAATCTACATATATATAATATCTTAATACGTGATGAAAATTTTATAAAAGTTTTTTTTTTTAACATTTTATTGGTTATTAATTATTTAAATTATGAACATAACATACATGGGAAAAATGGGAATTTATGTAAACAGAAAACAGATAGAAGTATTGATGCATTAACAAAAATAAGTGATATGAAAAATAAAGAAAAAATTCGTTTTAATAGTTCAAATAATATAGAAATAAATAATGAAAATACTTTTTTTTTAGATACAAATAAACATAACGAAAAGAAAAAAAATGAAGAAAAATATTATTCGATGAATACAAACACCTCTAAGTTGTATCAAAAAAATGTGAAAGAAAATAATTATAGTAGTAAGAATAAAGAAATTAATAATAAAATGGTTAATAATACCAAACATATGAATCAAAATATTATAGTGAATTCAAATGACTTAAAAAATAGTGACACAATTAATGAAAAAATAAAAAAAATAATATATTTGTTTAATAAAGATTTAATGAATTATTTTGATCATTTTAAAAATCCCTTTTTTAAATATTTACTAACTAAAGAATATTGTTGGTATACATGGAAAAAACAGTTGATAGGAAAAACAAATTGCGAAAATTATGATTTAAATTTTGAATTTAAAAATATAAATATAGAAACACAAAAAAAAGAAAAAATAGAAATGAAAGGAGATAATAATAAAAATATACAAAAATCACCCGTAGAAAATTTAATTTATGTAATTGAAATTTTTGAATCATTAAATAAAAAAATGAAAAATTATTATGAATTAAATAAAAATAACAAAAGTTTAATAAAAAATAATTACAGATACACAAAATTAATTGATAATTCAAATAATATAAATCAAACGAATCAAATAAATACTTGTAATAACATTTATACAATTAGTAATATAGATTTAAATAATAATTCGAACAAATCCTATAGTGTTCATGATATAAATAAAGTAAATAATTTTTTATTAGAAATAAATAAAATCTATTTAAGAAGAGAAGCAGAATTTTGGGAGTTAGACGACAATAGTACAATGACAGAGAGAAAAAAAAAAAATAGTAACAAAAAAATATTAATAGAAAAACTAATTGATAAACTAGAAGATTATAAAAAAAAAATGTATATTGATAATGATCCGATTAATGAAATTGAGGAAAGCGAAAAGAGCAAACATAATCCAATCTTTAAATTCAGATTAACAAAATTATTTCTTCTTAAGTACATAGATTTATATACTATTGTGAAAAATAAAGAGTTTTCTACAGATTGCGATTTCTTATATAATTTAATGATTCAAATGGACAAAAATATGGTAAAGAAAAAAGGTTTATTAAATGAAGAGAACGATAACATTTTAAGTTTTCAACAAAACGAATGCATTAATAATATAGAAATGGATTAAAAAAAAAGTGCTTTTTAAAATTATAAAATTCCAAAAATGAATTAAGAGAAAAAAAAAAAAAAAAAAAAGTAAATTAAAATGAATAATGTAACTATTTTTAAAGGGAAAGATGTATCATTTAAAAAAATTACAATCCTATAATTAATTTTCATTATATACATATACTTCTAGTATCTTTATTTTACATTTTTTTTTTTTTTTTTTTGAATTCTTTCAAATTTAATATAAACATAATTTTATGAAAAGAACGTATATTATAAAAATATGTTGACAAATAATTTTTCATTTTGCAATTGCTTTATTTTTATTGTTTTTACCAAAACAAGTGTATATTTCGTTACAAAAATTAAAAATAATACATTTAAAAAAAATAAAACAAAGTAAAAAAAAAAAAATAACAAAAAGTGCCTAAAATTTTATTTAAACTTTTTAAATATATATATGAAAAGGGCATACATATAAATATAAGCATTAAAATTTTAGTATTTTCCAAATGGTACTTCTAATATTGAAAAAAATAAGAAAGTATGTGTAATTAATTGAAAACAAATTTTAGCTAATTTATATACAAATAAGAAAAAAGAATCTTAATTAAAATGCAAATTTTAATTTCACATATATTACTATATTAATATATTTTCTTCTATATTTTCTCAGAAACTTTTTTCACTTTTATTTTTTTTTTTTTTTTTTTTTTTCTTGCTAATTAAAAATATTATTGTTCATTTTTTCATTGTTAAATGTATAAATTTTTATTTATTTCTGTTCATTTAATAATTGTTTCATTTATATCAACAATATTTTCTATAATTTTATGGTAAATTTTTTTCTTTTTATTGAAAAAATATTTTTTGAAATATACATTTTTATTAATTTTTCATCTACATCTATTTTATGAATTATCAAAAAATAAGTACTTTTTTACTGTCCCAAAAAATTTTTTTTTAATATCCTCTTTTTTTTTCTTTTAAAGATAAAATAAAATTTATTATTTAATGAGTTATATATATTATTATCTAAAATATCATTTTTTTTATATTTCGAAAAATTTTGAAAATTGCTATTTGATTCATCATAAGTATTAAAATTACAATGTTTTTGCCTTTTTTTTGATTTTGATAGAGTAATTGGAATATCAGATATTATATTATATTTTTTCTTTTTATACCTTCTATTTATATTTTTATAAATATTTCTATTATTTCTATTTAAAAACTTCACAAAAATATTCCTAATTCTTGAAAAAAAGAAAACTAATGGAATAGGTAATAATGTAATAATAACAAATATCCATCCAATCAAAAGAAAAAAAGAAGGATACCCTTTTATATATCTATTTTGTGAACAAGATTTTCCTGTAAATTCAACATTACATACACACTTACCTATATAATTATAAATATTTTGAGTGTAAAAATTTAAAATATCATCATCACTTGTATTATTTTCAGTAAAAAAATTTAAAATAGTACTATTATTTATCCAATTTTTTTCTAAAAATAACTCATTTATGCATATTCCTCTTCCTATGTTTTCATTACAAAATTCAGGGCAAGATAAAAGTGGAGTTATTACAAAATTATCATATGTAAAACTTTTGTAATGAATGTTATTAAAATCAATTTTTTTATTAAACCATTTATTCTTTTCTTCTACTACATTTAATTTATCTTTCATTTCAATTTTACCATTTTCCATATGTTCTATATAATATTTTTTTAAAATTTCATCAAATTCGTTCAAAGGAATTATAGAATAATCAACATCAGTGTCATCTAAAAAATTAAAATCAAATTTTGTTTGATAAATTAGCTTTACATTGTGCTTTGACAAAATGTCATCAATAAATTCTACATTTTCTTTTTTAATAAATTCCTCATCCTCAATATTATTATTGCAATTACTATCCTTATTATTAACTATATCACAATTTTTACTATCTTTTATACTATAATTTTCTTTACTATCATTGTTGTTATTGCTTTTATTAGGTTCTTCATATCTCAATATAGTTTCATTTATAATGTCATTATTTATATCTTTATTATTTTTATCTTTTTGATAATGTATTTTATAATATGGTTCTGAACAATCATAATTTTTCCATCCAGCATTACACACACATACATTATCTATGCATATTCCATGCATATTACATGAAGAATTATCAGAACAACTTTTTCTTTTATCTATATTTTTCTCTGTTTCTTTTTGGTTAGTCGTCATATGTTGATGAGGAATAATAAGAAAGCAAATACTTATACAAAATAATAAAGTTAATAAAAATGGTATTATATATAAATACAAAAATATAAAAAAAAAATGTAATCTAATTTTTGTCATATAATAAATATCATTTACAAAATTTACGATTTTATAATACTTTAATAGAGCAAAAATTTCACATAAGGCAAGGATGTAAATGGTTGCAATTCCTGATATAAAATCCATTATATCAACCAAATAAGAACCAGATGGATATGTTAAAAAAATATTAGTTAAAAATATAAAAATACATATCATGATAATAATTTTTTTTTTTTTTTTTTTCCCCATATTTTTTCTCCTGATATTTAACAAGCTAAAAGTAGTTTTGACAACCATATCAATCATTGACAATAAAGATTCTATACAAGTAATTAATAATACACCAAAAAAAAAAAAAGAAAAAAATGAAAAATTTGAAATTTCTTTAATTCCTAAAGAATATGCAACGAAGGGTAACCCTAGACTTATGTTTCCTACTTCATTTATTGGCATCTTAGATATACTGGACATAAAACCAATTATTGAAAATACAGTAAAACCGATAAAAAACGATGTTATTGTATTTAACGAAACCATAATTAAACAATCTTTGACCAGATTATTTTTTTTTTTATTTTTACTCCCATAATTAATTAGTTCTCCCCATGAAATACCTAAAGAGTAAAATATTTGAGAGCCTGCAGAAACCCACAATGATCCATTTTTTAATTTCTGAAAGTTTATTTTTAAATAATAATGTATACCATCTAAAGATCCCTCTAATGATATTGATCTAATAAATAATAAAAATAAAAGGATGCATAAGAAGAAGTCTTTGTATTTCATTAAATCAAAGAATTTTTTTTTTTTTTTTTTTTTCATTGTTAAAAAAAGAAGTAGTATAATAAAAATTATTGCTACACATACAAATAATGAAGTATTTATTTTATTAAACGCTAATTCATTAAAAGATAATGTTTCTGACTTATTTAAAATTTCTATTAACAAAAAACGTTTTGCAGAGTCTGATTTGTTTAAGCCTCCATTGCTCCAAGGCAAAAAAAAATTAAAAGATTTTATAAAATATAATAATACCCATGATGATATTGCATAAAAATATATAATACATAAAATTATAATTAATATAGATGAAATAGGTATGCCTATTAATTTTTCACATAATTCTTTAAAACAATATATAAAGGATTTTTGATATTTTTGGCCAATAGTTATTTCTAATAAAAACATGGGAAATCCTATTAATAATATACATACGAAATATGCAAATAAAAAACACCCTCCTTCATTAATATAACATGCATAAGGAAATCTCCATATAACACCCAACTTTAGAGAGTAAGACATCATACATTTTATATAATTCAACCTTGACTTCCATCTTGAATTTTCATAAATGAAATTTCTTTTATTATATTCTGTTAATTTATTTCTTATTTCTTTTTTTTTTCTTTTTTTCTGAATTATATTTTTTTCATTATTTTTATATTTATTTTTTCTTTCATATTTCTTATTATGTACATTTTCTACATTATTTTTATATATATAATGTAAGTTTTTGGTTCTGCAATATTCTTCTTTTTCTAAATTTTCGTCTATTGGTATTATACATGTTTTGCTTGTACTATTACTACTAGATATATTTGAATATTTTTTCAAATATTTGTTTTTATAAGAAAGGGTATTTTTCTTTTCATTATTTAAACAATTCAATTTTACACTATCCTTATTTTCACATATATACTTTAAATTCAATAAATTTATAGGTTTTATACATTTTTTTTTTTTTTTATATTGATTTACGGTAAATTCATTACTGCTAATATTTTTGTATTGGTATTTTTTTTTAAAATATTCATTAATTTTTTTTCTTAAAAGAAAAAAATTTCCTTTTGATTCTCCTAATCTGCCAATCATATGAGTTAATTTTGTTGATTTATTTTCTAAATTAAGTTTACTGTTATTTAATTCATCTTTTATATTTTTCATCATATTAATTATTTTCCAAATTTTTCATCTCATGATTTTTTTCAATTTTTTTTTTTTTTTTTTTTATATTAGCATTTTTGCCATAACAACAGTTAAAAATAACCATAAATTAGTAACTATACTTTTTCATTTGAAATAAAAAAAATAAAAAACGTGAATTTTTAATTTAAATTTTAATATTTTATTAAAGTTAAAATATGGTTTTGAATCTTACATATGTTTCTGTTTTTTTTATAAAAATATACAACTAAATTTTTTTTTCTTCTGTAAAAAAAAAAAAAAATGTAACAAAAAGAACTAAAAAAAAATATATATAAATTAGTTTGTTTTAAAATAGAAGATGAATTATAATTAAATAATTAACAAATACATAATAGAACATTCTTTATTTTTCTTCTCAGAATTTTTCATTTTATTTTTTTTTTTCCTATAATAAATTGTTTAGGGTTATGTTTTACATCAACACAAAAACAAAAATTCTAATATTAAAAAAATCATAGCTTAACAAAAAAATTAATTTTATTTTTTAAATCACTTATTCGTCTTTATACTAAAATATAAAATATTTTTAAAAAAAGGAAAAAAATACGCAGTTATGGTCTAATATTTCTTTTTAATTTAAATTCCTTTTTTTTTTTTTTTTTAATTTTCGTCTAATAAAATATGAAAATATTTTCTTTTATAATTATATAGAAAAAAAAAATTGTTTAGAAATATTTTACATTTCAGTTCTTATTTTGTTATTTATTAATGAGAAAAAGGAAACACAAAACGAAAAGTCAAAAATAAAAGAGAAAAGAAATATTTTTTTACAATCTTATAACTATATATTTTTATTATAAATGCATTTATTAAATATTAAGTACTTTTACTAAATACATTATTTAGTTATTGTATCATATGAAAACTGATATAAATTAAAAAAATATAGAAATATGAAAAAGTTATTGCTTTCAAAATTTAAGATAAAGTATATCTATATATAAATATATACCTATTTATACACCCTTTTAATTTAGAACTTTATTTTTTTTTAATAACAAATTTTTTTTTTTCAATTTAATTGTTTGTAAATTTTTTATATAGTTGGGATTAATAGTATGAATATTATTATGCTTAAATTTACTTTTCTGTGATATTTTTTATTTTTTCATCTTTGGTACTATTATTCCTTGAATTTTGTTTTATTCTCCTTAATTCTTTTTATATTTTTATAAAAAAAATTAATAAGTATAAATGCTTTTTAATGTATTCCCACGTATTCTTTATAAAGACAATATACATTTTTATTATTAAAATATTCAATGTGATAATGACAATATCTGAAAAAATTTAAACAAATAAAATTGCCACAGCATTTAAATGCAGAAGAATATTTATTATTATGAAAACAAAATAAAACTATATTGTTATTTCATATGTATATATATTTATATACATGCAGAAATATACATATAGGTATACTATTTCTTTTATAAATAAACAACATTTACTAAATATATATATATATATATAAATAATAACATTATGATAATAACAAAATATAATAAAAATATAGATATATATAAGAATAATAAAGAATAAAAGCCTTTATTATAAGTATGAATGCAAGAAAAATATGTTTTTTTTTTTTTTTTATAATATTTATTCAATAAAATTTAATTGTATTTAGTATCATAATAATAATTATAAAAATAATAATAATAAATGAATAGAAAAATAAAAAAATAAAAAAAAAAAAAAAAATAAATAAATAAAATTAGGTAGTTAACACTCATATAATTGAAAAACAATTGTAATCATTTATTTTTATTAAAATTTATTCTATTAAATTTATTTTATTTACTTTATTATAATTCTTTTTATTAAATATATTTTATTAAAATTTTAATATTTACTACATTTATTTTCTTTTATTTATTGTATTTATGCTTTTATTTTATCATTTTTTTTTTTTTTTTAAATATTCTTTTATTCAATAAGTTTTTCAATATTGTCCATTTTTTGCATAATTATTTTCAGACACCCCCATTTCAGCATTTTGTTGTATTTGTCCTTCTATTTGTGAATAATCATAGGTTGTTGGTATTCCATCATTTTGACCGTATATATTTTGATCATATGCATTACCTTCAACATAATTATCATTCATATTTTGTTGAATCATTTCTTCTCCATATCCCATATTTTCGGGATTTGCATTATAAGGTGCATAAGCGTTTTCCTCGTTATATCCACATTGCTCTTCATCATTTTTTATTTCTGGTAATACGTCTGCATTTATATCTCTGCTGTGCAATTCTGGAGACCATTTTTCTAATAGAGGCTCAAAAGAAAATGCCCAAATTGTTGCACATATTATTGCACCTAATAATAGTATTGAGAAAAAAGCTCCAAAACCGGAAAATACCATTAAAAGTTCTAAAAAAAAAAAAAAAATTTTAAATTATAAAAATTATGACAAAATATAAAAAATTAATTTCACTCATAATTTCCTAATATGAATACGTAAAACAAAATATAAAGAAAAAGAAAAAAAACAATATTTTTAATAATAAATCTATATAAAAAAAATATTTTTAATATTTACTATCTTCGCATGAATACTCTAAATAATACACTATTATTTCATATAGAACTTTTTTATAAATACTTATACAATAGTGTAAAATAAATGTAGAATTTTTTTTTTTTTTTTTTCTATTATTGATATTTAACAAAAATAAAAATTTTAATAATAAATTTATAGCAATATTAATAATAAAACTTGTTGTTACTCTCACTGCTATTATTATTTATATTAATATATTAATAATTATTCATCATTCCATTAATAAAATATTTTTCATTCAACTATTAAAATAATATATATATAAAGATATAATTAATAATCATATATTATTAAGAATATTACAACAGAATAATTATACTTTTATTTAACTATAACCTATGCATATTTCTAATTCATATAAAATATTTTTAGTTCATTATCATAACAAATATTTACATTATATTCATTGTAATAATATAATATTGCTCCAGAATATTATTATAATTTTATAATATTCAATATAATTACAAATTATTAGGAATCATTATAAATTGTTATAAATATAAATTATCTCAAAATTTCTATAAATTATTATGTATTAATTTTTAATATATTTAAAATATACCTGCCAATCCTGCTAATTTAAATAAAGTTAAATTTGACCAAGCAAGTTCTTCATAAGTACCCTCATCATGATAAGCTTCCATATAAAAAAAAGCAGCACCATAAATAAATAAAGCAAAACTATGTACTATACTTCCAAAATGTAATAAAGTCCAATCTGATTTTGTTTGTTGATATCTTGCCCACCATCTCATATTCATATAGAAATATGCATACAAATATTGAACTAATCTTAATATAGATGACAAAAGATCTAATGTTACAGCTGCAGATAAAAGTTTTGATCCTGCTCTAAATCCTCTACACCATTTACTATTATCTGCTACGAAAACTTGAAACATTGCTATATATAATGTACCTAATAAATATATTGCCATTAGAATTGATATAGTCAAATGAAATGCACTAGATACTTTAACACATTCAGGTCCTGCATATAAATCAAATACAAAAATACCAGTTCCACCAAATGCCCAGTAAAATATAAACATTAATATTAAAGATACACATTGTAAAAAAAATCCTGTTCGCAATAAATGAGAACTAAAATATCCTATAAATGGAGTATGACTTTCTCCTCTAGGACTTGGAGATTCTTCATCTTGTTGATATTGATTTTCGTATGGTGATGGATATTGTGCTTGTTGTAAATATCCGTCATCCCCTTCTACACCGTATGTGTACATTTTTATTGTAAATTATGATTATATGTACTTAAATTAAATCTTGTTTTTCTTAAAATTATTAAAATTTTTATTTGTATAAGAATTTCTTTTTTTATTCTTTCTAATTTTCCAATAATATATATGTGTATATATAGATATATATGTATATATATATATATATATATATATATATATATATTTATAAGATATAATTTCCAATGGCTTTTTTTTATTTTTCAAATAAGCATTATTTACATTATTCTATAATGCTATAATTAATTATTTAGTGAAAAATAAAAAAAAATAATAATTCTTGAAAATTTCTAATTAAAACAATGAATTAAAACTTAAAATATAATCAAACATATATATATAAAAAAAAAAAAAAAAAAAAAAAAAAATTACAAAAAATATAAAAGAATAAGAAAAAAAACAAAAGAAATAAACCGCAAAAAAATATTATTTATGCAATAACTTTGAGTTATATTTTTATAACTTTCTTAGTATTATAAGAAACACTTTTTTTTTCTTTCATATTTTTCTTTAGTACTTTTATATCTATTTTTTCCTCCTTTCTTCTTAAAAAGGTGTAATACATATATTAAAACGGACACTTTCTTTTTAATTATTTTTTTTTTGATTAGTGTTTTTCTTTAAAAAATAGAAATTATCACAAAAAAAGAAGAAAAAAAATTAATAACGCTATTTAAAATACCATCATGAAAAAAAAAAAAAAGAACACATTTATTTTGTGTAATTTTTCCTTTTACACAACTAAGAAAAATTATAACTTTTTTCACACAAAATTTAATGAAAAATAAGAGTATATTTTAGAAGTCAATATAATAGAAATCTTTTTTTTCAATGTATATAAATATTTCAATTATATATTTTTTTTTTTTAAATTAAAAGTTACCATGTATGTACTTTGGTGCAACAATAATTTTTACAAAAATTTATAAAATATATTTACTATATAAATATTTATAATATGTAAAATATATGCATATGTATACATGTATATAATATATTTTTTTATTCACATTATTTAAAAAAATTTGTGGCGAATAATATATTTTTTGTTTTTCTTATATTTTTTTATAATAAAATATTTAATCTAAAATTTTTTTATTTTTATATCAAAAAAAAAAAAAAATTTAATGGAGTCTATTAGAATGTTCTCATTATTTTAAAATAACAAATTATAAATACATAAAATATAAGAAATATTTAAGTATTAAAATATATGAAGTAATAATTTCCATGTACCCAATTCAAATATCAATGTTTTGTGTGTATATTAATAATGAGTTAGTAACATGTTAATAAAAAGAAATACCTTACTATTTCATATTCTAAAAAAACTTAATTTTTCATGCACTTTTTTATGCATTAATTCACCACAAACTAAAAAATTTTTGCACACACATTTTATTTATAAGTAAAAAAATTTTTTTTTTTTTCTAACATAATTTGTGTGTGCATTTATTTAAAAAAAAAAAAAAAAAATGAAAGTAATATGATTCCAAAATATTCATTTGTTTTTATAGAGTTGTAAAATTATAACTTAGCTTAACAAAATATATATATATATATATATATATATATATATATATATATATTTACATTTATATGTTATATGTTATATGTTGCACATTTTAAAAAAAATTATCTTTTTATTTAATATGTTTTAAATAAATTTAAGCCTATATTAGGAGTTTTTAACGATACTTAGACAGCGAAGCAAATAAATTATTTATAATAATAATTTTACTATTATGTGTTAAAGATAGATATCTAAAAGAATATATAATGTATCCAATTGTAATTTGTATTTTTTTTTTTTTTTTTTTATAATATTGTTTTACATATTTAACATTTTAACCTTTTCTTTTTATATATCTCAATGGTGAAATTAATATAATAGTAAGTGCCTTTTAACCTTATTTTTTAAAAATATATTTTTAGATTCTTATGTATTTAAAAGTGTTAATGAAAAATGTAAGAATTTTTTAGAAGATTATTATAACATATTTTGTATTTAATAAATTGCTTGAGTATGTGGAATAAAATTAATAATTATTTTGTACATAATGAAGTTCCCCAATCATTCTTCTTATAAAATTGAATGTGATCTACATAATATATAAATTAATATAATAGTTGAATATTTAACTAAATCTTTAATAACACTCTATATTTTTTTCCACTCCAAAATGTTATGAGAATAATATTATTTTTCTTAAATTATAATATTATATAGATACCTATTAATTAATTTCCTTATCATAAAAACATACGTTACATAAATTCTATTTTCCATTCTTTTTAACTGATTTAATACCTGAATTTTATGCATACTTTTAAATGTAAATATACTTATAAAACATTTTATAGAAAAAATTTTACGTTTATGTCTATCCTTTAAAAAAAATTTGGTCTATATTAAGAAAAAGAAAAATATTCTTAAAAAAAAACAAAAAAAGTATTCAAATGAATTTTTTTCAATTATTTTTTTTATATATAACACTTTTACTAAGGATTTTAATAAAAGTTTTTTAAAAATCTTAAAAATATTTAAAAATTTTTTTTTTTAAAATGATAAATTTCAAAAACGTTTTAATGAATACCAATCAATTTTAAACCTGTTGTAACGACATTTGATACTACGTTTCCAACAATACTTGAAGGTGTCATGGGAGGAATCGGATGTGGAGGTGGAGGAACTGGTGGAGGAGGTGGTGGTAGAGCTGTGTATGGAACTGAGTTACTGTTGTTGTTAGAACGGGATTCTTTCTCATCCCCCTTACCATTCCCCTTCTCATTCTCCTCATTTTCCTTTTCTTTCTCCTTTTCACCATCATCATCGTCATCATCGTCTTCATCATCCTCATCGCCATCGTCATCGTCATCGTCAGATTCTTTTTCTTTTAATTTGGAACTTAAAAGAATAAATGAGCCTTTATTTTCTTTTTCTAATGAAAAAATATTATCATTTTTGCTATTTGTAGCATTATACTCAAATTCTATTTGATTAGGCGAATCAATATTCTTTAAATTATTTATATTTTTTAATTTTTTATCTTCTGTATTCAATAAGTAAGAGTTATTATGGAATTTTCTCTTCCTCAAAATTTGTTGACTGTTAATATAGTAAATAAAAACTATAAGTATACTAATAATATTATTTGCATTCATTTCCTAAAATTCCATAAATAAAAATTATGTTACTTGGAATTTCATAATTAAATTGATTACTTGTCTTCATTTATTTAATATTTTTTAATTTATATTATTTTCTTCTATTTTATTTTTTTATTAATTCTATTTATTATCATTTCATATATTTGCTTATTTGAAACGACATTGATTTCATTATATGTAATATATTCACTTGAAAAAAAAAAAAAAATCCCAAATCATACCTAAGATATAGAGTTATAAATTGTTTTTTTATTTTTTTTTTTCATTTATTTGGTTAATGGAGAATTTAGATTTTACTTTAGTATTTCTGTCCATTAAAAAAATTAGAAGCACCATAACGCAGTTGCAATAAGTAGCTTATCAACTTTACAAAAATAATTTTAATAAAATTTGTGAATACAATACATTTTTTTTTATGTTTTCATAATTTATCTTAAGTATTGTTTAAAAAAAAAAAACAAATATATGTAAATAATTTATTAATATAAAATATAAATAGAAAATAAAATAATACAAACTTTAATTGTAATGCACTGATATTATTTAATCATTATTATTTTTTTTTTTTTTTTTTGTTTTACATTATCCTTATTAAAATTATTTGCAAGTTTTGTCGCAACATATATAGAGAATAATATTCCTATTATTAAAGAATGTTTAATAAATTAATGATACTTATTAATACTTTTTAAATAAAAAAATTAAACTATATATCAATAGTTTTAAAGGATATAGGAATAATATAAAAAAATATAAATTATGAATATTATGAAAATGTAGAAATAAAATATAAAAAATTGTTATTTTTAATAGTATATATATATAAATTTAGTGTAATAATAGGAATAGTTATAATAAAGTGACTTTAGACAAAGGAATTACTTAAATGCAACATTTTATTTTATCTACAAAAAAATATAATACTATTATTATTGTAAACACCAATAAGAAATCAAATATTATTATCTTTATCACAAATAATATATATTTTATTTTTTATTCTTATTTGTTAATATTATTTAGAAATTTAGAAAAAATTTAGATAATATTATTGTAGTTTTAAAATTTTGAAATTATATAATAAGAATTGTGATATTATAAAAAATACTTTTATTTTTATTATTAAATTATACTTTTTCCTTTATAATATTCTTTTTTTAATAGTTTAGATTATTTTTATTAAATAAAAGGCACAAATATGATTTAGTGTATAAAAATATATTTTCTTTAAAATTCTTAAGAATTTTTATAGTTCATTGAAAAATAAAAGCAAGAAATTTTTTATTTGTTCATTATCTTTTCCTTCTCATAAAAAATATTAAAAGTATAATATTTTAAAAAATACTTTTTCATTTTTATTCACTTTTATTTTTTAATTTAATAAAAATACTTGATGCATTCTCTATTATAGGATAAAAAGTATTTTGTCTAAAAGTTTTGTTGCATTCTAAAAAACAAATTTTTTCTATTCCTTATTTATATTTCTTAAATTTGTTTCTTTTCATAATTTTTTTTTTTTTTGTATTAATAAATAATTTTCTTATAATTTATATACTTTAAAATATTCAATTTACATATATATATATATATATATATAATTGATGGTTTTTTAAATATTTATATTTCTTTAATATATATATATAATTTTTCGATTAAAAAAAAATCATTTTATTTATTCTTTTTCTTTATTATCATTTTTGAACTTAATATTTAAAGATTTTTTTTTTTTTTTTTAAATATTTAAAATTATTCACTTTTTTTTTTATATATTAACTATTGAAATATGAAAAAAAAAAATTAAAATAAATATTTCCTAATGTGAGTTGTTACAACACCGAATGAAAATTTTTGAATAAATCTAAAAAAAAAAAAAAAAAAAAAAAAAAAATTTGAATTACAATATATATTTCATTTTCAATGCATTGTTATTTTTTTATAGTTATTTTTTAAAGTAATTTTAGATTTATTTTAAAAATTACTTTTTTTTTTTTTGTGGAAATATAATTTTTTTAAATATTTCAAAATTTGTTTTAAAAATTTGTAAAATGAAAAAAAAAGAAAAAAAAATTAGTGAACATTTTTATAAATATGAAAAAAAATTTTAATTAGTTAAAAAAAAATGTTAAAAATAAATGCAAATAATTTTAAATTTATAAAAGTTTTATTGAGGAGAAAGCACCTTGTTGTATTTTTAATTAATTTAATTATAATTTTATATGTTAATAAAAAGACAACAAAAGACATATATAATTTTAAAAATTATTTAAATCAAATATATTATTTGGATAAAAAAAATGATAACATCCCTATTATTAAAGTAGTTAAAAAAACAAATGAAAGTAGAAATAGATTTAACTTATATTTAATGAATTATAGAAATGGTGCAATAAATTTTATAAAGGATAATCAAATTTTTGAGATTTTAAAAAAAAAAGTATATATAGAAAAAAATAAAGTATACAATTTTATGCTATTTCTTAGGATTATAACTCATAATATCCTCATAAAGAAAAATGAGAATTTTGGATTACAAATAATATTAACTGAAAATAATTCATTAAAAAGCTGTATAATTGATAAAGAGACTTCAAAAAAAAAGCAATTAATTAAAAGCCGTATATTATTATCTTTATCAAGAAGACGTAGAGGTAATAAAGTAAGTAAGAGAAATTCTTCTAAAAAAAAGAAATCAAAATCTCGTAGAAAAAGTAAAAAGAAAAAAAGAAAAAGAAAAGGTAAATCAAAAAAGGCAAGAAAAAAAAAAAAAAAACGTGAATCTCGAAGAAGGAAAAAAAGAAAGAATAGAGAAAGAAAACGACAAAGACTCAGAAATAAAGAAGAAGATGAAGATGATGATGAAGAAGAGGAAGGAGAAGAAGAAGAAGAAGAAAATGATTTACAATTAAGAAATAGTGATGAAGAAAACGGAAGGAGAAACATGAAAAGTGTAGAAAAGGTAAATATGAAAGAATCAAATAATAGTCGTTCTAAGCAAGATGAAGATGAAGATCGCCCTCCTAGAAATAGAATAAAAAAAAGTACTGCTAGAGAAACAGATGAAGAGGAAAATAAAAGAAGTAGAAATATAGGTAGAAGAGCGGGGGATGAAAACGCAAATATAAAAAGTGCAAAAAGAAAAAGAATGGCTGATGAAGATGAAAGTGATGAACTAGAAAGTACAAACAGAAAACCTAAAAAACTCAGAAGGCATCGAAGAAGAGAACAAACAGAAAATGCAGATGATGATGATGATGAACGAGAAAATGTAAATAAAGCTATTGATGAATTATCTTCAAAAAAAGAACTCCTTGAGAAAGCTGAATCTAATTTAACACAACTACTGAAATCTATTCATATGTTAGAATTATAAGTTTTAAGAAAGTAAATAATAAATATATATTTCACTAAAATTAATTTTTATGGAAAAATTTAAAAAAAATGTCTGTAAATGCAAAAAATAATAAAGAAAAATATAAAATAATTTGAAATTTCTTTATTAATTAAAATTTTCTCTAAATAATTTTTTTTTGTAAATTATTAAAATATTTAATAATTATTTATATGAATTCAGTATATTTGACTTTTAAAGGAAATTGTAAAAAAAAGTAAATAAAATAAAATAAAAAAATGTGAATATTTTAAAAAAAATTCTGATTTAAAAAATACAAACTTATTTTTACATTACTACGAAATATTGTTAATGATATAGTAATTTAGTTATTTCTGTAATTTTTTTTTATTTCATACAATTTTTTTGATTAGACAATTATTTGCCCATAATTTTTTTTCTTTTTTTTTTTTATATTTATGACGAGATGTATTAAAATTTACGTATTTAATTTTTAATTTTTCTTATTTTTAATAAAATATTTATTCATCTTTTTTTTTTTTTTTTAAAATAGTTATTTATTTAGCTTTTTTTTCTTTTTTAAATTTATATTTTTATTTACATTTTTTTCTGAATAATTTTCACTTGGAATACCTATTCAAATATTTTTATATATAAATTTATATTGCAGTATAATGTTTTCATATATTTATTAAGATATTTTAATTTATCTGCTTAACTATATTTTGGGGGTAATGGTGTTTAATTTTGATAAATGTATTAAAAAATACTGCATCTAAATATTAACTTTTTTACTTTTATTTTAAATATATATTTTTTGTTAATTTATAAACTTTTTTTTTTTTTTTCTTTTTTTTTTGTTTTAAAAAAAATATATGTAAATATATATATATATATATAATTTTTTTTTCTATATTAATAAAAAATGTAAAACTTTTAATATTTAGAATATTGTTATTTGTGTAATGAAGAAAAGAAGATTTTTTTGTATATTTTAATTTTCTATAGTATCAAATATGTTTTTAATAATTATTATTTTTATAGTAGCAAAATATCTTAACCAAAATTCATTTTCATTAACTAGTTTTGGAACTATATTATATCTTATTTTTTTTAAGTTAGTAATTTCTTTTAACAATGCTGTTGCCCATTCAACGAAAGAATTTTCAAATTTAAATTCATCTAAACTTTTTCCTTCTGTTATATTAAAATAACTTTCTTCATCTAATGTTATATCTTTTATTTCTTCAATTATTTTTTTAATTATTGTAAGACTTACATCTACATTTAAATCATTACTACCCCATTTAATAATTTCATTCCATGGATATTTTAACTCAAATTCTAAAGAAAAAAAAATTTTAGAATTTCATATAAATAAAATAATTTATAATGATAATTTTTGTTTTTAAATTAAGATAAAAATTAAATTGAACTCAATAATCATTAATATAAATATATATATATATATATATATTTTTTTTTTATTATAAAATATTAAACCTTTTTCGTATTGAATTTCACATAATTCGTATTTTTTAGTATTCTTATTTCCCATTATAATAAAATTGTTACAAATACGATCTCCCAATTTTTTTTTTTTTTTTTTTTTTTTTTTTTTAAT
>NW_021628235.1:55094-59987 GCF_900005855.1 Plasmodium gallinaceum | reverse complement strand
AAAAAAAAAAAAAAAAAAAAAAAAAAAAAAAGATTTCAATTAATATATATTATTATTTTATGTTATTTTTTTTTATAATATTTTAATATACAATTTTATTTTGTTTTTAAATTATTTTTATCTTTAATATTTTTATATAAATGATATAAAAAAAAAAGAAAAAAAGAGAAAAAATGATTGAATTTCTATTAATGGTAAATAAGCAAGGGCAAACAAGATTAAGTCAGTATTACAATAATTTAAGTATTGAAGAAAAAACAATATTGGAAGGAGAATTAATTAGAAAATGTTTATCAAGAGTTGATTATCAATGTTCATTTTTACAATATAGAGAATATAAAATTATATATAGAAGGTTAAATTATAATTTTTTTTTTTTACTTTTTTATATCTTTTTAAATGAAAATTATATAGATAAAAAAAAAAAAAAAAAATTATTACACCAATATATTTTTTTATATTACTAAATCATTAAAATATATACTTTTAAAAAAACAAAATATTTAATATATATATATATATATCCTTATTTTTTGTTATTTTTTATTTTTTTTTTCATTTAGATATGCTAGTTTATATTTAATTGTTGGTGTTACAAATAAAGATGTTAATGAATTTGCTATCCTTGAGATGATTCATAATATAATAGAAATTCTCGATAAATATTATGAAAATGTATGTGAATTAGATATTATGTTCAATATAGATAAAACCCATTTTATAATTGATGAAATTATATGCAATGGTGAAATTTGCGATATGAACAAAACAAATGTACTTAGGCCGATTCTTTTGATGGACAAATTTTCATTAAAAATGTGACATTAATTTTGAAATTAAGAAAAAAAGAATCAAAAAAAAACTAGAAGTAAAATGTAGCAAAAAAAAAAAAAAAAATAAATAATAATAAAATGGAATAAAAAAACATTCAAAAATAAATAATAATATATAAAAACAATAGAAAAAATTAAATAACAATCATAAAATTTTTGAACTACACTCATTATGATTATTATATTTTTTAGAATTAAAAAAAAAATATATAAGACAGTGGTAATTATAGATAGGTTTGAATAATATTAATAATAAATGCTATATTTAGGAAAAATATATATACATATATATAATAATAATGACTAGTTTTTAATAAAAAAAAAAAATTATCAAATAAAGTAAACATAACCTTTATAAGTTAAAGAAAAACATAGGTAAAGTAAAAGGGATACTATATTTACAATGAATTTTTATTTTATCAATTATATAAATAATAAAAGTTCAAATAATATAAAAAAGAAGTTTAATGAAATATCTTTATATATTTACATATATAAATAATTAAAAACAAATATTTTCAAATAAATATTATTTTTGATTTTTGTAAGAAAAAATATATTTGTTAAAAAAAAAAAAAAAAAAAAAAAAAGTTAATTTCCAACGTAATTAAAGGTAGGGCAACTGATATTTGAAGATTCATTAACATAAACTTTTGAAAAAAAAAAAAAAAAATGTAAATTATATTATGATATATAATTTTCTACAAAATTACAAAGTATCCCATTCTGACAATACAAGCAAGAATACATGTGAAATTTTAGTAAAATAGCTTTTTTTTTTGCAGTTTTTTCATCTCCATATTTATATATTGGAAAAAAATATTTATGAGTTTTATTTAATTTATCTTTAAATTTGCAAATATATTTATTATTCTTAATTTCTATTCCATTTATTTCAAAAGTATTAAATATATCCTTTTGATTTTTGTTTTTATTTTCATTATTTTTAATTCTACAACCATTTATATTTTCTTCACTTATATTTTTAGTATTTTTATTATAACTTACTTTAATTTTTTTTTTTTTTTTATTCTCACTTGTATATATTTCATATTCTTTATCACTTATTACTTCGATTATTTCTTTTTCTTTTTTTTTTTTTTTTGTATATTGACTTAATTTTTTCTTTATATCAGATAACTTTACAAAAACATTTTTACCACAAACATTTTTGCTTTGTTTTTCTTTTTCTCTCACCCTTTCCCTTTTTTCTTCTTTTTCTTTTTCTTTTTCTTTTTCTTTCTCCTTTTTTTTAGAAGTATTATAAAAGTTTTTTTCACAAGATAATTTAATATTTCTAGTATTACTATTACTATCTTTCATAATTTTCTTTTTATTAATTTTAGAATTTTTATTAATTTGTTTTTTCTTATTAATATTATTTTTTTTATCTGTGTTTACATTATTTTCATTTTTTCTATTTTCTTTTCTTTCATTCTTACTTTTATTACTGTAATTTTCTTTTTTTTTTTTTATGTTTTCATTATTACCTTTTATATTTTTACTATTTTCTTCTTTAGTACGTTTTTTATTACTTTTTTTAATTACTCTAGTATTTTTGTATGTCCTTAAATCCTTACCATTTTTTTTTTCACTACATCTATTTCTCAAAATAGTATTCTTTTTTTCTTTATCCTTTATGTTGTTCACATATAAGTTAACTTTAATATCATTTCTTATTATATTATCATCTAAATCATTTTTATGTTCACATTTTTTTTCTCTTAATCTTTTTGAATTTATTTTAATTGTATCTATATTATTTTCAATTGTTCCATTATCATTCATTTTATCATATCTTGTTTTGTTCTATTATCATTTAAAAAAATATAATTCACTTCGTCTACTATATAGATATCACAAATTTTAATCTTATTTGTTTTTTTTTTTTTAAAATTATAAAAATTTAACTATTAGAATGTATATGAATTATTTTTAATTTTGTTTCATTTTTTTATTAATGCATGTTAAAATTTGTTATATTATTTTATCTTAAGATTATATTTCTAATGAAGAAATAATAAATACATAAAATGGTATATTCTTTATTTAATTATTTTCGTGTATAATTTATTTTTTTTTTTTTTTTATTGTATTTTATTTTTACTAAAAGAAAAAATTTTATAAATTTTTTAATGTCTCTATTTCTTCAAAAGAAATTTTCTATTAAAAAAAAAAAAAAAAAGAGATCTATCGAACAATACGAAATCATTTGTTAATTATATTTATGCACAAAAATATAAATTTATAGACCACATTTTAATAATTTATAATCAATATTAATTGGAGAATACAAAATATTAACTATATATTAAATGTGGCAAAACATTTTTTAAAAATACTAATAAAAAATTAAAAAAAATTTTTTTTTTTTTATTTTTATAGAGATCGAAAAAAAAAATATTTTTAAGTATCAAAAAAAAAAAAAATAAAATAATATTGTATTTTTTTTTAAATTTTAAAATATATTTTTAGATTCGATTACTGTTTATGTATTACTTTTGTTATATATTTTAATAAAATATTATAATATATTTTTAATTTTTTTGAGATATTTATTTGATACATTTTTTATTGTACTAAGGATTTTTCAAATTTTTATTTCATATATTTATTTTTATATTCAAATTAAGTTTTTACAAATACAACTGATTATTACCAATAAATTACACTTTAAAAAATCATGTATATAAAAAAGAAAAATTGAGAGTTTTTTTTTTGTGAAATTTTTCAAATATTATAAATAAAAAAAGATAAATTTTGAGAACAAAAGAAAAATATATATATATAAAAATAGAATATATTAATTTTTTTTTTTTTCAAAAATGTATATACATTTTTTAGGTGAATCATTAGAACAATTATCCCTGAATATTTTACTATTCTTTTCATCATAAATATAACTATAATTATTTGAAAATATTTCTAATATTTCATCTTCTTTTTTTTCATTTATAGTTCCTATATTAAAATTGTTAGGTGTATCCCAAGATAAAATTACTCCTTTGCTATTTATTCTGTCTATATTTTTTATAAAAATTTCTTCTTTTTTCTATAAAAAAAAAAATCATTAAATAATAATATATGTCAGTATATTTTATTTATTTATATATATATATATATATATGTAAAATATATTTCATTATTTTTTTCTTTTATCTCTTCAATTTTAAACCTTTGGTATATATTCTCCAACGTTTAAACATAAGGCATAATCAAATTTAAAAAAACTTCGTATACCATTTCCTCCTTTTTTTATAATTTCATTTTTTTCTAAAAGTTTATCTTTTTTTACATTTTCCTTTTTTATTGAATTATTTATTTTATTCATTAAGTCAGATATAAAATATTCACTAGTAGCATCAAGAATATATAAATTTTCTATAAAAGAAAAAAGAAAAATATCAATTATTATTTATTATAAATATTTATAGTAGATAAGTTGAAATGCATAAAGTCCTTTTGTTTCTTAAAAAAAAAAATAAAATAAAATTTTTTAAAAAAAATAAATATATAAACATATAAGTAAAAAAAAATTACCATTTTTTAAAGAATTAAGAAGTTTAAAGTTTCCATCAATACCAACCGACTTTATTTTATGAAAATTTAATTCATTTACATAATCACCATACCCACAACCAATATCTACAACGCTCTTTACATCTAAAAAAAAAAAAAAAATATATATATATACACAGATGTCGTTAATATATAAATAAAAATAGTGATATTATAACGATTATCTATTGAATTTTATTACTTTTTTCCTTTAAGTATTTTATAATTAAATTAGATAAAATATAATTAAAAGAATAATTTAAATTGGTTAACCAATAACCATTTTCATGAATTCCCCACTTAAAAGTAAAACCTAAAAATCTTAATGTATCACTTAAAACTTTATGTTCATATTTTTTTAAATAATTCATAATTTGAGAAAAAAAAAAAAAAAATAATTTCCTTTTAAAAAGATATTTTTTTGTAGAAATAAAAAAAATTTTTTAAAATAATAAAATTCTAAGACAAAACAAAAAAAAAAAAAAAAAAAAAAAAAAAAAAT
>NW_021628235.1:28017-55088 GCF_900005855.1 Plasmodium gallinaceum | reverse complement strand
AAAAAAAACTACTTATAATAATTTAATTTAAAAATTTAAAAAAAAAAAAAAAAAAAAAAAAAAAAAATAAAATAATAAAATAAAAAAAAAAAAAAAAAATGAAAGTTTTTATGAAAATTTTATTTTAATAATTTTTAAGAATAAAAATAATAAAAAAAAAATTAAAAACTACTTATAATAATTTAATTTAAAAATTTAAAAAAAAAAAAAAAAAAAAAGAAAAAAATTAAATATACTCATTTATTTAATTAAATAATTTTACCAATTAAAATTTTTATACTTAAATAGTTATAAGTCTAAATAAGGATGCTTTGAATCTAAAATTTCATATTTCTTTTGTGATAAATTATAAACTAAATCTATGAAAAAAAAATATATATATTATTGTGTAAATTTTTATTTAAAACTTATTCAAGTTTTATGTATTTTTTATTAATATATTAAATATATATATATTAATTGTTACAAATTAGGATAAAAAGATTAACAAAATGGATAAACAAATGAGTAAAATGCCTACAAAAAAAAAAAAAAAAAAAAAAAAGATTTATATATTATGTAGTAATATATATACTTCTATATTCATAAATATAAAATTAAGAATATTTTATTAAATATTAATATATAATATAGTTTTAGATAATTTTTTAAAAAATAAAATTTATTTAAACATTTTTTCTTTAAATTTATATTCTCTTTATTTACAATGAAGAATTTTTCATAAAAAAATAATGAACAGGTATTGATAATATCCATATGTTATATCTATAAAAAAAAAAAATATATATATATACAAGATATATAAAAAAGGAAGTTATTTAAGTATACAATCATTTAGCTTAGTTTTAATAGATTTTTTTTTTGATGTGTTATATTTTTTTATTCTAACAAAAGTGTATCAAAAAGAATGAAAAATTTTTCATTTAAATCTTTTTTTTCTTTTAAAAGTTTATTTCCATTTATATAAATTAATACTGAAAAAAATAAATTAATAATATTTAATATAATAATAATAATAATATTAATAACAGTATTTATAATAAAAAAAATGCTAATATTAAAATAGTAATGGAAGATATATGCAAATATATATATCTATAAGAAACAAATTATATATTATTTTTTATAATTTAATAAAAACAAATTGTTTATTAATATACTTGCAACAATGATTCTGTTCACAATAAAAGGGAAACCTATAGCTATAAAAAAAAAAAAAAAATTTTATTATGCGTCTATATAAATGATTATTATAAAAGTAATAAAATTTTTTTGCAATTGGAAATTTTTTTTTGTCTTTTTTTTTTTTTTTTTTTTATTTGATATAATTATTACCAGAATGTAATGTGGAATATAAATTTAAATCTTGATGATTTTGTATTTCAAATAATATATAAATGAATTTTAATATTGAATATGTAAAAGATAACTTAAAAGTTTCTTCAAATTTTTTATTATTGTTTTTATTATACATATAAAATATTATTGTAATTATAAAACAATCAAATATAGATTCATATATTTGGCTTAGCACTTTGAGAATACTAAATCCAGAACCATTGGAAGCATAAGAAATTAAATGAATAGAATAAAATAAATTAGAAAAAAAGAAAAATAGAAATGCACAATTAATAGATTCTCCTAATGTGCTATTTATTTGAGTTAATTTTTCTCTTTTTCTAAAGTATACTAAAGATAATACAATTAATATAACAGTTAATAGCATATGTATTTCAATTAAACCTACATAAGTATAATATATATATAAAAGAATTATAATAAAATTTTAAAAAAAAATACATAATAAAGTTAATATATGTTTCTACTATAAGAAAAGTGTGATTCTATACCTTGCTCTTCGCATGAAAAATGATTTTTTAAAAAATTAATATTATTTCTAAACTCTATTTTGAAAGCATTTTTAATCTTATTTCCACAATTAATTAAAATAAAATTTAAATATTTTTCTGTTAATTCTTGGTCTATATTTGTTTCATATATAAAATAAGACGAATTTAAAAATTCAGATGGAATGTCTTTGAATGAATGTGTAAATAAAGCTTCTTTCTCTAAGTCTTCACATTTTTTTCCTTTTTTATTTTTTGCATAATTATATATTTCATCATCTGTTTTATCCAATATTAGAAGCTTAGAATTAGGTATGAATAAATTAGACAGTATCAAAATTCCCTTTTTCGAACTTTTTGAATAACAAAAATTAGAAAATTTACTAATATTTTCATCATCATATAACCCATATATAACTTTAGAAGAAACAAAAAAATTATTCAGATTTATTCTTTTTAATAAGGAATTGTGAAATTCTACCCGCATTTTTTTCACATATAGTAGTACTGATAAAAAAAAATTATTTTTATATTTTTTAGTATATGGGAAAATGCTTACAAACGGAATTTTTTCCACTTCCTTTTTTATGAACTTTTCTTCTAAATTTGTGAAGTATAAGAAAAGAAACAAAAAAGTGATTAATCTTTTTTTTTTTAATATTCTTCTAATCATGTTATAAAAAAAATTATAGAAGGAAAGTAAAATACAAAATAATTGAGTTAATTTTTTTTTTTTTTTTTTTTTTTTTTATATAAATATATAATCGATTTTATTTTCAAACAAAAGATATTATAAAAAAAAGAATGAATGTGTAACATAAATAAATATGTATTTATTATAGCGTGAACTATTATGGTAATTTTTGGTATTTTAGACTACAAAAAAAATAATAAAGATAATATTTTTTTATTTTTTTTTTTTTTTTTTTTTTTCTTTTTATATATCTAATATTTTTTTATATTACACAAAAAAATATATATATAATTTTTCTTTTTTTTTTTTTTCCTCTATTTTTAATTTCATGCATAAATTTTTTCTACAAAAAAAAAAAAAAATATAATTTATAAGTTAATATTTCTAAATAGATAAAATTTCATTAAAACTTCTGAAAACAAAAAAAAAAATTTCATTAGGAAAATACTCAATAATATCTTTTTTTTAATTTAATTTTTATAAAAATATTATTCCTTCTTAATTATTTTTAATTTTAAAAAAAAAAAAAAAAAAGAAAGAATATAAGTAAAATAAATAACGTAACAAAAAATAAAAATTATATTTTAAAGCATTTAAGCAAATAATATCATAATGAATATGAAAAAAAAAAAAAAAGAATTAAATTCAAAAATGTAGGAATGATATCAAAGGACATGGTGTATATATGTGTAAAATATAGTACATAATGGAAATGTAAAATGAAAATAAAAAGAATTATAAATATGTATATAATAAAGGAGCGTAATTTTTAATTAAATAATTTAGTATAAATGAAGAAAAATGAACAATAAAATTGATTTCTGCCACATACATATATATTACTAGAAAAAATTAAAATTTAAGACTAAAATATTTACATTGAATAATTTTAATAACAATTATTTAAATTATATAAATCTAAAAATAAATTTTTCATAATAAACTAATATATAAGGTATTAAAATAATAAAAAAAAAATTATTTTATTATTTAAAATTTATTTATTTTTCTTCTTTTTTTTTTCTTTTTTTACAGTAATTCTGTTATGTTCATAGGCATTTCATCAATCTGCGTGGAATAATATTGTTCAATATCTCTTAAAATTTTTATATCATCATTTTTTACAAAATTAATAGCAACCCCTTTTCTTCCAAATCTTCCACTTCTACCAATTCTGTGAATATAACTTTCTCTTGAATTCGGTAAATCATAATTAACAACTAATGAAACTTCTTGTACATCTAAACCTCTTCCCCATATATCTGTCGATATTAAAACGCGAAATTTACATTGTCTAAATTTCAACATAATATCATCTCTTTCACTTTGACTCATTCCTGCATGCATTTTACACACAGTAAAATTTGATTCTAGCATTTTTTTTGTTAACCAATCTACTTTTAGTTTAGTATTGCAAAATACGACAGCCTGTGTAATAGTTAAACTTTCATATAAATCTGCCAAGGTTTCATATTTCCATTGTTCTTTTTCAATTGATACAAAAAATTGTTTAATACCTTCTAAAGTTAATTCATCTCTTTTAACTAAAATTTTCACAGGTTTATGCATAAATTTATTAGTTATTTCTAATACTTCTTGTGGTAAAGTAGCTGAGGATAATATAATCTGAGTATTGGGAGATAAAAATCTATAAATATCATACACTTGTTCTTTAAATCCTTTATTTAACATTTCATCTGCTTCATCTATAACTAACTGTTTAATATATTTGCACTTTAAATGTCTTAAATTAAGCATATGGTATATTCTTCCTGGAGTTCCACTAATAATATGAACACCATTATTTAATGCTTTTATATCATCACTAATTTTTTTTCCTCCAATACAACAATAAATAGTTACATGAATATAATCAGCTAAAGCTAAACATACTTTCTGTGTTTGTTCTGCTAATTCTCTAGTTGGGGATAAAATAATTACTTGTGTTTCATTTAAATTTCTGTTAACACAATTCAAAGCACCCAATGCAAAAACACACGTCTTCCCTGTTCCACTTTGACTCTGTAAAATAACATCTCTTCCACTTAAAATTGGTTTTATACCTCTTTGCTGAATTGCTGATGGTTTTTCAAATCCATATGCATAAATTCCTCTTAATAAACCTTCATCAATTCCTATATTTTCAAAACTCGTGCATATTTCATACTTTTCAGAAGATTTATAATAATCATCCTTTTCCATGTTTTTTTTTTATACTCTTCAAATAAACATAAGAAAAATAAAAAAAACTTATAAATAATTTTTAAAATATATACTTAATTAAAAAAACAAAAATTCCTGAAACTTTATAACATATATTTTTATGCTTATATAGTATTGTAGTCAATATCTAAATTATATTATTAAACATGAAAATGTTCCTATATTTTGTAAATGTTTTACTAACTTCACCTTCAAAACATATATTAGTTCTTATATATATATACTATATTTCTAAATTTATTTTTCTACATATTTCTTCTTTTTTATTATATATATATTTTACAATTTATTTACATATTTTATTTTATTACTTTTTATATGATTAATAAACAAAAAAAAAAAAAAAAAAAAAAAATTCTAATAACTTATATATATATTTTTCAAATTAAGAAATTTTTTACTTTATTTTTCTTCATAATATTCCTTTTTTATTTATATATTTTTTCTAAATTTTTTTATTTCTTTTAAACAAATACCCTGAAAATTTATATTATTCCAAATGTTTTATATATTATTATGAAGAAAAAAAAAAAAGAAAGAAAAGAAAAGAAAAACAAATTATATGTTGTATATTATTATACTTCCGTTTTTTTCTAAAATTATATATTTGTAATATACTTAAAATCCTTTATATATGTAGCTAATATATATATGTATAAGCCTCTGTGGTATTACAATTAAAATTGTTAAAAAGGTTATATAAAAAAAATAAAAAATATAATTTTATCATGTTATCTTAAATATTCATCTCAATTTTTTTAATAATACTTTAATTCAAATTATTCTTTTCTGATAAATATTATAAAATTTTTTATATATTAGAGAAATAAAAAAAAATTTGCATATAAATTTTAAAAATTAAAAAAAAAAAGAAATTAATTTTATAAAATTTTTTGTAAAATTAAAAAGATCCTATAATTAACATAAATGTATATGTATATATTTTTTTTTATTTATTTAATTTCTTATTTTGTATATAAAATTTTTATTGTTTTTAAAAAATACATGCTGAGAAAATTTAATTTCTTTTTCTAATCAAAATTTTTTTTTCTTTTTTTTCATAAAATAATTCTGTTTTATATATATATATATTATTATTTTAAGTAATTCATTTCTTAATTTTATCATTAACAAATATATTATTTTTAAGTAATATTTTTTATAGTTTTGTGAATCATTAAATATTTTTTTGTAACAAAATATATCCCTTTTATCTTAAAATATATTTATGCACAGTTAATGTATTTATGTTATTATTTAAATTATACTTTAACTTATTTTTATGAACAAAAAATAAAATATTAATTTGTGTAATTTTTTTTTTTTTTTTTTCTTTAAACTATTTATGTAATCTTCTGTTTTTATTTTTTATTCTTCTTCTTTTTTTTTTTTTTTAATTTGATTGAATTAATATGGCTTTAACTACTGATTATTCTAAATTAAGTGATATTGTTTATGAAGTTTTGGATTCTCCTTCTATATACAATAAAGAAAAATATTTTAAACAAAAACAAAATGACAATTATTATGATATAAAAAAATTTATGTGTATAGGTAGTACTATTAATGACAATGCAAATTTTGAAGAATTAGATAAAATATTAAAAGAAGGAAATAAAAAATGTCAGAATACCTTAACAGAATCATATAAATTACAAGGTTATAAATATAGTATATCGAATAACAATGATAATATAAAGTTTACAAAATTATTTTTTGATAACTACGCTAATTTATTCTATTGTATGCATTTACATAATGATGATAAAAAATGCAATCCTTTATTTAAACATTTTTATGAGACAATAAATTATGATAAAATAAATAAAAAATAATTAAATCATATAACAACTTTACATTTATTAAAAAGTTTTAAAAATATATATGTATATTTTTTTTTTTTATATAATTTTTCCATTTTAAAAATAATATATGCTTTATTTTTGTTATCTCTTTAATAAAGTTATAAATAACACTTTTTTTTTTTTTTTTTATTTTTTGTTAAAATATAAATGAAAGTAAATTATATTATCTTTATTATTTATACACACACATAAAAGTAAATTCTTCACATTTTTATCCATTATGTGATAAGAGATCTTTATGGCCAATTTGGCTTTTATTAATTTTTTTTTTTTTTTTTTTTTTTATAAATATTCAAATAACTTTTTCATTATTTAAAATAAAAGAATTTTTTTTATTTAAAACAATTGTAAAATAAAAATTTTTAAGTATTCTAAGAATGATTGTTTTATTATAACAAAAAAATTAAATAATAAATATGTAAGAATAAATGCTATAAATTACCCTATGCTTAATAATTAAAAAAGAAAATGATATAATAAATAAAAAAACATTTTTTTTTTTTTTTTTTTTTTCTATTTCTTTTTTAATATTTATTAAAATTAACACTATTTAAATAAGAAGAACTTTTATAAAAAGGAATTTATATATATATATATATTTATTATAATAATTTTAGAATGAGAAGAATTAATCTTTTTGTTAATTATTCTTCTACATTAATTTGAAATTCATATTCTTGATCACAACCAATATAAGAATCATTTATTACATAAATTACAATATCATAAAGATTTGGTTTATCAGGTAATTCGAAATTTATTTTGATATTATTAATTGATTTTAGCAAAGATATTTTTTTAATTGATAAAAGCAAATTCATTTTTTTAATACCTACAACTATCCACCACATTTCTTCCTTCTCAAAAGGTAAAAACAAAGAATGAGCAAAATTAATTGCATCATCTGTTAGATCTCTTTCAATTGATAAATTTAATTGAGCAATTTCATTCACCTTGTACGATCTATTTAAATCAATTTCATATTGAACTTCTATTATAGGAAAGATATTACACACATTGGCTATTTCACTTTTTTGATTGTCATTTAAATGCTTTAATAAAATATCTCTTTTATCATCTTCTGCATTAATTAGGTCATAAACATCCATTATTCCTACATCTTTTGCATTTTTTACTAGATCAGCATCAAAGTATGGCAATTGGTACAAGTTAGATTCTTCTGTACTTTTTAAACTTTGAGTTAATAATTGAGAAACTTCCATTACAAAAAGACAAAAGTTCAAAATATTATTACTACTTATAACATCAATTAATGAATTAATTAATTTAAATGTTTTTAATAAAATATTTTTAGTTTCTTCAATATAATTTACAGGTATGCTGTATCTATTTATGTGTGCATGTAAAATTATTAAGGCTTTTAAATTAGCTGTGAAATATGTCGGAACAGCAATAAAATTTAATAAATTAATATAATGATCTTTTTTATTTTCTTCAGATTTGTCAGTTTCCTTATTATTACCATCCTCATTTTTTAAAAAATTTTCATAATTTAAAGATAACTTTAAAAATTCATACGTAACTTCAATATTGCAATTTTTAGCTATTTTTAAGCATAAATATATATCGTATGTGTTAATTTTCAAAATATCATTGAAAATGTTGGATAAACATACTATTTCAAAAATTTTACTTTTTTTTAATGTTTTTAATGACAATATGTATTGATTAAAAAATTGAATAGTGTGATAATCTATATTGTAAAAAGAAGATATAATACCTAAATTATATGGTTTTATATTCATAGTCTGTTCTTCAATATGTATACAATTAGCAAAAGATAATAATTCCATGTTATTTTCAATTAATTCAGATAAGTAATCAGATATATGTTCATTTGATATACCTTTTAAACCATAGTAATTAGGATTTTTTTTAATTCTTCTATAAAAAAAAGACCATGTTAACCAATCAATAGCATCTTGAAAATTTTCAATTGTACTCATTACTATTTCATTATTTAAAAAATTTGGTAAATAATCCTCAATGTTTGATTCTACAGTTAATGGTTCATAAATAAAATTTTTGTAATACTCCTTTTTTGTTACATATGTATAGATGTAAACATATGATTTTACATCTTCATTTTCCCTCCCAGCATAACTTATCATTTCTAATATATTTTGAATAGAATAATCCTCTTCTTTATTATTAAAATGAGTTATTATTGTGTCTAATATGATAATATTATTACCATATGCATTTAAACTATAGATGTAATCATAACAAACTATTAAAATTTGTATCGCCTTTTTATCAAATAGCATCTCCACTATTTTTCTTTCTATTTCTGTCATATTGTTATGCAAATAGCATATACCTTTTTTCATAAATTCTACAAGCATTTTATCATATATATAATCAAATATATCTTCCCTTTTTGATTCAATTTTTGACCCTTCATACGTTTCTTTTATTGTTTTGTTTTGTTTTTTATTACAATATTTTTTCAAATTATCTATTTCTGACATGTTATTCTCAATTATTTCTTGAATATTCAAATTTCTTTCTTTTTTTAAGGAATGAAGTTCAGCTTCATAAAATTCATTGTTATTCATATAATCACTCTTTTTGTCAAAATTATCTTCTTCTCTTTTATTAGATGTTTCGTAATTTTGAAAAATAGAATAAAAATTATAATTATCGTTATATGCAGATAAAATTAAATCTAAAGCTAAGGTTTTACACAATTTTGGCTCTGTAACAAATATAATTACATTTTTTTTTTTTTTTAACTTTCTTATATTTTGATATACTTGCCTTTGCATAGATATATATCTATTTTGCTTATTCATTATATTAACTGCGTGTAAATATATTTCTATTGGGATATTTCTAACTGTTGACAAAAAGTTATAATAATCATTTTTTTTGCACCCAATCCATTCAGAGAAATCTTTACAGTTATATAAAGAACAACTAGATAAACATAAAATTCTATTTAAACCTATATTATCATATATATTATCAATATTCAAATTTTGTAATTTATTTATGTTTTGAATAATGTTTTCTTCATCTTCTCCTATATGTAATTCCTCAAGAGATAAAATATTATCATTCGTTTTACTACTTTTTGTTTGAGATTTATTTAATTGTAATTGTGTTGATATATATCTTATTCTACTGATTACTATTTCCATTATAGCTCCACTTGGTGTATCTAATAATTCAATATGATCAAAAATATATAAATTAACATTTTGTAAAATTTTTTTTCTTCTCCACTTTTTAGAAATATTATCATATTTATCTGGCGTACATAAAACAATATTATTTTTTTGCAATAGTTTCATATCTACTTGAATATCTCCACTTAAAATACACATTGATAAATTAAATGTATTTTTAAAAGATATCCAATTTTTGTATGTTTTTAAAACAATCTCTTCAAGTGGAGCAATATAGACTACTTTAACAAGTTCTAAAGGATTATTATAAATAATATCTGTTAGCTTTTTATCATTAATTATTTTCAACAAATCTTCTTCTTTTTTAATATATTTTTTAATATAACTATTTAATTCAAATAAAAATTTTATCATTTTTATAATCGCAAGTTCCACTGGTATTAAATAGTATTTTGAGGTAGAACTGCATATAATAACATTTCCTTTATTTTCGTAAACTGATGAAAAAATTTGAGTGTTAATTGGACTAAAATATTCTATATTTCTATTTAAAAAGAATCTTTTTGCTAAATCAAATTTTAGCGAATTTATTGGTAGTGGCTGTAGGTCTAATAACTGAGTGGAATAAAAATTTTTCGATGGTAAAATTAAATCATTAAGGTATAAATTAATGGTGCATTCACATTCTAGCCATTTATCTGAAATAACCTTAACTATATAAAATGGATTTTCGTTTATAGGTAAATAAAAAGTTAGTAAATGTTCATCTAAACTATCAGAATACAAATCTTTTTCTTCTTTACCAGTTAACAAATTACTTTTATAATTTTTTTTTAAAGTAAATAAATCATAATGTAATATATTTTCGTTAGATATATCAAACACAAATACCCAAAACAACATAAAATAGCCATGATATTTAGGATTATATATAAAATCAGGTGTTATATTTAACTCTACTTTTAAAATTTTATGGTTAATTGGTTGTATATATGCATTTAATTCAATTTTTGGGAAATGATGAACTAATTTATAGATATTTTTTGCAATTTTTTTATTTTTAAAAATTGTTATATACTCATTTAAATTCATAGATATATAATTCTTGAAACTTATATTTTTTTTTTCAATAATTCGAATTAATTCATTACTTAATAAACCAAACTGCCTTAATGGGGTCATAGTACTCCACATTCTCCTTTCAATCATCTTAGCAAATTTCAAAGTTAATGAAATTAAATTATAAGAATTTTTTTTCAAGGATATTTCAAAAAAGGAACGAAAAATACGCAATGCATTTTGATGAATGTATACTAAATCGGCATTAATTATATAACCACTTAAAGTTATATTTGATAAATATAATTGTAAAAGTATATTTATCTTTGTAAAAGGAATATTAATAGATTCCTTTACTGGTATAGGCAATTTTTCCATAAGTATTGATAACTCTACTTTTTCTTCTTCTCGAATATATATATTCTTAAATTCCTCACTCATTGTGAATATTTTTAGTAAATCAATTTCATTAGTATATTTACTTAATTTTTTGTTATACAAATCTATTGATTTATAATCTATATAATAGTAACTACTAATTTTACCTATGTAGGTACTACTTACACTATTTAATTTTTTATTATATTTTATTAAATCATATTTTTCTAGTATTAAAAAAGACGAATAAATAATGTTACAAATTCTTTTATTTATTTTTTGCATTAACATGTCATAATTATCTTTATTATTTAAATATTCATGAGTATTGTATTTATCACTGACTGTAACACCATATAATGACGGATTTTTTATCATACGTATGTGCATATATGTATACTTAAACCAATTAATAGCATCTTTAAAATTTTGTATATTTTTTAAAACAATTTCAGCATTTATTACATTCACAATGTTACTTGATAATGTAGATTCAATATATAATTGCTCATTATTTAAAGATAGGTACAACTGTAAATTTTTATGATCGGTAATAATTATAGCCTTACCACTTTTATCATACTGTGGTCTTCCTGATCTTCCAACCATTTGTAATATATCCATGGGTGATAATTCATCAAAATCCCCTATGTTAATATTATATACACTTGTTCCTTTTATAATAACTGTATGTGCAGGTAAATTAATACCCCATGCTAATGTACTAGTGGAAACTAAAACTTGTAGATGCCTATCAGAAAATAAATCTTCCACTAACTTTCTATCAGTTCTTTTTAATCCTGCATGATGTATACCAAAACCAAAAGGAAGAATTTCTTTTAATTCATCATTAACTATGGCTTCTTTTTCTGATAAAAGAATTTCTGTAGATATTTTTTTATCAATTAAAAATTTGCTTAGATTATCACTTTTCATAAATTTGTCAATTAATATTTTTGCAGTTCTATACGTTTCTTTTCTGCTATGAACAAAAATTAATATCTGATTTTTTCCTGCTTCTTCTAATACTTTTTCATATGTTAACTCATTCATTAATGCATACTTTTTTATTCCTTTTTTTTCTTTTATTCCAATATAGTACTGCTCTAGTTGAACTGGTCTAAAAGAATAATCAAAATAAAAAACTCCCTTACGTAAATCTGCTCTCAGAAATAATCCTACATCTTCATAATTAGGCAATGTAGCTGATAAGCCAACTAATCGTATTTTTTTTTTTTGCATAATCATGTTATTATCCTTATTATCAAAAGAATTCTTTTCTTTGCTAAAGGTATTATTTTCTTCTGAAGCCTGATCATATATCAACGTATTATCTATATATCTATTTATACGTGTTATGATACTTTCCAAAATATTTCCTCTACTTTCATTAAGCAAATGAATTTCATCAAATATAATTAATTTTATTTTTTGTAATAATATTTTTTCATTCCATTTACGACTTATAATTTCAAATTTTTCTGGTGTCATTACAATAATTTGGCTATCATCTATTTCTTTACTACTTAAATGAACATCTCCTGTTAATTCACTTACTTTTATATTTAGACATTTTAATCTCAAATTAAAAGATTGAACTTGTTCATTAACTAAAGCTTTCATAGGGGATATATATATTATTTTAAAATTCTTTCTATCAATATTTCCACTTTTTAATCTATAATTATTAATAACATTTAATATACATAGCAAAGCAATATTAGTTTTTCCTGATCCTGTTGGTGCACAAATTAACATATTTTCTTCATATTTATTAAATGCTATATTATATACTTTTGATTGTATTGCATTTAATTTATTTATATTAACACATGTAAAAATTTCATGAGTCCATTCAGGCAATTCATTAATAGAAATCAATTTTACTTCATCTGGACATGTGTAATAATTATATTTATTATTTTTCTTTTTATTAGAATTTCCATTATTATCCTTCATACTAGTAATTATAATTTCATCATAATCCTTATTTTCTATTCTTTTACTATCTGATGGTAATATAACTTCTTTATTAAAAAAATCATTATTTTTTTGTTTTATTTCCATTTTTTCTAAATCTATATATTTTCCTTTAAAATTATCCAGATATGAATCTGATATTTTTTTATTTTTCTTCCCTTTTTTTATATCAACATTTAAATCTAGATTATCAGATTTATGCTGATTACTTTTTTTTTTCTTTTTTTCATTATCTTCTTCATCTTCATCCTCATCCTCCTCATCCTCCTCATCATCTTCATCATCATCATCATCATCATCATCATCATATTCATCATCATCTTCATTCATCTCTTTGTCATCTTTATCCCCCATTTCAGAGTTATAAAAATTCGGATTTAATTTATCTTCCTCTTCTCTATCCCTTACTTCGTCATCATCATGTATTACCTTTTGTTCTAAAAATGAATTTTTTTTATCATTTTCATATCTTTTCTTATTAAATAAATTATCTGCTTCTTTTCTCATTGTTTTTGCAAATTCACTTTGCTTATTCTTTTTTACATTTTTAAAATTTTTGAGTTCTTCTAATATTTCTTCTCCTTCTTCTGTTTTATTCATTTGTTCCATTATTTCATTTTTTTCTTTTTCTGTTTGTGCCTGACCTAATAAAGTGCAATAATAAATTTTCCATCTATTTTTGATCAACAATTTAGCAATAGAAAAATTTTCATATTTTAATATATTAACAAGTTTATTTTCACATTCTTGTATATCATATATTTTTAAAATATTTAACACTTCTTTTTCTTTCTCTAAGCATAAGGATGGATCAGTGAATATTTTATTTAATTCTCTCTGTAACCAATGAGCATCAATTGAATTGGTATCTAAATCATAACTTTCTAAATCTTTATTTTTATAATTGAAATCTTTATTAACATTTTTTAAACTTAAATGATTTTCAAATTTTTTTTTTTTTTTTTTAATATACATAATTTCTTTTTCTTTTTTTTTTTTTCTTTTTTCTATATCATCATTAACATTTTGATCACTATCATTTTCTTTATCATCTTTATTTTTATTTTCTTTATGTTTATATTTTGTCTTTTTTTTTTTTTCTTCTTCTTCATCAGTTCTTTCTTCTTCACTATCATTTATACCTTTGCTTCCTTTTTCACTCATCTCATCATCATCTTCTTCACTATCTTCTTCTTCTTCTTCTTCTTCATCTTCTTCTTCATCTTCATCTTCTTCCTCTTCTTCATTATCATCACTTAACTCATTTATATCACTTAAATCATCTCTTTTTTCATTTATATCTTTTCTTCCTTTTCTCATATCATAATAATCATCCTCTTCCTCAAAAACAACAGCAACACCTTCTTCATTTTCAATATCTTCATTTTCTTCTTTTTTATTAAAATCATATATTTCCTTAGATAAATTGTTTAACTCTATAAATTTTTCGTCAGTTATATTAACCTCTAATGCATTTTCTACTTCTTTTTTTTTTTCTTCATCATTTAAATTATCACTTTTTAAAATATATATTATTTCGTTACATGCACTGTTAATAATATCACCAGTATTATCACCAATCATATTTCTAACATTACTCAGTATTTTACTAAATATTTGTTCAGTGTATTTAGTAGTTGGTTTGTATAAAAATATATCATGAATATTAATATTCAAAACACTTTTTTCTTTAATACTTCTTTTTATTTTCTTACTTTTTTTATCAACAAAATTATCTTTTCTTTTATATCTTCTATAATCATCTTTATTTATTATATCTTTTGGCTTACTATATTCTACTTTATCACCCATTTTATATTTTATCTTTCCAACTAAACTTTCACTCTCACCAGTAGGTTCATTATGATTAGGTATTGGACCTTCTCTTTGTAAAACTAAGTTTGAATTCATACGATATTCAAACCTTTTAAACTTTTCATATTCCTCCGCCATTTTGTTTTTTACAAAAAGAAATTATAAAACTATTTCAATTCTCTCAAAAAAAAAAAAAAAAAAAAAATTAAAATAAAAATAAAAACATATATGCCTCTTTATTATTTTCAGATATATTTTTTTTTTTTTCTTTTTTTATATTTGCATGAAATATTAATTTATTAAATACATATTAATAATAAATTGTTCTAAAAATTATTTCTGTTCTCGTAAAATGGCTTTTCTTTAAAAACAAAAATTGTTTCTTCATAAATCATTTTTTTTTATCTCTTTTCAATTAAAAATAATAATGAGTAAAATTTATTATGCCAACTGCTAAAATATTTTCCTTTTATCTATTTGTAATTATATTAAAAACTTATACTATTCTTTTTTTTTTTTTTTTTTTAATTTACAATATTACCTACAAATGTGACTGTGTATATTTTTATTTATATAAAATTATTTCAACACAAAAAGATTAATATCATTTCATTTTTTGTACCACAAAAAAAAAAAATAAAATAAAATATAAAACATGAAAAAATAATAATTCAAAAAAAAAAAAAAAAAAAATAAAAGAATAAGAATAAAAATATAAATAAAAATTTAAAAAAAAGTAAAATAAATAAAAATAAATATTAAAAACAAAGAAAATTATGATATAAAGTGATATAGAAAAAAAAATATATGTTTATCAATTTTAATTAAAAATATTTGATTTTGTTAGAAAAAAAAAAAAAAAAAAAAATCTTCGTCAAATACAAAATTTACACTAAAATTGAAATTTTTTTTTTTTTTTTTATAATCCAGAAAAAATAAAAATAAATGTGATCAAACTAGAAAACAAAAAAAAAAAAAAAAATACTTTTATATTTAAAAATAGTAAATACTATTTTTTTTTATCTAAAGTATAAATGTTATTATTTTTTTAAATATTTCACAAATTATTATTATTATTATTATTACTATTATTATTATTAACAAATTGTTTTGATTTTTATTCCTTTTTTTGTCATATGTTGATAATACATATATGTTATCAATTTTAATTATAACAAAAACAAAATAAATTTAAAATAAATAAAATAAGTTTCCTTTTTTAAAAAAAATGAATAAAAATATATACAACTGCTCTAAATGAAGAACATTCAATGAATTAAAGTTTTCTGATTATTATTTTATGTTTACCTAATTAAAACAATAACCACACCAATGAATTTTTATTTATACTATTTATTCACGTAATTAAATTATATATAAAAATGAGTATTTTTTAAAACATCATTTTTAATCAAATTTTTTTTAAAGAAAATAAAAGTTAATTTTTATTCATCTTAAGAAATTTATAATTTATTATAAATACATAATTTATTAATAAAATGATTTGTTGTTATTATTTTTTTTTTCCCTTTTTTAATTAAATAAGCTTTACTTTTCATTATTTATCTAAGAATATTATAATTATTATATATGAAAAAATTTTTTAATAAATTAAAATTTTACATATATATGTCTATACTTGTTTTCTTCCATTCCACAATATATAGTTTTTAAAAAAATTGAAAGCATAAAGGATAAAAAAAAAAAAAAAAAAAAAAGTATATATGATACCAATATATAATAAATATTTTTTATTTAATTTTTAAGCAATAGTAATAATTTTATTTTAAAAATGTGAAACTTTCTTGGTTTTTCTTCTTTTAGAATTATATATATAAATATATGTGTATATATAAGTATGTAAATGTTATTTTTTTTTTTTTTATTTTTTTAACATATATATTTATTATTAATAATTATTAATTTTACGATAATGATAAGGAAATTGCATTTTTTTTTTTTTTTTTTTTTTTTAAATGAAAACATATATTTAAAACTTACATAGCATATATATTTTTTAATTATTTTATTCTTTATCTAATTTATATACTTTTTTGTTGATATATCTAGCAAAGTTATTTATGGCATTTTCTCCTTTTGTTGTTAATCTTCTTCCTTTTTTCTTTGGGTTTTGTTCTACATAACCTATATTCTCAAATTGTTGTAAAATGGATCTTAAAATTTTTCCACTTGCTAAACTTGTATGATTAGGTGCAACTCCTCTCCTTTGCTTATAACTGAATTGCCTTCTCAAATGTCCAATTCCTATATCTGGATGTAAATATAATCTTCTTAATATACTTGAAGCTTTAATAAAATACCAATCTTCATTTAAAGGGGCTAATTTTCTTCCTTTACCAGTTTTAACAAAATTACACCATTTAGGAAATGTTATTTTATTATGTAATTTTAAATAATTTGCATAAGATTTAATAAATAATTCTGCATCTACATCTTTTATACAATTATTTGTCCTTACAAAAGGAATTGGTTCTAATAACCTTTTGTTTACTGTAACTATTTCTTCAGTAAATTCTTCTGCCTAAAAAAAAAAAAAAAAAAAATCAATATTCAAATATTCAAACATTTATATATATATATATATATATATAAGGGCATTCTATTTTACGCACGTAAATTAATATATTATAAATATATAATATAAAACAATTAAAAATAAGAACATTATAAAAAAAAGAAACAACTCATAAAAATAAATATTATTAAATAATTATAAAAATACAAAGATATTCATTTATCTTTTCTTATTTCATTTTAATATTCTTAAGAATATAAATATGTAACAATATATAAATGTATACATTAAAAGAAAATATATATATATACTGAAAAAAAAAAATAATAAAAAAGAAATACAATTATGTAAATGTATAAAAAAAAAAAAAAAAAATATATAGATATAATTATATATTTTTGTATATATTTTTTTTTATTTTTAAGAAATTACCATGTTTTACTTAATCTCATAAAATAAAATAAAAAGGTTAATAAATCAATATTTAATTATATTTGATGATTTTTTAATACTACATGGAAATTTTTTTTTTTTTTAATTTTAAAAAAAAAATTATGAATTTATGCTTTTATAAAAAGTAATTTTTATAAATTATATCTGCAAAATAAAAATTTATAGATTTAAGTTTTTTTTTTTTTTTTTTTTTTTTTTTTTTTTTTTTTTTTGTATGCAAAGGAACAAGTAAAAAAATATATTTTTTTTAAATAACACTTTTGTGCTACAATCAACTAAAGAATTATATAATAAGTAAAGCTTTTTATTTTTTTTTTTATATTTTATTTAACTATTCTTTATTTATTTTAAAAATAAAGATAAAAGTTCTTTTTTCTTAAAATTTTTATTTATTAATTAGCATTTTAAATTGATACATACAAAAAAAATCAGTAAAAAACCCCTCATAACTCCACAGCACAAATATAATTTTTACCTTCACATTTAAAAGTTTTTGTGTTATAAATTTTAGTAAAATAAAAGCTTTTAATAATAAAAATGAAAAATAAAAAGATATAATTAAAATTTATAATTTATTTTTTATGTTTTCATTTTTTATTTTCTCAATACTGAATCATTATACCCTGTGTAATGTAAAAAGAGAATAGTTAAAATGTAATAAAACGTAGTACTCTATTTTTCAAAGAAAAATCCTTTTCTATATATATAATATTAATAACGGTGCTTATGTTAATTTTATATATTTAAAAATATTCCATAAATAATAATAATATAAATATATTTTAAATAAATTCCCTTTTTTTTATATAAACATTTGGAGTAATAATAACTTATTGTTCCTTTTAAAAAATTCATTTATACTTTATTTTAATCATATAGATATTATTCTATTATTTAAAATACATAGGATATTCTAAAAACGCTAATATAAAAAAAAAAAAAAGAGAAAAAAAAAAACGTAAAGATCGCTATAAATTATGCATGTTTATCATTGTTATTATTTTATTAATATATATTACTGTTGACATAAATATTTTTTCCATTTTATATATTTATAAATTAAAAGAGAAAAAATAAAAATTAACAAGGTTATTAATAAACTATATATTAAAGAATATTATTTTTAATCTACAAAAAAGATAGTAATAAAATAGAGAAATAAGGAATTTCAATAATATTTAGCAAATAAAATAGTAACGATAACTTTATATAAAAGTGTAAAAATAAGTTTGCATTTGTTCGTTAGACTAATTTATACTCTTTAAAAAAATAAAAAAAAAATTTAGTCATTATGTCATAATATTAGAAGTGTACATATTCTTTTAAAAAAAAATTTGAAAATTATGTCAAAATATTGAATCATTTAAATTGGTTATTAATTGTATTTTATATATTTATTTATTACTTTGTTTTTATCTATTTTTTTTTTACAACTATTTTATATAAATTCTTTTTTTTTTTTTTTTTTTTTTTTTATGATACTGTTTATGTATCATAAAGAATAATTTATATATATATATATATATATATGTATATAAATTCTTTAAGTGTATCTTTTTAAAGTTACAAAAATATTATATATAAAATTTGTGTAAAGATGTTAAAAATATATTTATGATATAAATAATAAATATAATATGAAGAAATGATATAGTTTATTCATATCCTTCATCTTCTCCTTCACCCTCATTTGATTCAATACCAACTTCTTCATAGTCTTTTTCTAAGGCAGCTAAATCTTCTCTTGCTTCACTAAACTCCCCTTCCTCCATTCCTTCTCCCACATACCAATGAACAAAAGCTCTTTTTGCATACATTAAATCAAATTTTTGATCCATTCTTGAAAACACTTCAGCAATAGCGGTAGAATTACTAATCATACAAACTGCTCTCATAACTTTTGCTAAATCACCTCCTGGAACAACAGTAGGTGGTTGATAATTAATACCACATTTAAATCCAGTAGGACACCAATCAACAAATTGAATTGATCTCTTTGTTTTTATAGTAGCAACAGCTGCATTTACATCTTTTGGTACGACATCTCCTCTGTACATTAAACAACAAGCCATATATTTACCATGTCTAGGATCACATTTAGCCATCATAGAAGCAGGTTCGAATGCTGAATTAGTTATTTCTGATACTGATAATTGTTCGTGATATGCTTTTTCTGCACTTATAATAGGAGCATAAGATGAAAGCATAAAATGAATTCGAGGATAAGGTACTAAATTAGTTTGAAATTCTGTTACATCAACATTTAATGCACCATCAAATCTTAATGATGCAGTTAAAGATGAAATAACTTGGGCTATAAGCCTATTTAAATTAGTATAAGTTGGTCTTTCTATATCTAAATTTTTTTTACATATATCATAAATAGCTTCATTATCAAGCATAATAGCAACATCAGTATGTTCCAATAAAGAATGTGTTGATAAAACTGAGTTATATGGTTCAACTACAGCAGTGGATACTTGAGGAGATGGCCAAGAACAAAAATTTAATTTGGATTTTTTTCCATAATCAATTGCTAGTCTTTCTAATAATAAACATCCAAGACCACTTCCTGTTCCTCCTCCTACTGCATTAAACATTAAAAATCCTTGTAATCCTGTACAATTATCAGCTAATTTTCTGACTCTATCTAAACATATATCAACAATTTCTTTGCCTATAGTATAATGTCCTCTAGCAAAATTATTTGCTGCATCTTCCTTTCCTGATATTAATTGTTCAGGATGAAATAATTGACGATAAGTTCCAGTTCTTACTTCATCAACAACAGTGGGTTCCAAATCAACAAATACACAACGTGGGACCTAAAAAAAAAAATATTAACATAAGTATATATATATATATTTTAAATATTTAATAAATTGAGTTTATTATAATAAAATAATTATAATTTCTAAATAGTTTTTTTTTTTCTATCAAAATTGCAAAAAAAATATAAATGTAGTTTATTTTGAATTAAAAATATATTTTTACATGTTTTCCTGCTCCTGTTTCTGAAAAAAATGTGTTGAATGCATCATCTCCTCCTGCTACTACCTGATCACTTGGCATCTGACCATCTGGTTGAATTCCATGTTCTAAACAAAATAATTCCCTAACAAATTTAAAAAATATACAAATATATATAAATTTAAATAGAAAAAATATATATATATATATATATATATATATGTTAACTTTTATTTTTTATATTAATTATAGTAAAATATAATTGTAATGATATTATATCTACTCACATAATAAAAAATTAATATTTTATTCAATGACTTGATATGTTTTTATTTATTTTTTTTCTAATTATTACCAGCAAGCATTTCCTATTTGAATACCTGCCTGACCTACATGTATGCTAATAACTTCTCTCATTTTTAGATATATTAAACTAAATTAAAAATATAAAGAATAATAAAACAAAATAATTTACTTTTTTATAAAAATTAAGAATTCTATTAAATAGATAAGATAATAAAATTAAGAAAGAATAATAAATAATAATAAAATATACTTTAAATAAAAAGTTATATATATATATATTTATATAAATATATACATGTGTTTATATATATATAATATTTATTTAGTTAAAGTTTTGTATTTTTTTTTTTTTTAGTAATAATATTATTCCAAGTTATATGTTAATTCATGAAAAAATGTTTAAAAAAATGTTAAATATTTATTCTTTCTATTTTAAAGAAATATTTTATATTTCTTATATATATTGTTTATATTTATCATTTCTTTTCCCTTTTTTTTTTTTTTTTTATTATTTTATTATGTAAGAAACAATATTATTTAAAATCTATAAATATTATTAATTTTTTTAAATAACATACATATTATTACTGTTATGAAAAAAAAAAAATAAATAAATAAATATAATATATATTAGTCAGTATATCTAATTATATATTGTTATAATAATTAATGAGTATAGCTCAAAAATAAAATAAAGACAGATTCAAATTTTTAGTTAATAAATCTATATGAACCCATTAATTTTTATTTTTTTGAATATATTCATTTAACAAATTCGTAAATAATAAAAAAAAAAAAAAAAAAAAAAAGCAAAAAGAAAAACTTATGTAAATATAATATATATATAATAATTATCTAATAAAAAAAAATGAAATATATATATTCCTTAGGTTTAAATGTGAAGAGACAAATAAATAGAAAACCACGTTATTTTAAAAAAAAAAAATATATTTATATATTTTTTTGCACACTTATATTTCTTAAAGACAATAATACAAAGCAAAACTTTATTTGCTAATTTTTTATTTTAATTTTAGGTTATATTATCCTTAAATTATTTAAATATAAAAAAAAAAAAAAAACAAAGAAAAAAGAAAATGAAAAAGAGAAGATAAAAAAAAAAAGAAAAAGAATAATGAAAAAAAAATATTGAAAGAAAGAAAAAGAAAAAGAAAAAAACATATATTTGTACTCCTAAAAAAGGAAACTATTTTAACATACTCTTTATATATATATATTATTTTAAATAAATATAATATATAGATTCAACTCTTTTACTTCTAAGTAAAAATAGGATTTTTTTAAAAAATAAAAAAAGAATGCACAAGTATATTAAGGATAAAATATTTCATATATTTCGACACATATACATGCAAAATAACTTCTTTCAGATTTCAATATTTCAAAACTTTATTTGTGAAAAGTAAAAAATTTTATATTTTCATGGAAAAAATTATTCTTTTTATTATACTTATGGTTTTTCATTTTTTTTATTTAGAACTTTTTTTTTTTTTTTTTTATAATTTTTTATGAATAATAAAAGCAAATACATTTTATTATATGCAAATACATTTTCTTTTTTATTACCATTTAATCTATTAATAACAAAATATTTTTACACATTTTTATAAGGAGAAATATAAATACTATTTAGTATATGGGAAAGAGAAAAAAAAAAAAAAAAAAAAAGAATTGAAGTTGGTAATATTATATTTAAATAAAAAGCTCTAGTATAATAAATTTTTAAAATTTTACTTAGAAAATACAAGAAAATACATGTTTTAAATTTATAATTAAAGATTATTGTAATTTAAAATAAAATTAAAAAAAAGTGAAAAAAAAGAAAAACTGAAATATAAATAGAATAATTAAAAGTTATTAATAAAACAGTTATTCTAAAATAAAAATTTGAATATTTTTTTTTCTATTAAAACAATAAAAAGAAGCCTATATACATTTTTTTTTATAAGTATTATTTTTAATATTTAAAATATATAAGTATTTTTGTATATTTTTCTTTTTTATATATTAAAAAAGAAATTTTTCAAAAAAAAAATACAAATTCTTTTTTATATTAATTATTCTACTTTAAAGAAAGGTTAAATAAAAAATAAATTATGATTATATGATTTGAAACATTTTGTTTATTTTTTTCGTTTTCATTCTACATTTTATCATATTACTATATCTTGTTTCTTCATCAGTAGGTTAATAAAACTTACATTGTAATATATTAAATTTAATCTTACCATATTTTGTAAAATAAATGGTACTAAAGAATAAAACATATAAGTAAAAATTAATTTAAAAAAAAAAGTGAATAAGTCTTTTTAGAAAAAATAAAATTTCTAATAATTCGAATATATAGATAAGTTATAAAAAAGAAATTCTATACATATGAGATACTAATAAAATTACACATTTTTTTAACTCATATATTTCTATTACCTTTAAGTGTATTCTCAACTTTTTTGCAAGTTTTTATTTTATAATTTATTTAAAATTGGGAATAGATATACTAATGTCACTTATTTTTTCCTTTTTTTTTTTTTCATAAAGTTTTATTCTCCATATGTTGTATATACATAAAACTTATATATAATGTACTTTTTGTAACTCGAAAAATTTTTAAATTTAAACATAAAATTTATGAGTTAAATAATTAAGAGATTAATATAATTATTTCCCTAAAAAGAAATTTGAAGTTTCTCACTTATTATTAATTCAATATCATTAAGAACAATAGACTTTTTTTTATTTATTCAATAAAAATGAATTTTTCTAGAATTTATTTAAAAAAAAAAAAAAATGAGTTCATTATTTTTTCATTCATCTTTTTATGTTTTATAAGAAGAAATGAGATGAAAATTTTTTTTTTTTTTTTTTTTTTTGTTTATAAAATGTAAGAATTAAAATTGATTTATAACTTCTATTATTAATTTATAATTTTTTTATAACTGTAATAGACTTTAAAATATAAAATATAAGATCTAACATTCTTCTTAAGAACATAAAAAAACACTTATTTTATGTGTGTGCTTCACATTTTTTATTTTTTCTTTTATTTTTTTTGTATGATAAAAACTACAGTTGAGCGTTAAGTTTTAATATCCTAATTAAAATAGTAAGTACTTTTTTATTGATGCTTTATTAAAATTCTCTTTTATAAATGTATATTCATATTTTATTTTACTTTTTTTTTTTAAAGTAAGAATTTTCCTTTTTTTATGTAATAATTAAAAAAAAATTATGAAACATTTATTAAATGCAATAAAAGTAATAAAAGATTGTTGTACCAGAAGAGAAGAATTAGAGGAATCTAATTATAAACAATTGTTAGATTTGCTACCATTAAGTGAATCTTATGAAATTGTTAATGAAAGAAATTTGCATATCTTAAAAAAAGACATTCCTTTATCTAACATTAAACTTAAATTATTTGACAAAAATAAAAACAGACAAAATATTTTAAATACAAATGTAAAAATTACAGAAGAAAGTTGGAAAAAAGAGGACTCTGAAAATGAAAGTTTTATCAAAAATAGACATGAAGATTTATTATATAAAAAAAAAAAATTAAATAGCAGTATAATACAAGAAAACTTTTTATATGATATAGATAAAAATAATGAAAATTGTTCTAATAGTATTATAAAAGAGAATGTAATTAAAAATTTAAAAGAAAAAGAAGTGAGTAGTAACATATATTGTGCTCATGGAAAACTGAGTGATAGAAATGCAGTAGAAAAAAATTTTAAACTAAAAAAAATTGAAATTATACCAAAGTTTGAAAAAAAGGAAAATATAATGAATTCTTTTTCTGTAGTTTGTATGAGAGGAAATCAAAATGAGTATTATAAATCAAAAAATAATAATGATTACATATATTTTAATAATTATGAACAATATTTTTTTATCCAAGCTTATGAGTTAAAAATTGCAGGAATTATTTCAGGTACAGGTAAAAATAGTGTAAGTGTGTGTGACAATATTGTTTTTCATTTATTAAAAACAATATTGAGAAATTTAAAAAATGTTTATGAAAATAAAAGAAATATTTGGTTATCTGACCAAATCGAATATATATTATTATCATCAATAAATGATACAAATAATTATATAAAAATAAATTTACAAGAATCGTTTAATTCTGGTTGTTCTTTGTGTGTTTGTGCTTACTCAAAGAAACATGAACTTTTAACAATACTTAATATTGGAAATATACAAACAATTCTAGTTAAAAATATTGATGGAAAAAAGAAAGAAGATACAAAAAATCATCATATTAGTAATGCACTCTATGAAACAATATTAATTACAAAAAAACATGATGTTTTAAATAAAGAAGAAAAAGAAAGAATACTTTCCTATGGGTGTATAATAAATGACGATTCAGAAAATGAAAATAAAAATACATGGAAAAATATAGATTATTTAAATAAATTTAATGAAAAAAATGATTTAAAAACTTTAAATATAACAAAAGCAATAGGTTTATTTAATTTCAGTAATTATGGTTTATCAAATATTCCAGATATTATTGATATTAAATTAAATATTCACACAAGTGGATTCCTAATATTAGTTAGTCATACAATAAGTCAAGTATATAATTCACATAATTTAGTTGAATTTCTTTTTAACAAATCCAATAATAATTCTTTATTCGAATCATCTAAAAAATTAATACATAATGTCCACTCTGTTTATATGTCTACTGAAAATAGTAATATAAAAGATATGACTATTATTATTTTGCCTTTAATAGATTAGTATTTATTACTTTCTTTTTACAATTTACCTAATTCACATACATATACATATATGTGTATATTTGTATGTTTTTTAGAAATTTATATTAAATTAGAACTGAATTGAATTTACCCTTAAAAAAAAAAAAAAAAAAAAATATATTTTATCTAATGAACTATACATATCATACATAAAATTATGTTTTTACTTTTTTTTTTTTTCTTAAATATATACTATTATTAATTACATTATCCTGTATTTATACTAAAATTTCTACAATATTTTACTTATTTAGACTTAATTTTAAATATAAATATCATCTTTTTATAATTTTATTTTTTAATAAATTGTAAAAACAGCTAAAATTTATTATCATTATCTTTGTTATTAATACAACATTAAAAAAAATTAAATATCATATTTTAATATATTTTTCCATTTAAAATATATAAAATAAATAATATTAAGAACAATGTTAATAAAAATAAGTCTTCTAAAAATACCAGTTTGAAAAATGCTATTCTCAGATAATAGTGTATTTAAAAAATGATGTGAAAAAGAATTAAACATGAAATAAAAAAAAAAAAAAAAATCAAAAAAATTCTAAATTAATTATTTTATAAAAATTACATTAAAAAACTGAGCTTCTATTATTATTATGATTCTTTTAATTCACCAGATTTTACTTTTATGGTGTTTATCTTCATATGATATAATACATTTAACTTTAAAAAAAAAAAATGTATCTATATGAGTTCTTCTATGAACTTATTAAATTATATTAATGAAAAAATGTAACTTTTAAAGAAAACTTCTTTTTTATTTATTTATTTTTTTTTAAATTGATATTTAAGAATTTTTTTAACAATAAAAGTAAATAAAATTATATAAGGAAACTATTAACAATTTTTTTTAATATTCTAATTATCTTTATTATACTCACTTTTCTTTTTAATATTTTTTTCCCTTCAATTATTTTTGTTGTTTTAATTTATTACTTTTTTTTTTTTTTTTTTTTTAGTTTGTTTTTAAATATATCAA
>NW_021628235.1:25163-27017 GCF_900005855.1 Plasmodium gallinaceum | reverse complement strand
AATTATTTTTTTTTTTTTAATTTATTTTTTTTTTTTTTTTTTTTTTTTTAGTTTGTATTTAAATATATCAACATATTCTAACTTAATTCTATTTAAAAAAGTTAGAAAACTCTTTGCTTAAAAGTATTTATACACTTAATATTTTTTTTGGAAAATTAATATATGTATAAATTTATAAGTATACATTAAAATTTTTTTTCTATTTCTTTTCTTCAACATTTCAAGATCTTAAATTTCCGTATATACACATACAACATATAATTGAAATGTGATTAATTAAAAGGAATAAAATTTATCATACTAAATGTATATTTATATAATAAAATTTATATGATTGTAAAATAAATACTTGTTATAGATAACATCTAATTAATATTCATTTTTTATTTTTTATGTTATTACTGTAATTGGTTATATTTTTTATAAATTAAATTTTTTCTATTTTACTAAAAAAAATTGTTATATAATTTTATAATAATAAAAAATAATTTCCAAGCACACACAGCATTTTACTCATAAATTTCCAATTCAGTTTAAAAATGCATAATTCTTTTTTAGTAAAATAAATTATAACGTAATTTAGCTTTTAATTTATTATTATTCCTTTTTTTTTTTTTTTTTATTTCATGAATAAAGGCTTAAAATATATATTTCAGTTTCAATTCTTTTTAAATATAAATTCAGACATTCTTATGATAATTATAAAAAATTAATCTTAAGGATAAAAAAAAAATATATATACAAATTTACATATGCATGTATATTTACACATGATAAAAAAAAGCACATATAAACTTAATAAAAATATATATAAACATCTATTTTTTTTTTATATCATAAATTATATTTAAAATTAAATATGATAAATACTTTTTTTTTTTTTTTTTTTGTTATAATTTAAAAAATAAAAAGATAAAATTTCCCTAAATTCCATTTTTTGACATTTTGCAGAGAACAAAAATATCTCAATTTAAAATACATGTAGCGAAAACATGCTTTAACAATTCCATTTTTTTTTTCTTTTTTTAATTGTAAAATTAAAGTTGTTTCAATTTTTTTCTCTTGTTTTTCTTTTTTTTTTTTTTTTTTTTTTTTTTTTTTTTTTTTGTTTACTTTTTTATAATTTACTTTTTTTTCTATATTAAATTTTTTTTAATATATATTTTTCTAAATTAACGTTCATCATATATAAAATTGTGCATATTTTTTATGTATATCCATTTATATATATATAATTTACTTGTATATATATATATATATATATATATATACATGAAAAATTAACTATATATTTAAATTTATAAATAAAATATTTTAATTTGTAATAAAGATCTTTTTGAATATTCTAATGGTAAATTAATTTGAGCCTGTTCTTCATTAATTGTACAAAAAAAAAAAAAAAATAAAATAAGAAAAAACAGAAATTTTTTTTTAAAATTTGTACAAATATTATGTGTTATTCATAATTAGAACATACGATTTCTATTTGCATCTTTTTATATAGATATATGTGTTGTATTTTTAAACTTAATTCTGTAGCTTTTTTTTTTTTTTTTTTTAATTATGACAAATCTAATTATTAATATCAGAGTTAAATAAAAATATTAAAACTCTTTATATATATATATATAAATGTATTTCCTATTTATATACATTTTTTATTTAAAAGGATTAACTAAATTTTTGAAAATAAATAGAAATAAGCACATTTATATATAGAAACTTTTTTTATAATTTTTTTTTCTGTTATATAAAATGTTATTATGTGTATTTTTTCGTAAGTACATATAAAACAATAATTCCTGCATAATTTTTCTTTTATTTAAAAAAAAAAAAAAAAAAAAAAAAAAAAAA
>NW_021628235.1:4784-24163 GCF_900005855.1 Plasmodium gallinaceum | reverse complement strand
ATAATTTTTTTTTTATTTAAAAAAAAAAAAAAAAAAAAAAAAAGAAGATCTAATAACAAAAATTTCTATTTTTTTTTTTATTATTTTTTTTTATCTTTCATTTTTTAATAGAAAAATTAGTGAAACATAATTCATGCACACACGGAAAAAGTATTTTCGTAAAAAGTAAAATTAATATAGCATCATTTAAACTCATAAAATTTTGAAGTATTTTATTTCTTATCTCACTGTACTACATTTATAAATATATATTTAATTGAAATATAGAAAATGCATAATCTATTTTATTAGTTGATACAGTGATTTTTATTTTATTCTACAAATTTTTTTTTTTTTTCTTATGCATATATTTCATTTTTAAATATATAAACTAAATTAATATCATGTATCTTTTTATTTTCATAAATTTAGAAGGCAAAATATTATTCGTATAAACATCATTATATTGTCGAGTTTTTTTTTTTAAATGATTGTATAAAAAGAAATTTTTCTGAATTTTTTTTTTTTTTTTTTTTTTTGAAAAACAAATATATATATTTTTTATTCTTATTAAAATATTATTGTAGCATTTTATGTTTTTATTATATATATATATATATATATATATGAAGTATAATATAAATAATAATAATCAAATGTAAATACAAAAAAAAATAATATATGGAATACTAATTTTATTTAATATGATTATAAAAGAATTTTTAAAAGGATATAATGAAATTAAAAAAAAAAATTAATTCAAAAAAAAAAAAAAAAAAAAAAAAACTTAAGATACTAAAAAAAAGTAAAATATATAATAGAAAAAGATAACTTTTATTTGTAAAAATGCTTTTCAAGTTAAAAAGAAAATATCTCATCACAAAGGATATAAAATCACAACAAAAATAGAATGAAATTATATTAGAATTTTTATAAAAATATTATTTTTATAAAATTAAAAATAAAAAAAAAAAAAAGAAAAAAATAAAAATTAAAAAAAAAATATGAGTAACTGTAAATATATATATTTACCTGAAATTAATGAAAATGAAAATATATCTTCTTTAAAAGGAAGAAAATATATAAATAAAAAAAGGAGTTTGAGTAATAAGATAAATAAAATATTATTAACAAATAATAATTTAAATAATAACAGAGAAATTAATATTATAATGGAAAATACAAAAAAAAAATTAGAATTTTGTGATATGAATAAGGACAAATATAATAAAAAAAATAATGATAATGAAGAAGATTATTTTAATAAATCTAGAATATCTAATATTTTAAAGTGCTTTAACAGTTTAGATAAAAAAATTTCAATCTATGAATATGAGCATTTATTAAAAAAAATGTTAATAAAAAACAATAACATAAATAGAACTAAAAGTCAAAAAAAAACGAAAATTCTAAATAACGATATAAAATTAAATAGTATTACAAATAATGTTAATTACATGCATATTAATAATGATAATATAGTTAACCCCAATAATATCGGAAAGGGATATGCTAGTGATAGTAAAATTTATATTTGTAAAAAAAATAAATTATCAGATAAAATATATTATAAAAAAAAAAAAAGATTAAAATACACCATGATAAATGAAAAATATTATGGTCCCATCAAGTCAGACAAAGATGATAACAATGTAATTATAAATACTCATCCATCAGATGCAAAAAATAAAAATAAATTAAAATCAATTACATATAAAAAGAAAATGAATCAAATTAATAAAATTTTATATAATTTAAATCATTTTAACAAATTTAACAATCTTGAATTAAAAAGAGAAAATAAAAAAAAAAAAAAAAAATATTCTAAGGAAAAAAATGGAGATAATACATATGAAAATTTTTATCATATAAAACAAGATATTAGTAAAAATAAATTAGAGAATAGAAAAGAAAGAAATGAAATATCGTTAGTTAATAAATTTAGGAAAGAAATGAACATCTTAGCAAAAAGGGAGAAATTAGTCGATGTTAATTTAATGTATGGAGATAATAATTTAGATGATAAAACTGCAAGTGCTTCTAATATTATTGATTCTAATTATTATTCTGATTATATTAGTGAAAAAAAAAATATTCATAATTTTTCAGAATATAAGATAAAAAGTGAAAATATAGTAGAAAAAAATTTTGCTAATGCAACATACTTTAAACAACCTTTAACCATTGATATTAAAAACTTTTTAAAAAAAAAAAAAAAAAAAAAAAAAAAAAAAAGGGGGACAAATATTAATAATGGTCAAACAAATAATAATATTTTAGGTAAAATGGGTAACCTTTTAGCTTTAAATAAATATGAATATAAAAATAACGATTTTAAATTAGAAGATATGTATAAAAAAAAGGAAGAGAAAAATAAAATAATTAGTAATGAAACTAGTATGATAAATTATGATGAACAAACAAAAAGTAATTTAGTGTCAGATATAGAAAAAAAGACAATTTCTAACACATCATTTTATGTAGCAGATCATTTTCAAAAAGTGACTAATAAGAATAACAAAAAATGTATAAAAGATAAAATAAAGTTTTATCAAGTAAATGAATCAAATATTAATAAGAGTAATATTGATATACAAAAAATAAATGAAAATTGTTTATACAAAGGCAATACTTTACATAAAAAAAATAATGGTGATAGTGATAATTATTATTCCATTGAAAATTATGTTGATCAGAATAACATGTATAATAAATATATAAATTATAATTTATATTCCTATGATAATAATAGTAATATAAATAATATCCAAATAAATGATAAAACTAATTTTAAAAATTTCTTTAATTCAAAAAATTATCCATATAATAATAATAGGAATCATTTTATCATTAATAAAAGGAATAAAAAATTTCAACAAAATTGTGATATTAATAATAATTATAACTGTGAAAATATTAATGGTGAAATTATAAATTCATCCAAATGTAATGATTATCTTTATTTTTATAATGATAATGAATATTCTAATAAATTTATTCCATCAAATAATTTATTAATGACATATTCTAATACATCTAATTATGCATATACAGATTTAAATAGTGGTGTTTTTCCCAATGTTCCTTTATATGCATTACCATATATAAATTATCAATATTATTTAAATAATAATATAAAAAAAATGTTTTGTAACTATAACTCTAATAACTATAATGAAGACAATAGTAATATTAATACTTATCCTAACATTAATCTTAATAACCATAATAATCAAAATTATAGTAATCATAATATTCACAATAATAATAATAATAATAAAATAAGTAATAAGATAAGTAATAATAGTAATAATAATTCTACCACTTCTGGTAATAATAATAATAAGATAAGTAATAATAGTAATAATAATTCTACCACTTCTGGTAATAATAATAATAGAAGTAATAATAATCATAATAATTCTACCACTTCTGGTAATAATAATAATCATAATAATAATAGCAGTAATAATAATCATAATAATTCTACCAATTCTGGTAATAATAATAATAATAATAATGATGATGATAATGATGATAATAATGATGATAATAATGATGATAATGATGATGATAATAATGATGATAATGATGATAATTATAATAATGATAATAATAAAGATAGAAATGATAATACTGATACTATAAGTGATCAAGAAAAATTAAAAAGAAATTTTGATACAATTAAAAAGAGTAAAATGAAAGTAAATAATAGTGACAATAAATTTAACAATGCAAATAAAACATTAAAAAAATATGAATTTAATAATTCTACAAATTCAATCACTCTTACATTATCACAAAAGGATAAGTGTCCAAAAGATTGTAATGATAATAATGATAGCAGTTCTATGTGTGATGAATCAAATTCCTTCAACAAAAATAAATATCATTGTAAAATGGGTTATAGTAATAATGAACATTTAGATAAACTTAAATTAACAAAGTGTAATAAAAATATAAATAATTATTGTTCAACTGAAGATGTAGATAATGATAGAGATAATTTATTTCCATTAAATGATAAAAATAAAAAAGTAAATAATAGTATGAATATTAAATGTAGAAATATTGATTTGATAAAAAAAAAGGATTTGAAAAATAATATTATTAATAATCATGATTTTAATGTTAACAATTCAAAATATCTAAACCAATTGATTGAAAATTCATCTATTCGTAGTTCCAAGTCAAATAGTAATGTATACTCAAATTATTCCTATCAAGAAAAAAGAATTTTAAATAAATCAAATAATTCATCTAGTATGAAAATTAAGTCACCTTGTTCAGAAAATTCTTTTTATTTAAAGGATAATTCATCAAATAATATTAATCTAAGAAAAAAAAAAAAAAAGAAAAAGAATTCTAATAATGACAATATTTCGACAGGTTATAATATTACTACTAATAAATATAACAATAATTATAATAAGAGTAATATATATATAAGCAAAAATAAAGTAGCATCTATGAAGAATAAGAATGATGGAAAAAAATATAAAAAAAAGAATTCAATTAATATAGATTCAACTTATAGTTTTACAGATAAATTTGAAAATATTAATAATTCAGTACAAAATATTAAAGAAAATAAACAAGAAAAAAAAAATAATAATTTAGATAATATAATAAAAATTAGTAACTCTAATATTGACAAAAACGTTTTTAATTATTCTTATAAAAATAAAAATTATTTTCCTATTAATTCAAAAATTGATAATAACATTAGTAAAGAAAATATAGAAGACAAAAAATTAATAAATAATTTGAATCAATTTAATAAGTTCAATAATCTATTGGCAAACAGACTTTCAATAAACAATTCTTTCTATTATATGAATAATAATTATTTAGATGAAACTAATCTATACAACCTTAAAAATGGTTTCTTATATGATGATAATAGATACCATGAAAATTATCATAATAAATATAGATTCTTGAGTGAAGTTAATTTTAAAATTAAAAAGTCTAAATTATTAGATAGATTAAGTCATGTTAATACTTTAAAAAAATATGATTTAAGTGAAAATTACTTAAATAAAGATGATTTTAATGAAAATGATTTGAGTATTAATGAAAATAATGAAGATTCTATTAACAGTTCTTATATCCATAGAAGATATTTTAATCCGTCTGATTTTAATCCAAACGTTAAAGAAGGAAATACATATATAAAAAATTATGACTTTTTTTGCAATAACTATATGAATAATATTTTTAATACAAATAAATTACATTTAGAATATTTAAACAGTAAAATAAATAATAATTTACTTAATAAAAATTTTTATATCACTATGCATTATAATAATATGCAGAATCTATTTAAGAATAATAATTTATACAATGCAAATTATATGAATGAATTAAAAAATAATTACGAAAATAGTCTTTTATATATTAACTACACAAATTATCTTAACAGCTTATATTATATGAATAATAAAAAAAATAAATACTCCATAGATAAAGAAAGTAATATGTATAATGATAAAATGAGTGATTATCACTATGAAAGAAATAATTATATTAGAAATTCTCTTCCGAATTTAAAGGGTAACATAAAAAATTTTATAAAGCACAATGATAATAATGACGACATTGAAAGAAATACAAATACTCATAATAATAATGATAATAATAATAACAAAGGTGATAAAGAAAATAATGAAGAAAATCATAAAGTAAATAATAATAGTATAAAAAATAATGAAATAAAAAGCATAATTCACAAAAAGTGTATTGACTCTAATTTTCATAACGTAAGTAGAACGTTAGATAATAATAATAAATACAATAAATATTTAAATAAAGGTATAAATGAAAATAATGATTTTATTAATTGTAATAAAAAAAGTGGTAATATAAAAGAAGAAAATTTTTATAATAATAATAAATTAAATTTTCTCAAAAATAACAAGAATGATAAAAATCCATATATTTCTACTATGCATAATTATTATAATAAGGAATTTAATTATCCCATTAATAATTATAATAACAGAGATGATTTAGATAAGGAATTTATTTTTAATAATTACGAATTTTTCACAAAGTGTAATTTTTTAGGGAACTCATTTAATAAAAACTTCAAATATAACGATCATTTATTTTTTTATAAGAATTTTAATTTTAATAATAAAATAAATCAATCAAATATACCCAATAATATTTTTCCTGAATATAGTGAAAATTTTTTAGAATATTCTCAAAATAAAAAAAGTAAATTTAAGTTTGACGAATCATACAAACAGAGAATGTATAATTTCGATAATAATATACTTAACAATAATATGTTGACTGGTTTTCCTAATATGAATAAAGAAATGTATAACAGTTGTTTGTCTTATTTTAATTATAAACAATTTCTAAATAATAGTTTGTCTTTTTATAATTATCATAATTATTATCCTTATGCTATTCCATATGGTATGTTACCATCAGGTTATTCAAATATTTATCCACATAATTGTAACAGAATTTTAAATACAAATAATTTTAATAAAAAACATTCAAAATATAATTTATATCATCCTGATTCATCAAAGAGTGATGCAAATATTAAAGAAAATGAATTATTACTTCAAGAATATTTATATTATAAAAATGTGGGTTCTGATAATATTCCTTTTGATATTTATAATAAAAATATTTTTTGTGATAATGTAGATAAAGATAACATAACAAAAAATATAAATAATTATATAAATAATTATAATGAAATGAATAATGAGAATAACATTAATAAAAGTAACAATATAAAAAATTATAGAAGAATAAGAAGTGTCGATTTGGAAACTAAATCAAAAAAATATTTAGATAATGAAAAAAAGAATCTTAGAAATTTTAGCAGTCAATCCAGATTTATAAGAAAAAATAAAATATTAAAAAAAAGATTTGATAAAAATAAAATAAGAAATAAAAGTAATGATAATGAAAATAAGAATGATATGAATAATATTAATAATATTAATAAAAAAAAAAATGAAAACATTAGAAACAAAAGTTATGATAATATAAAGAATATAAGTAGCTGTTATGAGGATGAAAATATTTTCATTAAAAAAAATAATACATATAATATAAATGATGATAAACAAAATGATAATTATAAAAAAGATAATAACAATTTAAAAAGTAATATTAATGAAAATGATTCTTTAAAACAAAATAATCTTATATACGAAAAAACAGTTATAGATAAAAGTTTAAATATGCCAATTGATTATAATAAGGTATTTACAAAAAAAATGTTAAATGATAATATAGAGAAAGAAAATTGTGAAAATAATATTAATAAAAATAATAGAAAATATAATTTTAATGATATAAAAGATGAGAATTATTTAGAAGAAAATGTAAGAGATGAAAAAGATAAAAATTGCTATGAAAATAACAAGAGAATGAATGATAAAAAAAAAATGAAATGTCTTGAAGAAAAGCAAATTTTAAATATAAAAGAAAACGTATTCAAAAAAATAAGAAACATCAGTTGTATCAGTTCAAGATATTATGAAAACAATTTAAAGAGAAGCTCTTCATTTCACAAAAAAAGAAGAAGTGTATCCTTAAATATATTTAATAAAGAAAATATAAATTCTACTATTATAAATTTTATTGGGAATTACAATATATTAAATGGAACTACAGATATAAATGAAAATGAAATGGAGAAAAAGAAAAATGATGTAAATATATATAAAAAGGATATTTTTTTATTATTTTATAAAACGGAAAGAAAATTAATGGATTTATTAAAAAAAGTAAAACCATCTAAAGATATAAAATTAACAAAACAGAACATTTTTTTACTATTATCAAAACTAATCAAACATTTATTTAATAATAATACAAATATTTATACCGTTGGTTCATCAGCATATGGAGTTGATTCAAAAACAAGTGATTTAGATATAGTTATTCAAACCAATTTATACAATCCAAAATATATTTTACATAACATTTACAATTATATTAATCAAATAAAAGAAAGTAGTAATAATGCTGTGGTTGATGATGATAATATTAGCAATAAAAATGATCATGTTGAAGAATTTTCTTTTTTTAAAAATGTAGAACTACAATTAGTTGATTCAGCTAGGGTTCCTATATTAACTTTGAAAAAAAATAAAATTGTTTGTGATGTATCAGTTAATACAAATAATTCTTTAAAACATACTGAATTTTTTTTAAGTATATTAGAAAATTTTCCTAATTTAAAAAATGTTATGAGAATGTTAAAGTTTTTATTAAAAGTTAGAACATTACCATCTATGAAACAAGGGGGATTACCTACTATTTTATGGATGATGTTATCAGTACACTATTGTAAAATTTCAAAGAATAGAAATGATATAAATAATATGAATAATTATTCATTTATTAATTTTTATAATAGTAATATTCCATATATTAATATTTGTAATGATAATACAAATAATTTATTTTATGAAAATTGGTTTTTAAATAAAAGAGCTTTATTTTTAAATGATTTAAAAAAATATGGACCCTATTTTGATGAGTTAAAAAAGAATAATTATTCTGAATATGAATTATTTTTACATAATCTAAAAGTAAATCAAATTTTAAATAATAATTTTCATTATTTTTCTCTAATGAAAAATGATGTAAATAGATTCACTAATAATTGTTTAAATTATCCTCGAGAAGAGGATAATAATGTAGAATTAACTCATAAAAATTTTAATTATTTTAATAACTTAAATTGTAATACATATTATCAAAATATTCCAATTGAATACCCTTATAATTTTAATTTAAATTATATTAATAATATAAATAGAGAAAAGTTAGGTAATAATATTAATTTAGATTATTTTAATAATTCTCATATGCAGAATTTTAATAATTATAACAGAGAACAATTTCCATATAAATTAATTCATGAAGAAAATATGAATAGCAGTTGTGATGATGACAATTCTCATTTACGTCAAAATGGAGCAAATTCAATTAGAACTGCATCAAATTGCATTATAAAAAATATAACTTGTGATAAAAAAGAAAATAATTTTTTTAAACACTCCAACTCTAATAATAATAATAATTATAATAATAATAATAATAATAATAATAATAATAATAATAATAATAATAATAATAATAATAATAATAATGAATCAAAAAATTACTGCAGTATCAATGATGACAAAGAATTTATTAATTCACAACTACTACATAAAAATGAAGAAGATTCTAAGAATAATTATGAAGAACATACAAATATAAATAAAAAATTAAAAGAAAAAGAAAGCACTCATAATTCAATTAGTAATAGCTTAGAAAAATTAAATTACGTTGATGTTGAAAATGATAGCAGAAAGGATAATATAAATCATTATGAAAATAATATTCTAGATGATCATAATAATATAAATTTATTAAATAGTAAGAATTATGAAAATAATACGAATTTCGTATATAATGAAAATGATTTATATGGTAATTCATGTAATCTATCTGATTCTAATTGTTCCTATGTTGTTAGTCCAAGTTTAATAGGAGAATCATTTAATTTTAATAATAATTATTTTTCATATGAGGGAGTTAATAATAAATTTAAAACAAAGGAAGATGTAAATTTATTCTTTAATGATTTTTTTAAAATTTCTTATGACTATATAAATAGAATATTTTCAAAAAATGAATATGATGAACTAAATGAAAAAAACTGTTTAAAACACTTTGTTGAATTTCATAACAAAAATTTGGATAATATATATGAAGAAAAAATTTCCGTTTATTGTTCATCATTATCCGATTGTTCAATTATTAAAAGAAAAAAAAAAAAAGAAAAAAACATTTTAAGAAAAATGTATAAAAACAGCAAAATATTGTCAAAATATATGAATTTTATTGATTTAAAAGATAAAAGTGATTATTTTTTAAATAAAAATAAAATTAAAGAGTGGCATACTTTTTATGATATAGAAGATTATATATATGAAAAAAAATTAAATAATAGTAAAACGTATAATGATTTAGATGAAAATCAAACACATGATGATGGCACTAATGATAATGAGAGAAGAAGAGATATGAGCGAAAATTATATAATGAATATATCCCCTTTATTTTATTCTTTGATGATATTTTTTAATGAATTAAATTCTAGAAAAAAGTTAATGAAAACAATAAACATTATTGATGATAACAAATGTTATAAAAAAGATGTAAATGAAATTAACAAGAAAATTTTATCATCAGTTTGTCATGGAGGAGTGTGGGATGAATTATTAACTCTATATGATCCAATCTATAGTTTTAATTATGACACATATATTAATAGAACAAAAACATATAAAAATATTTATATGAACTACAATTCAGTAAATAAAAATATTGCTAATTATAAATTAGTGGAAAATAATAATAATAATTATATTTACGAAAAAAAATGCGATGAAAACAATGATTTCCAAAATAATATATATTCAGAAATTAAAAATTCTAAAAAAAATAATGAATATAATACTTTAAGTAGCCTTAATCAAATGAAAAATGTAAATGATTGTGATACGAATTATACTTTTGATAAAAACCGAGTAAGTGATAACAGTAACAGTTGTGAAAATAAAAATTACACTTATGAAAGTAAAATAGAAGAAAGAAAAGTAGAAAAAATAAAAATTATACATGAAAAAGAAATTAATAAAAACAAATTAATCGATAGTGATACAGATAAAAACATAGTGAACGATAATGAATCATATAAAAATAAAATAAACAATGATATCTCCACTATAAATGTAAGAAACTTTAGTGATTCAAATAATGATTATTTTAACAATGATAAAATAAGAAAAAATAGCTTAAATGAAAATGAATATTCTGAAAAGAATTGCAATAATATTCATATTTCAAGAAATAATTTTACATATCATCAATCATATAATCCTATTTTTTCAAACAATATAAAATATTCATTTGATAACTCAAATATTTATAATAAAAATAATGTGTTTCCTTATTATTCCAATGCAAGTAATTTTAATTTACATAAATATTATCCCAATAATCCATTTTTAAATATTAATTATATGAATGCAAAAAATTCTCCAAATTATAACTTTCATTGTTTTATGAATTACATGAATTGTAATTATGAATTATTAAAATCTCACAACAATATTATGAATTTCAATAATAATGAAGAAAACAATTTAGGAAAGGAAAACGAAGAAATGTTAACAAAAAATAAAGATAATAAATATGAAAATTCTAACAAAAAAAAGGAACATATTATAAATAAAAATATTTCTGTTACTGCTGATAATACTACTACTAATAATAATTATGAAATGCAAAATAAATTATACAATGATTTTTTTTTAAGAGATTTTTATTTAAATTCTTCTTTGATGCATAATAATTTATGTGGAATAAATATACCTAAATTAAATAGAGTAGATAAAAATGTATATCAATCAATTTTTTTTAGTAATCCTAATATTCATTTTAATAGTAATATAAGTAATTATGTTTCAGATGAGTTAGGTGTAAAGTATAACAATTTAAGTAATATTCCGAATATAAAAAATATTCCTACTTTTAAAAATTTTAACAATTTTGAAAGAAAATATGAGCACAATATAGATTTAGCTAGTAAGGTAAGTAGCGCAACATGGTTAATTTACTTATACGAATTAAAAAGAGCGAGTTTCTTTATTAATTATTATTTTTATCATTTGCATATATTTATTAAATTTAAAAATTACTTTATGAATTATGAGAATAATTATAAGTTATTTGAACTTAGTAAATGGCACATAATAAAATATGATGCAGAAAAAAATGATAAAAAATTAAAAAATATAAATTTTGAGAAAAAAGATTTTTTTGATAGTAATAACTTATATAATAAAACTTCGATATCCATTAGTAATAACGACACTTTTAAAGATTTAGGAAATTTACACGAAGTTATGGGAAAAAATGCCTATAAAATAAATCAACAGATAAAACAGGAAGGATTAAAAGAAAAAGAAAAATCAAATATTTTTTTAAAAAATATGAAAGAAATTTTAAAGTGCACTATTCAAAACCTAAATTACTGTATCGATGCTTTATTTGAAAAAATAAAAGGAGAAATATATACATTCCCATTTCATATACAAAGTGAAATTAACAATAAAAATAATTATGATGATATTAATTTAAATAGTAACATTAAATGTAATTATAGTGACACGAGTAACATAAATAGTAGCAATATTGTTAATTTGAATTATGATAATTGTAATGACATAAATGATAATTTGAATAGCTATGGTTTAGTATTAATTGAAGGGAAGCTGATTTTTGTAAAATTTTTAAAAATTTGCGTTGATAAGGAAAGATTTTGGCATGAAAAATTTTTATGTAGAAGAGATATTAGGACAGTTATACATGCTAAAGCTCTTGATGTTCTTTTTATTCCTAATAAAAAAATTAAAAATAAAGCTAAAAATTTAAGTTGTATTTCAGAAAATTTAAAAGAAAGCATAATTGAAAAACCTTATGTTAATAAAAATATAGAAACAAATTTTAAGAACGATGATGATATAAATATGAAACATTCACAAGATTTTTCATCTAATAATACTTTTAGTATTGATTCTATTTTATCAGAGGAAAGTAGATCAGATAAAGAAAAAATGAATACAAAATTTTTCAAATTATCAAAAACAAATATTTTAATTAATGAAGAAACAAAAAATAAATTAAGTTTGGATGAAGATAAAAAAACAGAACAAGAAAAAAACAGTTTAATAGACAATTTTAAAAATAACATAAAAATATGGAGTTTTCAAAAAGCAAAACAAAAAGAAAAATATAGTAACTTTATATATAATTCAAAAAATAATTATATAGGAATTTTATTAGAGCAAAATAAAGATAAAAAAAAAATTTTTAAAAATGACATTAACGAGTCATCACAAAAAGTAGAAACAATTAATATAAATTCCAAAAAGAATGAAGAAGAAAATATTTTTTTAATTAATCCATGTAATTTTGTTACAAGGGTTAATGTTAAAACAGTATATGTATCGGGTAAAAATCTTAAAAAGAATTTAAGAGATACAATTTTTGAAAAAGAAAATTTATCTAAAAAGACTATGGAAGAATTAAAAATAAATAAAAATAAAATTCCAAAAGAAAATGCACACACAAAACTTGATATAATAGATAAAAAAGAAAAATATATTCAAGATATGAATAACGAAGATAAAGAAGAGGATGATAATTTTTACTGCATAAAAATAATAACAAGAGATGAAATAATGAGATATAAAGAATTAATAAGAATTATGAAAACATCACCTTATTATTATAAAAATGCTAAAAAAATTTCAAATTTTACCCATACTCCTTTACAGCAACCAGTAAGTATATGTAATTTTTGTAAAAAGAGAGGAATTTTCAATATTAAAACAAATTGCTTCCATTTGTCTTCTCTTGATTCAAATATAAAGAATGAAATAAATACATTTCTTTATAATTTGTTTTATGAAAATAAAAAAAGAATTGATAATGATAATAATATTTTGCATAAAAATGAATTATATAATAAAACTGAATCAATAAATATTGAACATAATTCATTAAATCAAGAAAATTGCAACACAAAGAAGCATAAAAAAGGAAATGAACCATATAATATAGAACAAAAAAAAAATGAAGTTAACAATAACATTATAAAAAAGGATGTAAAAAACAATAATGATAAATTAGCGAAAGATAAAATAAAAAGAGATAAGAAAATAGATAATTATATTAAAGAAAAAGGAGAAAATAAAATACAATCATCTAATGATATAAATAATAGAAAAATAGATATATATGAAGATAAAATAAATGATAAGTTGATATTAAAAAATAATGGTGAATCAACCTTTGAAAATAAATCAAGTTCAGATAATGATGAAATTAATAGTAGTATTATAAAGGAAAAGAGTATTGTATTAAGTGAGAGTGATACTACTAAAAAAATAAGTTGTAGAGAAAATTCTAATAATGAAGAAAGCAAACTAACAAAAAAAAAAAAAAACAGTTTGAATATTAATTACATTAAAGATACTCAAAAAGATGTGAACAAGAAAGAAATTCTAAATGGGATCTGTAAAAATATTAAAAATGATATATATATAAATACTAATAAAAAAAAAAATTGGAGTTCAAGAGAAAAGGAGATTAAAAAAAATCCTTTTTGTGATAAAACAAATTTTAAACATTTTATTGAATGTTCTCAAAAAATTGGTAAGAAGAAAAATTATGCAAATAATTTTAATAACAATGTAATTAAAAATAATTTTTCAGAATACAATGTTCTAAAAGAAAAAGAATTTTTTAGTAAATTTAATGAAAATAATTTAGAAGAAAAAAAAAATAATTGGGATTTTCATAACACAATTATGATAAACAGTGATATGAACAAATATATAGTTAAAGAAAACGGAGATCATAATATTTTTCTTGTTAATAAAAATGATTTAAAAGATACCAACTTAAGTAATAACTTAAATAATATAAATAGAAAAAACAACAATTTTATAGAAATAGAAAATAATAGTTTACTTTGTTTTAATAAATTAAAAGAAAAAATACATATAAAAGAAACACAAAATTATACACTAGAAACATTAAAAAAAATTAAAGATTTAAAAAACAAAAAAAAAAAAAAAAAGAAAAATCAAAGTTGAATTATTTTTTCTTTTTTTATAGACAATATAAATGTTAATATAGAGTATATCATTTAATTATAAAAAAAAAAAAAAAATAAAATAAGGAAATCTAATTAAAATCAAGATAAATATATATATATATATATATTCAGTACACTATAATTAAAATAGTTAACCATATAATTATTAAGAAAAAATGAATAAATATTAACAAAAAAAACTATTTTATTGAAGAATCTTGTAAAAATATTATTTTTTCTATAATTTTGTAAATTTTTGTATTCATATATATCAATAAAATTTTGTTAAATGACTCTATTTTTTCAAAAATAAAAGATAATAATTTTCAGGGGTATACATATTATGAAGTGTAAATTTAGTAAGAAAACCAGCAAAAAATTAAGAGGAGAAAATATAATTAATATAGTTAACTATAAACTGTGGTTTTTTTTTTTTGGAAATTAATAAATGGAGTAATTTATAATCTTTATAAAGTTTAAAAAAAAGAAAAAAAAACACCTTATGGAAAGGTGAAGTTTTAATTTTTAGTTACATTTAAAATACAAAGGAAAAAATAAAAATTACATTAATGAATTAACAGAACGAAAAAAATAATAAGAAAACCGTTTTATAAAATTTTTTAATTTTGTTTTTTTCTTTGAGTTTGATTAGCTTTTTTATTTTAATAACAAAAAGAAAAAAAAAAAAATAATAAAAATTTATGTAATTCTAATATATAATATATATATATATATATATATTTTTTTTTTTTTTTTTTGTCAAATTGTTTATATTTTTTGTTTTTTTATCTTCATTTTATATTATTGTTATATAAAATTTAATTATTAAAAAAAAAAAATTTTAAAGATAATTAAAAAAAATATATTTAAATGAAAATAAAAAAAATTTTTAATAATAAGAGTTTATTTTTCCTTTTTATTTTATTTTCTTTTATTACAATTTGTATCTTATTATCTACACATATCCATAGATATATATATGCTCTGGATATATTATTTTAATAACTTTTTAATTTTTATTAAAATTAATTTTTTTTTAATTTTTCTACTATCTATTACGTTAATAGTCTTTAATAATTTTGTTGTTAAATTTTTAATTTTTATTTATTTAATTAATGATATTTTCTTTTTCTTTTTTTTTTTTTTTTATTTTTTATTTTTTATTCATTAGACAACATTTTTATTTTTAGAATAATTACATTTAAAAAAAAAAAAATAAATAAATAAAATAAAAATAAAAATAATAATAAAAATAAAAATAAAATAATTTGGTTTTTCTACAAATTTTGCTTTTTATATTTTAATATTTTTTTTCTTTTTTTTTTTTAATTTTTTGTTAAAATAATTTAGAAGTTTATGTAACTGAACGAACTATTTCTTATAAAAAAATTGTTATAACTTTTAAATCAGAATTAAAAAGATATTGTAATGTGTTTATTTAAAAATGTTTTTAATTTATAAAATTAATCTGAAATACTAAAACCATATCTTATAAATAACAACAATGTTCTGTTAAAAAAATAGTTTTTCTTTTTTTGATATCTATTATATATGTATCAAAGGTAATATTTTAAATTTTAAAATGCAAAATATCAATAATTCATTAGAATTGTCCTAAATTTTAATAATAAGCAACTATCATTAATTTTCTTGAAATTTTGGTTTCTTTAAATAAAGTTATAAAAAAAATTAATATACAAACATATGTAGTGGAAAAAAAAGAGAAATATACATTATAATATTATATGAAAACTCCAAAATTTTAACAAAAAATAATATAAATATGAATTATATAAAAAGAAAAATAAAAAGACGTAAAAAAAAAAAGGAATATATATATATATATATATGAAACTAAAATTTTTTTTAATTTTTGCTTTAAATTAAAAATTAATAAAAAAATTTTACTGTTGTGTTAATAATATATTTACTGTATTTTCTTTTTTTTTTTTTTTAACTAATATATTTATAGAAACTTAAATATTGAAATATAAAGAAAAAAAAAAAAAGAAAAAAAAACAATACATGTATATATATATTATGTGTATTTTTAAAATTAAAAAATAGTTTTAATAACTTGTGTAAATTAATGATATAAAATTATTTTTCAAAATATATCAATAAAAAAATAAATATAAATAAATCTGTTAATAATTTGATATTTATCTATATATAAAAAATTATATTAACAATAATAATTTTTTTAATGGTTTTTATAAATAATTCTTCATTTTAAAGAACTCGCTTATTAGATACTAAATTTTTAATATAATAAATGGTAAAAAGAGACAAAAAAATAAGTACAAATAATTTAATAAAACAATAAATAAAAGCTTTATTTGTAATTCTCTTCATTTTTTCTATATGTATCATATGTTTAGATGACAAATATTTTATTTCATTTTTTAATTTTTTTGTTCTATGTACAATTTCTTGTATATAATTTGTAAAATCTTTTACATGATCAGAACTTAAAGATGGGTTTTCACCTAAACCTAATGCAACAGTTGTTAACTTTTTTCCCACCCACTTACTATTTTTTAGTGTTATAGTATATATGCCAATTTTTTTTGTATAAAAAAAAAAAATTCCTTCGCTAGCTTCTTTTTTATATACAACATTACCATCAGGATCCGATATAAAAAATTCGATAATATTATCATCAGATTCATTATTAGAATAAAAAACTCCTCTAAAATAGGTATTTTCCATATTTATTTCTTCAAATAAATATTCTTCTGAATTACTAGCTATTTCAAAAGTTAATGAAGTAGATGGTTCAAAATTTTGCATATTTTTATTCCATATGTTTGTTAAATCCTCCTCATCCATATCTTCATCATTATCATTGTAATGAAAATCTTCCATATTTGGTTTCATTTTATCATATTCTTCATTTAAATTATTTTCTTCAAAATTTGATTTACTTTCATTTTCATTTAAATTATATTGAAATTCTTTTTCTAATTTGTTATATTCTTCATTAAAACTATCTTCTGAATTATCTTTTGTTTCATTAATAAATTCACTTAAATTATCTTCTATACTTTTACTCTTTCCTTTTCTTTTTTTATTTTTTATATTTAATATATCTTCATTTTCATAATTATCATAATTATTTAAATTATTCAAAGAATTTACATGATTTTTATTATCATCTTTTTTTTCTTTATTTTGATAATTATTCGATCTTGCTTTTGATGATACTTTATCTATTACACATAAAATTATAAAAAAAAAAAATATAAAATAATAAGGATAAATTATTTTCATTTTTAAAATTTGAAACTTTTATATTTTACTTCATTAATGTTCATTTTTGAACTTTAAAAAAAAAAAAAATTAAAATGATTTAATAATAATAAAAAAGTTACAAAAATGTAAAATTTAAAAAAAAAAAAATTAGTCATAAAAAAATAACAGGTTAAAAACTAAGAAATAATAAAGTCCTATGTTAAAAAAAAAATAGAAATAAATTATAATAAAAAATTATATATTAAAAATAAAATGAAGTAAAATACAAAAAAATATAAAAAAATATATGAAAATATATGAAAATATATGAAAATAAATGAAAAAAAAAAAAAAAAAAAAAAAAAAAAAATACTAAAAAAGAAAAAACAAAAATATACAGACAACATAAATATAAAAATTAAAACATAAAATTTAATGTATAAATTCGTTTTTTTTTTTTTTTTTTATAATAATATTTAATTAACAATAATTTATATATTTAATATGTTTTAATAAGGTATTTTTTTAAGTTAAAAAAAAAAAATTGATTCAATTTTAATTTATTCGAAGTCTTTAATGGAAAAACTTAATCGTTTTATTAATGAAAAACTTTTAAAGAGAAAAAAATTAAAAGAAAATAACATAATTATAAAATTTCATTTTGAATTGATAAATAATAAGTGAAAATGAGATACTATTAATGTATTTTTAATTGTATATTAATAATACTTTTGAAATAATAAATGTAATAATTAACCTTATCATTTTTCTTATATATTCTATCATTGAATTTTTTTTTTTTTTTTTTACATAATAAATAATATGTAAAATTAAAAAAAAAAATATAGTTTGCTTTTTAAATCTATATATAATTGTTACAACATCTTCTTTTCTTTGCTAAAATTATAATTAAAGATTTAAAAGTGTGTTAATATATACATATATACACTAACAAAAGTGTTAATTTTTTTTTTTTTTTTTTTTTGTTATACTTAACTTTTATAGATAGACTTTTTATTTTTCATAAAAAGAAAATAATTTATTAGAAAGGAAAAAAAAAAATAAAAAAAAAGGCATAAAATATTACTAAAGTTAAATAATTTTATTAAATTATTTTTAAAAATAAAGTTTTCTTTATCACATTTATCTATTTAATTTGAAAATTATTCATTTTTTTTCATTTTTTTTAATGCTTTTTGTCTAACAATTTTAAGAGTTAAAAGAGAAATAGAATCAAAAAGAAATTTTGGTATACAGTTGTATAAACAAATTTGAATTCTGTGAAAAAAATAAGGAGATGATATAACTTTATAATACAAAATATTTCCTTCTCTCATTTTTTGTATTGCATTCTCAGCATATTTATCTGATGTTGGTACAAATAAACTTGGTTTTTTTATTTTTGATAATTTCGTTACAATAAATAAAGGTATATGACATTGTATTTCTATATTATTCT
>NW_021628235.1:1062-3784 GCF_900005855.1 Plasmodium gallinaceum | reverse complement strand
TATATTATTCTCTTTTAATTCAACCTAAAAAAAAAAAAAAAAAAAAAAAAAGATATATAAGTTTATTTTAGAAATATTTCTTATTATTTTATATATAATACGCTTAATGAATTTGCAAAAGAACAAATAGCTTCTTTAACTGATCCATATATAGTATATAATGGAGATGAATGCAAAGCTGTGACACCACTTGATGTAAATAAAATTAATCCTTTTTTTTTTTTTATCATTACTAAAATTAGAAAAAAAAAAAAAAAAAAAAAAATATATATATATATATATTTTTATTAATGAATTTGAATAAATATATATATATATAATGAAACAAAAAAATTTTAATTTATAAAAAATTTTATTACTAGGTAAAACTAATTTTGTCATAAAATATGAAGATAATAAATTGACATTTACTAATTGTTCTATTAGTTCTGTATCCATTTCATGATAATACTACAAAAAAAAAAAAAAAAAAAAAATTAAATAAAATAAAATAAAATAATAATAGATTTTAATAAATATATAAATGTGTTTATTTCCTTTTTATATTGATAATTTTTTTTTTTTTTTTTATACTAATGGATTAGGATAAGAAATTCCAACATTATTAATTAATATTCCAATATCTAAATTTTTTATTTTGTCTTCTATTATTTTATATGAAGAAAAATTGTTTTTATTATAATCAAAAGTTAAGATATCAATATTTCCTTTGTAGTTAGGATTTTTTTCTAATAAATCTTTTTTTATTTTAACTAATTCATTTTCATTTCTACTAATTAATAATAAATTTACATTCTGTTTTATCAAAGAATATGTTAAACTTTTACCAATACCATCAGTACATCCAGTAATTATAACCGTATTGCCATAATTTTTCAAATTTTTTAAACATATTTTAGATTTTAACTACAAAAAGAAAAAAAAAAAAAAAAATAAAATAAATAAATTTATTCGATTAAAATAAAAGAAATTACATAAATACAAAATAATGTAATGTATTAAAAAAAAAAAAATGTAGAAAAGTTTTGAAAGTATAAAATAAAAAAAAAATATCTTACATAATTAAATAACCAATAAAAATAATAAAATGTGTTTTTTAAAACAACTACTAAACCAATACAAAAAACGATTCTAACAAAATATAACCTAAGTAAATTTATCATTTTTTAAAATTTTTCTTTTTCTCTTTTTTTTTTTTTTTTTTTTTAATTTTTAAAACTAATTTCTTAAAGAAGAATAGAAATATATAATAAAATAAAATGTAATAAAATAAAATTTAATATATAGCAATATAATAGAATATAATGTAATAAAATTATAAATGTTAATTTTTTATTCTCATAAAAAATACAAATCTAGGTATGTATTTATATCAAAACTTCAAAAAAAAAAAAAAAAATTTTTAAATAAAATGTTGTTGATGTATGTTTAAAAAAAAAAAAAAAAAAAAAAAAAAAAAACATAAAATAAAATAAAAATAGAGATTAAAAAACAAAAAGAAAAATGAATATATAAAACTTAATTAAAAAAAAATATGTAATCTACACATTAAAAAAAAGTAAAATTAATATTATTTGAATAAATAAATAACTTAATAGTTTAAGAAAAAAATAAAGAATTGACAAATTAAATAAATTAGAACGAAAATTTAGTAAAAGCATACAAATATTGAACCTAAAAAGTGTAAAGTAAAATAAATTATTTTTGAGAGCCTTAAAGAAGAAAAATTAAAAAAAAATTAAATAAAAGGTATTATATCAAAATTTTTACTAAACTTTGTTTTATTTTAGTTAATCAATTTACGAAAAATCACAAATATTTTTAATAAAAATATCTAATTAGGTGTTATATATACATTTAAAAAAAAAAAAAAAAAAAAAAGAAAAAAAACTAAATTTAGTACACATTCTTACAACTTTATATAAAATGGTAAAAAAATAAAAACAAAAACAAAAAAAAAAATTTTTTTTTAGTCTTATATAAAAATATAGTATTTTGTAAAATTTTAAATTATATGTGTTTAATATATCTAATAACATGAGTAAAATATTTTTTTTCATATTTAAAATTATTAGAAAAGTAATATTTTTATTTTATTAGACTTCAATTTAATCTTCTACAAATTTTTTTCCTTTTTTTTTTTTTTTTTTTTATAGTTATTAATAGTATTTCTTTTTTAATTATTTATTTTAATAATTATACTATTGTTGTAATTAATGTTAATACAATTATTAGAGTTACTACATTTTATTTTTTTTTTTTTTTTTACATATTTATATATCAATGTTATTAATGCTTATAATTTCATTTAGCAAATAATCATATAACTCAAAATTTTCATCTTCATCTGAAGGAAGAACTTCAATAGTAACAATATTCGATGTATTTCTTAAATGTTGTTTTTCTTTTTTCTCATTAATATTATCAGAAAGACAAAAACAAGATAAAAAAAAAAAAAAAATGATTCCAGAATGACTTAGCTTCATTTTTTAAAACTTTAATTAAAATACTTTTATTTTTAATTATTAAAAGGTACAATATAAAGTTAATAATTTATATACATAAAACAAAAATAAAAACACAAATTGATAAAGTAAAATTATGAAAATTACAACAAATACATTATTTAAAATATAAAAATATTATATTAATAAAATAAAAAATATTTATTTTAGTATTATTTAAAAAATTCTTTTTTTTTTTTTTTTTTTTTTTTTTTTTA
>NW_021628234.1:82608-149904 GCF_900005855.1 Plasmodium gallinaceum | reverse complement strand
ACTTAAAAGATCAGAAAAATAAAGAATAATTGGAAAAGGTATTAAGAAATAATACAAGACTCTAGGGAAATAAAATCATGGAACTCAACAACAAATATAAAGTTTCTACTCAGGTACAAGGGAAACCTCGGCGTTATAACCCTAGACCATTGAGTGAAGAAATGTTATCAGAATTATATCGAAAAATAGATGAAATGATAAAAAAAAAAGTAATAAGTAAGGACATTAATGTAGATTCGACCTCACCAATAGTAATAGTTCGAAAGAAAACAGACCAAATGGAGAGTCACGTTAGACTATCGGTATTTAAATAAATTTATACTAGATGATTTATATGTCATCCCACACATGAAACGCATATTTCAAACGTTTTATGGAACAAAATGTTTTTCGCTAATAGCCCTCAAAAATGGATTTTGGAATATCGCATTGGAGGAAAATAGTAATCCATATACTAGATTTATAGTTCGAAGAGAGGAACATTTGTATTTAATGTATTGCCATTTGGACTAAAAACAAGTCCTACATAATTTCAAAGAATAATTGAAGATATTTTTATGCAATTAATTCAAGAGATTTATGTAGTTGTGCACATTGATGACATCATCATTCTTACAAAAACACTATTTGAACACGTAGAAATATTAAAAAGGGTATTTGAATTACTCTGTAATAATAATTTAGGAATAAATATAGAAAAGTGTGAAATGTTTAAAACATCTATAACGTATCTTGGGAAAGAGATAGATAGAAATGGTATAAAAACTACATTAGATAAATTGAAAACAATTATTGAGGCAGAACTATCTAAATCTAAAAAGCAATTAAGATCATACTTGGGAGCTGCTAATTATTACAGGAATTATATTAAGATTTTTTCAGAGTGGACTTCTAAACTAGTTCCATTGTTAACTAAGAAACAGAAATTTGAATAGAAAGAAGATCATTCAAAGGTTTTGGAGGAAATCAAGGATAAATGACAGAAATAACTTATCATTCATTCTAAGAATTAGGAAAACCCTATACTATTTATACTGACTCATCAGATTATGCTATAGGAGCTGTATTGACTCAAATTGATAAGGACACAGGTCAAACTAAATTTATTCATTATACATGGAAGAAATTAAATAAAGTACAACAAAGATGGAATACGGTCGAAAAAGAATTCTTTGCTATAGTGGTAGCATGTGATACATTCGATAATTATATTAAAGGATCTAAGACCTTAATTAAAACAGATTGTAAAGTTATTATTGGAATGGATTCAATTAACACTGGAAAATTATATCGATGGAAGTTAAGACTATCTGAATTTAACTTAGAATTTAAACATATTGAAAGAGTTCAAAATAGTTTAGCTGATTGGATCACTAGATCAATAGAAGATGAAACAGATCTTCCTAATTATATGACATTATATTGTAGTAAACCTCAAGGAATATATGAAGATCCATATGTTATACCTTCTTGCGAGGAAATAGCAAATGAAGCTAGAAAAGATAAAGGTAACATACCAAGAGACGTAGTATGGAAGGATGATTTCCTAGTTCACTATAGAATAGGAAAATCATATATATCAGAAAAATATAGAAATCATTTAATGTATTGGTTTCATAGTAGTAAATTCGCAAGACATTGTGGAGTAAATAAAACACTAAAGAAAATACAAAAACATTTTTGTTGGCCCAATATTAGTAAAGAAATTGAAGAATAAGTCGTAAATTGTCTGATTTGTCAAGTAATGCGTAATAGGAAATTTAAACCTAATAATAACCAAGCTTTATCAAAACCGAATGTATTTGATATGGTTTCATTAGATATTATAGAACCTAAAACATCAAAAGGTACAGAATACCATATACAAGTAGCAATAGATCATCATTCACGTTTTACGGTAACTAATATAACTAATAAAACATCTAATGGTATAGACACAATTAACATTATAAAGAAAACATGGATACCCATATTTGGATGCACTAGAAGCATTTTAACAGATCACGGTTCAATTTATACTAGTCAAGAATTTCATGACTATATTACAAATGAATTACAGATTAAATTATATAATACCAGCGCATATTATCCACAAGGATATGGTATAAGTGAAAGTTTTCATAAAAGCTTAGATTATATCATTAAGACTTTATATGAAGAAATAGTAAAAAATGCAGTACTAATATATAATAATACACCTCATGGAACTATAGGAGAAACACCCTATTTTGCCATGTTTGGAATAGATTGTATCTGTCCAGGGTTTGCAAAATTAGTACCAGAAACAACTTCTGAAATGAGGATTATATACTTAAACGATCGATGGAAGAACATACGCGAAGATGTTAATGAAATCAAAAGAAAACCTATAATTTTGAGTAAAAATATTAAGGTTGGAGATATTATCTCATACGAATTATTGGAATATGAAAGGAAGCAAATGAAACACTATAGTAGAAATATACCATATAAACCATATTGTTCATTTCCTCATAGGGTAACTAAAATTGAAAGCAGAATTCTGAAAGTATTACCTATATATTATAGAGGTCAAGAAGTACAAATTCCAATATCAAAAATAAAATTGTTGAGTAACAAAACAAGGGAGATTAATAAATAGCAATTACAGAATTTGATACAAGTTACGAATAAAAATAAACGGAAATTAAATCTGACGCATGATTTAAATTCTCAGGGTTATCTAGATATTCATAAACGGAATAGTATCACAGGGACGATATCAACGATAATCAGGACAAACGAATTGTAAAAGGAATATAAAAGGGACTTGATGTAATAAAACAATACAAAAATAACAAACTTAAGTAATAACCACTACTTTCCTTTGGTGGTGGAGTATGGTTAATAAAAGGCTTTATTAATCTTTTTTGAAAATAAAAGGACTGGTTAAATGAAGAATACGAAGTTGGTAATGCACACACACACAAAAAAAAAATTGATGATTTTTTTTTTTTTTGCACTTCATTTAAAAAAAAAAAGTACAAAGACTGTCAGGAAAAATTTTGATAAAAAAAAAAAATGCAAAGATCGTCACGAAAAAAAATTGATTAAAAAATCAATTAGAAAAATATTGGTTACCAATAAATAAATATAAAAAAAAAAAAAAAAGAAAAAAAAAGAATTTTTTTTTTTGGTAATGAATTATGATTTTAATGAATTTTGTAACAGAATGTTTTATACATATAACAATAAAATTTTCATGCAATTAATATTTGTATAATTTTTGATATTCGTAAATAATTGTTTATGTTTGTTAATTCAACAGAAATATATATTAATTGCTGAATGTAACTCATAATAAATAAACTAGTAATTTACAATAAATTAATAATTAATGTTCAATAAGGATTTAAATTTTTAATAAGAATAAAGATTTTTATTAAAGTAAATAAATGCCTATTGAAATTAAATAATGATGAATGAAGTATATTACGTAAATAAGGATCACTCATTCAAAGCATATAAAATATATACAAATACATCAAAACCGTAGAGGCAACTCTATATGCTCTTTATTAATTCGTTTGTTCATTACTCTAATAAAGTTACTGAACATCAAGTTAATAAATCAGTACTCTAGTAAAGTCATCGAATACCTAGTTAATAAAACAATTAATGAAGTACCTCATAAAAGTATTGATTACATACTTAAGACTATAAATAAGGGAAGAGATATATTTACTGAAGAAAAAGTGAAAAATGAAGTATTGATATATAATAATGCACCTCATGCAGCTTTAAGAGAAACACTATGCTTTACTATATTAAAAATAGATTATTTATGCCCTGATTTTTCAAGATCATTATCTTAAAATACTTCCGAAATAAGTACGATTTATCTAAATGGCAGAGGTAACCAGACATATGAGATTTAATTATATCCAAAGAAAAAACATTTGTAGCAATTTGTTTAATAAAAGGTATTATTATCCTTTTTAAGTAAAAAATAAATTGTTGTATGGGTAATACATGTAACCATGCATACCCTAAATAAGAAAAAAATTATTAACAACTAATTTTTTTTTTGTTTCTTTTGTAAGTTAAAAAAAATTATAAAAAAATATTTTTTTATTTTTTGAGAAAAAAAAAAGATTAATCTTAGGAATCAATTTTTTTTTATATGAAAAAAAAAATTTTTATACTTCTATAATAAAATTTTCATGTTTGTAATATTTATATATTATAATATATATTTCATTAATTATCTTAGTTTGTTAACTATAAAGCAGTGTACTTTAGTTTCTTAATTATTATTCATAACATTATAAATAAAAGTACATTTAAATGAAAATCAATATTCAATGAAAATTTAAACTTTTAATAAAAATGGGGATTTTTATTAAAGTAGATAAAAGCTCAATGAAGTATAGTGTATTTAAAACAGTTTACTGTCTTATAGCATTAAAGTTGTACATAAATTCAATAATTTAGTAGAGGCAGCTCTACTCTCCATTATTAATACTTTTATTCAATACTACAGAAAAGTCATTGAAGTTAAATTTATTATATCAATAATAGAAAATTATTAGATTAAATAAAAATATTGTTTTGGATATAATAAGTTGGTTTCATAATGAAAATTTATATATTAATGAAAATATGAAGAAAATTTTTTTATATTAGTAAAAGCATATCATAAAATGAGTATTACGCCAACAATAGTAAAAATATTAAATTAACATATTTCTATTTCAAGAATTACAAATGTTATATAACGTAAATTATTTTATGTTATGTAATATAATTATATAAAGTATACTTATTTATAACAAAAATATTCCTTAAAATATATAAAAATAGTAGAGATAACTTTGATCACTCCATATTAATTTTTATAATACTCTATCAAAGTATTTAAACGTTTATTTTATAGCCATGATTAATAATGATTATTACATATATATAATGAAAATTAAACTGTAAGAAAAAGAAAAAATGAAGAAATATGGTAAATCAGTTATTCAAAATTATATTGATAAAACCTATTTGTTTCTCGAAACAAAAAGGGATTTAAAAGAAAATTAAAAAAGATTTCATTCATTTTAAGAAATAAAAATATGAAGAAAAAAGTAAAGATAAAGTTTATGTTAATTTACAAAGGAGATTTCGAAGTCATGGTTCTAGACCTTCGACTGAACAAATGTTAGTACAGCTACGTATGAAGACTGATAAAACATCTTACTTCAGCATCATCAGATAATGCTGTTACATAAACTTTCTAAATATATAAATTAAATAAAAATAATACTAAAAAGAGAATATCATTTATCACTATGTATATAAGTATATATTTTGTCAATTAAAATTTTTATCTATTTCTTCAAAATTTCAACAGAGTAAAATGAAATAAAACCAAAAGTTGTCCGTGCAAAATATTTAAGAAAATGAATTATGTATACAAAAAAGTTAATGATTTTTATCATATATTTTCTTTTTTTTTTTGAACAGAAATTTTTATATTTTAAAATGTATTTTATATATAAACACACATTTAGAAAGCAAAAAAAAAAAAAAAAAAAAAAAAAATTTTTAGTGATTTTTTTAAACGAATGACAAATAATTAGTTCTGAAAAATAAAATATTAATAACATGAAAAAATTATTCTTTTGACATAAGATTGTAAATGTGCATTATATTTTAAAAATTTACAAATTATTATTTATTAAGTTTTAATAATAATATATAAAATCTTTATTAAGTTATATAAACATAATTATAGATTTTTAGATCATTAAAAATAAATAAAGTATTTATTTAATTCCAATTAAAGGATTTAATCTCAATATAAAATAAATTGTTTATTTAATATTGTATTGGAAAAATATAAAATAATTATTTAATTTACATAATAAATAATTTTATAAAAATGAAATTAGTAGAAGTCATTATGCATACTTTTCGCTAATTTGTTTTGTTAACTGTTCAAAGACTTTCGTAGTACTTTAAGCAGTCAAATTAATAAAAAGTAGGTAGAAAAAATCCCAATGATTTTATTAAAATACAATTAATTATTAAATATATTATTTAATTTGTGTTAATTAATATTAAATATTAATTTTATTAGTATTTATTATTTAAGATAATTTACACAATACATCATAAATGTAATGCATATTATTATGTTTTTAATCATTCATAAAAAAAAAAAAATTAATTTTTTTTTCTTTTTATTAAAATTTCTAAAGTTAGAATCATTAAACCCCCAAAAAAAAATAAAATATACTTTTTTTATATTTGCAAACGTACACCAAAAAAAAAAAAATAAAATCCATTTATAATATTTTTTTTTTTTTTTTTTTTTGTTTGGCGCTTGCATGGTAATTATTTATCTCCCACAAATCTATTAATTTTTATTTTCAAAATGTTTTACAATTCCTTTTATAGGCTAGTTATGAAAAATTTGTTATTAAAGGCATAATACCTTTTTTTAATAATTGGTTAATAAAAAGCTTCATTAACCTTTTTGGCTATAAAAGGACTAGCTATGTGGAGAATACATAGTTAGTTGTGCTAACTGAAAAAAAAAAAAAAAAAAAAAATTATTGGAATTTTTTTTTTGAGAAATGTTTCTTTCGAAAAAGATAAAGATAAAAAAAAAAAAAAATAATAAAAGATTTATTTTTTTTTTTAAGAAGAGAGAGAGAAGAAAAATCAGAGGGAGAGATTTTTTTTACAAAAGATAATGATATTTTTGTAAAGCGTTTAATTTGCATAATATTTATATTTTGAATTTGTGAGAGAAAATTTTATACATATGAAGATAAAATCTTCATGTAATTAATATGCATATAATTTATTTGCATTTTTAATAAGTATTTGTGTTTTGTTAATTCAATAGCAATATAAAATGATTGCTGAATATAACTCATAATAAATAAACTAATAATTATAATCAATTAATAGTTAATGTTAAATAAGTGTTTAAATTTTTAATAAAATAAGGATTTATTTATTAAAGTAAATAAATGCTTATTGAAGCAAAAGAATCCTGAGCGAAGTAGTTTATGATTAAAGATCATTCATTCAAAGCATATAAAAATATACATAAGTATAAAAAAATCGTAGAGTCATCTCTACATGCTCTTTATTAATTGGTTTGTTCAGTACTCTAGCAAAGTCTCCGAACATCCAGTTAATAAATCAGTAATATAATATTATGTGTAATTTTTATCCAGTAAAAATATATTGTAAAATAATATATTAATGAAGCATGTGTAAATTAACTTAAATAATAAATAATGGAATTAATATTTAAGGTTAATTAAGAAAATTAAATAATTTTTTTAATACTTTTATTTAGTTTAAGATGAGTAAAATTTTTTCCATGTATTAATTATTAATTAGTTTGTTCAATTCTAGCAAAGTATCCGAATAGACAATTAATAAATCAACTATTAATAGCTCTAATTGGAATTTATCATTATATTTTAAAAGATTATTTTATGTATAATTTATAGTTTTAATTTGGATTTAATTTTTTCTAACAAAAAAAATAATAAAATTTTATTAAAGGAAATAATTTTCTTAAAAGCTGTAGATATTCATTCATGTAAACTATATAATTAAAGTTTATATATTTGCATCAAAAGTCGAAATTTACTAAAATAAAATTAGTATGGACTATTCTACTGGCTCTTTATTAATTTTTTCTTTCAATAATCTAAAAAATTCAATGAAAAATTAATGAATCCTTTACATAGTATAAATATTTAGAATTTATGTATTATTTATAGGAATTATTTTTACGAGTAAAACAAGTAGAGATCATTACATATAATATTTATTAATTCGTTCATCATCTCCATAAAAGCACTTGAATATTCAAATAATAAATAAGATATATATTAAGATATTTTATTTTTATAAATATATTATAAACAATTTTTATTTTTATAAATACATATTTTTTACTGTTAATTTACTAAATAAAAGTTTTTTATAATTTATAATACATTGACTTTTCTTTCTTTATTAATGATATTATCTTATTAATATTCATATATATAATAAAGATTGTAATATAATAATATGCAAATTTTTCAAATCATTTTCATAAGTTTCATCATCATTTTTCCCTTTGTTTTTTTAAAATATTGTTTTCATCTTTTTTTCTTGTATCTCATTTATTAGTTTATCATAAATATACATTTGTAATATATAAACAGTTAAATTAATAGATAATGCGTAGAATTTTTTTTACTTGTTTTATTTATTATGAAACCTTATATCATACATGATTAAATGATTTTTATATAATTACTCTATACAATATGAAGTAAACTTTTTCTTATTCAAAAAATTTTAGTTCAACTTTTATAATTATATAAAAACTATTATATTTTCTTATAAACACAAATACTTCAAAGTTATTAAAATTATATATAAGAATTATACCTAATTTTTTTTATTTAACGTTCATAAAAAAAAAAATTTTTTTATATAAATATAAAAAAAATATAAATTTTTTTTCTATGAATTTTTACATACAAATATTAATATACACATAGTATTACATATGATTAATTATGGATATCTCATTATACATATTTTAGTATACGCATCTTTTTTTACATATCTTTACATAAGAATATATATGCGTATTATTGCATATGTATATTTTTTAATGGCTTGCACTCCTTGGAAATTTTTAACGTATTGTACTTTTCCTTATGTTAAAAATTAAAACATGTCTATGACATCTTTTATATGATATATACACACCGTAACTTTTAATTTTATTTTATTAGGTTCTATTGTGTATCTAAAAAGAAAAAGTACTAATTATTAAACATCTTGTTTATTTTTTTTTATATTTTTGTGGAATCATTTTTTAAGATTTTTCGTCTTATTTTTTTATTTAGAATATTTCTTCTGTTTTCTAGCCAATGTCCATTTCATCTCATATTTTGTTTATCTAATGCTTGTATTCCAATTTTTTCTTTTATAATTTTTAATGATTTTGATCTTTTAATTTTTTCTATATTCTTTTTTTCTCTTTTTTTCAACTATTCCATTCTATTTTTTTTCATCTCTGTCAAAATAATTCATTTTTCTTTGTCTATGTAAGCTCTGTTTTTTTTCTCCATTTTTTTTTATAGGGTTCTTTCTTTTTTTTTCTATGTATTCATTAAGAAATTCATTACTTACTGATTCCAATTTTTCCTTCATACATTATTTTAGCACTGCTTTCTATATCTACATTCATAACTCAGATATTAACTTTTCATTCTTTATTTCATCTAATTGTTCTTTTATATCTATTTTTCTTTTATATTTTCTAGTTTTCTATCATGATTTTTTTATTTTTATTTCTTTTAATTTTTTATATTCTTTTCTTTGATAATCTTTTAGTATATCCATAAACCAACTTTCTTTATTCCACACTCTATAATCTCTATTTTACTTTCTATCCATTGTTTCCATATCTTTTATTGCTTATCTTATGTAAACTTTTCTATTAAATCCTTTATTCCTGTCTTTTCTTCTTCTGCCGTTTATATAATTCTTCATAATTATTCGATTCTTTCTTTAAATTATTGAACCATTTTTTATTTTTCCATTTCCTTGATATTTTCATATTCTTTCATAATCGTTGTTTTCACAATATCTCATGTCTATGTGATATAATTCTTCTGCTTTTGCCTTCTATTTTCATTGTTTTTTCCTTATTCAATATACCTAAATATAATCCTTTTTTCTTTATTAATTCTTCCAAGAATATTTTAAAAAATTCTTCTTTTTTAAATTCCCATTAATCTTTTTGACATTCTTCTAATATCACTGTATATATCTCTATTATATTCTTTCATTTTAATTTTTTTTTCATTGTTATAGAATTGATCAATTCATCTATCTTTTTTTAATTATTTATATTATATTTCTTCTTTTTTTTTACCCTTTTTCGTTCTCTTTTCCTATCTTCTAGAGTCTCTTCTATTATTTCATATTTTTCTCCATTTTGTTAATTTTTCTTTTTCTCTTTTAAACTTTTTTTATATTTTTTATTATTTCATTCTCTTTCTATACTTTTGTATTCATCAATCATCTTATTAAATAATTTATCTTTATTTTCCTTTTCAATTCATTCTTTTAAAATATCTTACAAATGTATTTTCTATATAACTTTTTTCCTTTATGAAACAAGATTTTTAACTATATCTTCTTTTTTTTCTACAAAAAATTTTCGTTTAACTCTTCTAAGTATTTCTTTTCATTATTTTTCCATTCTAGCATTAACATTAAAAATCGTTTTTCTTTTTTATATTTTTGTGTTTTATCCTTTCTCTTCTCTAAAATAGAATTTTTACTTTTTCCATTTATAATATATTATCTTTCTACCAAAAATTGTTTATTTTTTCAACTTTTCCATGATTGTTTTAAAAAATTTTTCTTTATCCTTTTATCATTCTTCTTTCTTGTACTCTTTGATACCAACAAATATACTGTATATATACTTTTTGTAGTTTTCTATTTCATTATTTTCTTGATCTAATACTTACATATTTTCATGAATTTTCTCTACTTTTACAGTGTCTTTTTTGCTTACTTCTTTCATATGTGCTTCTTTTTCATACTCCTTTAATAAATCATTAAAGCTTTCCTTATTTTTTTTTATAAACAATTTTCTTCGCTTCTTCTACCATTTGCTTCAAATTTATTTTTGTTTCTCTATCATAGGGTTTTTTCCTATTTCTATTTTCATCTTTTCTGATTCTTCTAATATTTTTTCATATACATTTTTTTCATCTTTCCACTTTTATAATATTTTTCTATTTTTCTATTCATTTAGTCTACAATAATTTTTATTTCTATAGTGAAATGTTACAATTTTATTCCTTCTGTATGCCTATTATATTTTCTTTCTCTCTTATGTTATATTATAAGTTATCATTTTTCCATTTTTCATGAAAAAATTGTATGAAATTTCCTCTATTTAATTCTTATTCCTCTTTTTGACATTCTTCTGATATTATCATATGTATTTCTATCAATATCTTATCTTTACTCATTTTTTCATTAATTGGGATCTTTCTTTCTATATTTTTATATTTATTATGTGACTTTTCTTTGTTCATATGTCTGCGTTTTTTCATTTTGATATTTATCACTATTTGTTTTTTATAATTTCCAATTTATATTAAATTTCAATTTTCTTCACTTCTCATAACTTATTTTCTGATTAGCTTTTTTCTATTTTTGATTCTTCTTCAGGTTCTTTCAGAAGCTCATATTTCCTTCTTTCAGGTTCTTCTTCATTATACCTTTTCTATTCAACGTTTCTTTCATTTTAATATATTACTTCACATGATAAAAATGGAATTTGGTTGGATAACAATGAATGTTTCATTTATTCTACTCATTTTATTTTAAAATATTTTTCGGGTTCTGATTTATTTTCTATTCTTATTTCTCTCATTACTTTTCTTTTATATACGTATAACAATCTAATATCCAATAGTATACTATATTATGTATTAAAAATCAAATATATATACGTTTCTTTTTAATAATAAAGTTGTAATAGAATTTAATATTTTAAATTAATATAAAAATATTTATAGTTTTCAATTTTAATTTATCCTTTATAGAGAACGAAAAAAATAAATAATATAAAAAATAGTCCCAAATAAAATAACAAGAGAAACTATACTTTGTGGATATTTATTTTGGGACTGTATTATATGAAGGTATTATTGTAGGAGCATTTAGAATAATTGCAGTGAGATTACTTATATTTGTTTTATCACTATTATTATATTAAGGTATATTTGTTTATATATTTCTATGTTGCATCATAGAAAAGTTATGCAGGTAATTTATTAGATTCCTGTTTGGTGACATTGCTAGAACAAAGAACAAATAAATTAATAAATAACATGTAATGTTTCCTCTACTTATTTAATGAATTTATGTATAATTTTAAATTTTATTAAAAACTAAACTATATTATATATATTCTGCAGCGTTGAGCATTCTTTTTTTTCAAGAGGAACTTATTCAATAAAATAAAAATCCTTATTTTAATTAAAAATATAAATCTTCTTTAATTATTGATTCTATGTGCATATATTTTATTTGTAATGTTATGTTTAATATGTAGCAATTCAAATTAATTGCTCAAAAATTAATAAACATAAGTAATTAATGAAATACGAATTAATTTACGTAAGCATTATAAACATGAAAATTTTATTATCATTTATATAAAATTTTTTCATTAAATTCAAAACAAAAATTTGCTAAATAGAAACTCTTTTGTCAATAAATCACTTTTTATATTTTTCAAACATTATTTTTTCTACCATTCAATTTTTATTTTTTTTTTATCTAGCACTTGTATGGCTAACTGTATATTTTTCGTATGGCTAGTTATATTCATTCTCAAAAAGGTTAATAATTCCTTTTGTTAATCAGTGAGTTGGTATAAATAATAGTCATTAAAGTGTTCGATATTATTTAACTGTTATTATTAAATACAAATATAGTATTACTAATTGTAGAAAAATATTAAATTTTTGATAAAGTAGATGTAGTTGATGAATTAAAAATGGCTAAATGAAGTAAATGGAGTATATAATGATGAAATAGGAGTAAATATAGTGGATAAAATATCTGGAATTATTATAGTGAAAAATTTTAATAAGAATCAACCTTTTTTTACTTCTCAGCATTTGTTTTAAAAGAACTCTATATTTATAAAATTTGGAATCTCTTACTGTCTATGTCTTTTTACTAATAAAACTTGTTTTTTCTCTTTATTCCAAATATCAAATTCAATAGTACTACCCAAGTCTATGTGAAATTTTATACATGAGTTTCTCTTTCCAAAATAAGTTTATTAATTCAACTTCTTATATCATTCGTTTCTAGATACATTGATTCTACAATAATACAATTTTTAATATTTTTATGTGGGTTTTTAGTATTTCATATCTTCATATTCTCAATAATAGGGTCATGGGTTATATCTATATGTTTAATAAGATTTTGAAAATAAAATTTCCTCTAAAAATACCATATATAGAAATTTTTACAATAAGTGCTATTATTTATTATTTTAGAAAATTGTCTATTTCTTTTTTCTACTAAAATTAGAATTCCATATCATTACTCGAGAATTTTTCTTATCATTAATACTTTAAAAATAATTTTTACTTATAGTAATCAAGTCTTTCATTGCCTGCAATTTTATATTATCTCCAACTAAAGTGAAATTATTTCCAAATAGGGTATTATGATCTAAAACTATTAGAATCCGCCTTTTACAACTAATAGGATTAATGAAATTTTTTCAACTCTCATCATTGTCTTTACTTTTTTATTCATTGAAAAGGATATTCTTTTTTTCATTGAAATCTTTCACACACTTATCTGTTAAATGAGTATATCTCTTATATCTTATTTTTTTTTTTACTCCTACTGTTCTTTCTTTTCTATCTCTTATTGTTTCTAACTTTTTGTAAATGTTCATTCAATGTTATTTTAGTCTTCCATAAAGTTTATAATATTATTTTTTTATTTTTAGTTTAAATAAATAATTTAAAAAAAAAATATATATATGTATAATATTTTCTACTTATAAATTTTATATATTCTAATAAAAACTCAATTATTTTAAAGTGAAAATAATAAATATAATTAGGTAAATAACAATATAAATTAATGTTTTAATTTATAAGTAAAATTTAATAAATGAAGAGAAAGCTCATATAATAACGTTCTAATTATATATTGTATTTTCTCATTTTAATTATTATTTTGAACCTGTATTTTTTTTATACTGAAATTACAATTTATTTTATTTATTCAACTTTTTTATTAAATAAATATAAATTAATTTATTAATAATCTTCTTGAAAAAATTTACACAAGATCAATAAACAACATTGTTGATTAGTCTTCATATTTTAATATGATTTTATATATCAGAATTAAATGTTGTTATATTCATAGTTTATTTTTAGAAAAAATTTATATTTCTTTCATGCAAATATCAAGAAATGCATGCATTGAAAGGATAAAAAAGATATCTATTAATTTTTTCATTAACAAATTTATACACATTTCTCTTAATTTTTTTCAATTACATCTACAAAAATAAATATTAATTTAAAAAAAAATATATTTTATTTTAATTCTTTTTATTAATGATTTTATGATAAACATAAATTGTATGAAAAATTCAATGTTATAAAAAAAAATAGATATAATAGTTATAATAAATGTAATAATTTAACTTTTAAAAGTACTATATTTAATAGGGATAACAATTATAACTATAAATGAAAAATAAATTTTAATATAGGTTTTACATAGAATCATAATAAGTTTATCTTCATTTTTATAGTAGTTAAACTTAAATGTAAATAATATATTTTATTTTTGCTATTTTAATAATAGATAAATAAAATAAACTAATTTAAAATAAATAAATTGTTTATTAAAACATTTATAATACATTAAATAAAAACATATTAGCTCAATATTTTTATTATTTTTAATATATTAATTATTTTATAAGAGGTATCAATCAAATTTAATAATGAATTATTCATATTTTTGATAAAACCTAATTATTAATTTAAAATTCATTAGTTATATATATGATAATTTCATTTCTACTAATTTATCACTTTTTATAAAAACTGTTATCACTCCAAAAAAAAATAATAATTTATCAAAAATAAACAGTTCGTTTTCTTGAAAATCAAGTGTTATAACAATTAAGAAATTATATGAAATATTATCAATAACAAGTATAATTATAGAAAAAAAGTTAAAATTTATTTATTTATGTAATAACATTTTCAAATATAATGTTAAGGTATTCTATTAAATAGTTAGCCTTTGATGTTAACCCTCTGTTTTGCACTGAATTATGAATTAAATTATTTTAAAGAGTAATTCGTTTCAATAATTATTTTTCAAAATATGTAATTTAAAAAAAATAATATATATTTTTTCTTTAATTCAAATAAAATCATTAAAAAAAAATTTTTCTTTTAAAGAAATAAATTTAATTAGTTACATGCATTCCAGTAAACAGTTTGCATATTATTTTGACTATAATTATTCTATTTTTCATATAAAATTTATGTGTATATATATATATATATATATATATATATATATATATATATATATATATATATATATATATATAACGTGTTACATTCCATTTTATTAATAAGAATTAATTAATAACTAAGTTCATAATATTTAAGTTTATTCATAATGTGTAAAACATATAAATTATCAAGCCACATATAATTAATAAATCACATGCATCTTTAATTTTATTTCATTGTATTTCTAAGATTTACATTTAATGTCCAAAAAGTTTAAGTAAAAAATAAAATATATATAAATTTCATTTAGTTTCGTTACATAATAATTGTAACTTAATTCATAAATATATATGTGCCATATAATTATTCATCTTTTTTCTTAATATATATTTTTTTATAATAAAAAATGTGGATATGTATACAAATTCTGTTTTATTTTTAAATTTGCTTTTTTATTTACGAAAATTTAACTAATATATAAATTCATCATTTAATTAAAATGCATTCAATGCCTTTTATATAGTTATTACAATACAGTTATTTCAGCTTGTATTATGTACATTTGTGTATTATGTATTTATATCACTATAGTGCATTTTGTTTTTTTCTTAGATATTCTATTTATTATTATAAAATGATGTAAACAATGTTGCATGTGGACTTTTTAATTTCTGTTACTTCATTAACTTAAACAATTTATTATGACATAATATTATTTTAACATCATCAATTACATATAGATACTAGTACAAAATTACCATGAAATATATAATTCTTTTTTATAATTTTATTTTCTCTATCATAATTAATATTGCATAATAGTAATTTTATATTAAAATTTTACAATTAATTACATCTTAGAATTATTCATAATTCTATATTCTTGAAAATTCATAAAAGAATCATTCATTCTGTTAAATATATTTAAAAAAATTATCTTTTTCTTAATTCATTAAAGTAAAAATTACCTCTTTATTAAAAACATTTTTAAATGAGAACATTATTATCTACTAATTTTATAATAAAAAAAAAAAAATTTTAAATTTTAATTATTTTTACTTTTAATGATAGACGAGATCATTAACTTTACCTAAAAATTTTTAATTTGTAAATTAAAATTTTTTTATATAAAATATTCTTTTAAAATAAGAAAGCAATATAATTAAATGTGAATACATAAACAAAATATTAGGATATAAAATTTTAATTAAAGTTATTTATAAATATTTTAGATTTTTTTATTAATGATATTTTTTCTAAAAAATAAAATTAAATAAATAAATAATATTCAGAATTTAAAAACATAAATCTTATACAAAAAAAATATTAAGGAAATAATTAAAAAAACTATAAATAATAAGAAGTAAAATATTTACACTTTATATGATTTTTAAAAATGGCACTTCTATATAATGAGGGATGTCCAAATTCTGAAGAAGACTTTACCAAATGCAATATGCTTGCATGTATAATACGTGGGGGTAAGTTCAGAACCCATCATTGCGATCCTGCATTTAAATCAGTTAACGTAAAATATCCTTCTAGAAATATTTCAAATAATCCTGCAAAAAATATATTTACATTTGAGCATTCGACACCACCTAATAGTTTTCAATCTAAAGTAACTCTTCTTTCAAATAATGATGGTGAAATTGTGTTTCTATATGAAAAATATATGCAAGAATTTAGCTATTCATCTGAAGTATTTTTATGCCGTTTTCGAGATAAAGACCAAAAATTAATATTTTGTGAAATAGTTGACAAAATTTATTTGGGAAAAACTCTTTCTTTTAATTCTATTGATATTATCGATAAAAAAGGAAGAGAAAATTATAGAATTAGACTAAAAAATTTAAAGAATCCCAGACACATAAGTCGTATATTAAAATATGATGATATATATTTTAGTAGGGATGCTTGTCATTATGTAGAAGAAGGATATTCTCATGAAAATATTTGCAGATATTCCATATGTAGAAAGGATCAAAATGATCATACATCATGCGTGGATGCTAAATTTAATGGAAAATTGTTTCATTTACAGAAACATTCGCAACGTCATGAAGGAAAGGAAAAATTTATATATCTCCCAAAAAATTGCCTAAATGATGGTTTGAAAATCGATTGTACTCCTTATTTATGCGAATATGAGAGGCCACATGAATTAACGCCATGCAAAAAGTTAGATATTAGTATTGTGAAGAATATAATACCACATTCAGAAAGTTCGGAAGTGAAACTCACAAGAACTAAAAATTTAGTTCATGAAAACAATTTAAACATGTATTCTCTTGTTGCAATGTCTTTTATTCCTTTCTTAATTATATTCTTTTTCATAGGATGCTATATGTATAAAACCATTAAGAAGAATAAATCAAGAGTAAGCTAATTATAAAATTTTGAAATACATTAATCTTATTATGTATATATACACATATACATTTTTTTATTTTCCATTTTTTTTTTTTTTGTATTTTGTTAATTTAATAAAAGAAAAAATACAAAAAAAATATATAAGTTCATATCATGTTTATTAAATAAATTCTATACGTTTTTTTTTTTAGAAAATAAAGATGAGCTCTAAAGAACCATAATTGTTGCTTTATTAAAAAATCAAGTATTTTAGCTAAAGAATATATGTAAAGAATAAGAAGAAACTTTTATTTTTCCATTTTTTTCCCTCACTAGAGTTTTTGTGTTTAATCCCAAGTTATTATTTTAGTAACGTATTGATTAATTTTATAATGATTTCAAAAATTATTTTTAATTATCTTTAAATAAACTAAATTACAAGTAAATTAACATATAGAATTAACACAATATAAATATTTCATTTTGCATAACATTTTTAAGTCTTTAAAAAAAATAATTTTATTCAATTATTTTTTCTATTCATAATCTATGAACATAATCCATATATTTAAAGCTGTTAATGTTTCTTTTATTTTTTTTAAATTTCACACAAAAGTAAAACATTTTCCTATAAATTATAAAAAGTAATTTTTAATTTAAGTTGTTTCATTTTTTTCCTAGAAAAATCTAGAAAAAAAAATTTTCTAAACAAAGTATCTACTCTTAAGGAAATATATATTTATTTACATTTAAAGTAAAAGTTTATAAAAAAGAAATTTTTTTTTTGTAGGGTTACTAGTTTGACTTTAAAATTACCTTTAATAATTAGTTTATCTATTTGATAATGTTAATTATGCTCTACACATGAATCTAATATGTATGCAAGAAGAATTAAAACCTATTTTATTTTGAATATACAAATAATAAAAATTATATACATGTATATTATTAAATAGAATTTTATTAGATAATATTTATTTTTATCCTCAAATATATTTAACGGTAATTTAAAACTGTGAATATTTGAATAAATAAAAAATTTCTATTCGAATATATTTTATATTGAGCATTAATACACTAATTAATATTGAAAAGTTTCTAATAACTCAACTGAAACTTATTTAGAAAATTAATGCATTCATAAATTATTATCAATTTTTTCTTTAACTTCCTCATAAATGAGTACTAAATAAAATTTAATTCTTTTTTTTAATAAATGGCTAATAAAATATATATTAAATTGTCTTTGTACTAATCAGGTAAATATAAACATTGTTTCCTGAATTCCTGATTAAAAATCATACAAACTAAAATAATGTAAATAAACAAAGAAAAATTACATGCAATTCTAAGAATTCTATATTTATTAAAGCAAAATTAAAATAAACATGTTTTTGTTCTAATATGTATATATAAATATATAACCTTTAATTTTTTGTTATTTGTTATGTTCATTAATATTTATTTTATTAAAAATAATAAAATTAAAAGAGGTACACATTTTGTAGTAATAAATATAAATAGCTAAGAATATTCAACGAAAAAGTAAAGAAGATATACAAGGAAGGAGATAAAAATATTTAAGAATAAATATATTTTATTGAGAAAACACTTTTATTAAAAATATTATGCTTATATTTGCTTATAAGGTTTCATATATATTATTTAAGCGTCAATTTAAAGGATTTAAATATTTTTAAATAATTAAACACATAAATTTAAATATTATTTCTCATTAAAATAAGCAATAAGACCAGTTAAAATTAGTGAAAATTACTCTTTCTATCCTTTATTAATTTGACTCATGAAAATATTATGAAGATCTTTTATCGAATCAATAATAAACTATCTAAGTGTAAAGTGGTAAACATTGAACATTTTAAAAGATTTTGAACAAATGCTATTCGAATAGCTGAAATTAGTAAAAATAATATATATTTTATAAGATAGATCGTATATTAAATGAGTAATAAAAAAATTTTGTAGATTAATGAATATATTAGTTAGTAATAATGATGCAAAATTGACTAACTATTAATTACTCGTCCAATAACTTTGCTAGAATACTGAACAAACAAAATAACAAAGAGCATGTAAAGTTGCCTCTACTAGTGTAATGGATATAAATATAATCTTTTATTCTATGAACTAGTAGATTGTTTGTGTGGTTCTTTAATAAAAGATGTTATTAACCTTTTTGAGAGTAAAGAATAATAGCTATATGGAAAATAAATAGTTAGCCATGCAAGCTCTAGATAAGAAAAAAATTAGTTTTTAATTTCTTTTGCCTTCTTTTTTAAATCTGAAATACATAAAATAATATATATTTATTTTTTTAAAATAATTTAATTGTCAAAAAATTAAAAAAGAAGAGTTGTTAACTAAAAAGTTTCTTGAATATTTTGTCATAAATTTATACAAGAAAATTTTATATTGACAGTAATAAAATTTTTGTGTTTTATAGTAAATATATAATTTATTTCATATTTTGTTTATTATTTGTATTTGTTAATTTGAAAGCAATAGGTTTGAATTACTAAATATTAATTGTAATATTATAAGTTAAATATACGTAATTAAAAATCAATAATTAATGAGGTTTTATATTTTTAATAAAAATAGGGATTTTTATTAGAGCAAATAAATACTTCTTAAAAAAAATAAATGATCAATGAAATAGACAATACATATAAAACAGTTTCGTTATTTATAGCCTTAAAATTATACATAAACTCATAAAATTATTATAGGAAACTCTACATGCTTTTTATTAATCTGTTTATTCAATACTCTAGGAAAGTTATTGAAAAGAAAATTAATAAATCAAGCTTATAGGTGCCATTTTTAATCTTTTATTTTTAATTTTAGTAACCCTATTTAGCAAAAACTCTTAAGATTGATGGATTATTACTACTGTAATGTTTCAATTAATAATTTTCACAATCTGATAACTTGTATAAAGTATTATTACCAACATTGATATCTTTATTTGATACTAATGATTTCTCCTTCAATTAATTCAAATCTTTATATATTTATTTCCATCTATTATTTAAATAAATTATTCTCATTTCTAAAGTATTTTTAGGTAGTAATCTTGAAAAAACAGGAGATATACAATTCATTCCAAACATAACAAAATATGGTGTTTCTCCTATAGTTTCATGATGTGTATTATTATATATCATTGCTGTATTTCTCACCATTTTTTCAACTATATATCTTTTTCTTCTAATGTAGTCTTAAATATTGGTTAATAAAAGGCTTCATTAAACTTTTTTGTTATAAAAAGGACTAGCTATGTAAAGAATACGTAGTTGGTTGTGCTAACTAAAAAAAAAAAAAAAAAATATTATTGGAATTTTTTTTTGAGGTATTTTTCTTTTAAAAAATGGAGATAAAAAGAAAAAAAAAAAAAGATATTTATTTTTTTTTTGATGATTTATTCAGAGAAGAAAAAAAAATTGGTAAAATAAAAATAGAGAGTAAGATTTAATACCAATAAAAATGATATTTTAAAAAGATAATAATGTTTTCATAAAAGAGTTTAATTTGCATAATATTTATATTTTAATATGTGAGAGAAAATTTTATACATATGACAATAAAATTTTCGCGTAATTAATATTCGCATAATTTATTTGCATTTTTACTAATTGTTTATGTTTGTTAATTGAACAGCAATACATATTATTGCTGAATGTAACTCATAACATATAAACAAGTAATTTATAATTAATTAATAATCAATGTTCAATAAGGATTTAAATTTTTAATAAAAAGAAGGATTTTTATTAAAGTAAATAAATGCCTATTGAAATTAAAGAATGCTGAACGAAGTAGAACACATAATTAAGAATTACTCGTTCAAACCATTTAAAAATATATATAAATACAACAAAATCATAAAGGCATCTCTACATGCTTTTTATTAATTTGTTTGTTCAGTACTCTAGTAAAGTCACCGAACACCCAATTAATAAATCAATTGGCGACAACGGGAGGAAGTCCAAAACAGAACAAACAAAACCCATATTGGATTAGCACTTAAAGATGAAGGAAGATATAAAAAGACTCGGATTAGAGATATTTGAAGATATAGTAAAATTTGAAGAAACATATACATTCCACATAAAGAAGAGACAAGAAGACTCGAAAGTAACGATGCCAGATAAATTACCAGAGTTGGATGAAACGTCAATAGAAGATTATTTCCATTGGTTCAGAATTTTTGAAAGTAAAGTAAGGTTGAATAGGTTAACTAAGATAGAAACATGTATAGTGCTAGAATCATTATTTTCACTAGTTAGTTCAATGTAAATAACTCATTTATCGGGAGACGATAATATAAAAAACATGTTACAACTAAAGATTAGATTAGCCAAACAGCTGTTTAATAATAAATATGAGAGGATTGAGCAAATAAAAAAATTATGGAACGCTAAACGGGAGTTAAATATAAAAGACGCTATGAGTTCATTCATTATGCATTGTACAGTATATGCTAATAGTTGTTTAGCTTTTAAAGAATCTAACTTTATTCATTTGAATGATTTATGGATATGCTTTTTATTACGTATACCAGAAAAACATATGAAGAAAGTTAATAACGACATACCAAAGAATATGACATTTATACAGGCCATGTTTTTTTTATTGAGATTTGAAAATGGTAAAATAATAAAGAAAACTCCACAACTAATTCAAATAGGTGCGGTAAGTTATGAATAAAATAATAGGATAAGAGCAATGAAAGGCGGAACATTTAACAGATGTTACTGTTTAATCGAAAAAGCCCATCTTAAAAAGGATTGTATACATAGAAAAAAAAATTTAGTAATTGTAATATGATAGGACATTTGGTATCAGTATGCAGAAATAAAGTGATTCGAGATAAAGAAGATGAAATTAAAGGTATAATAACAGATAAAAGATATGATTTAAGTTTTAAAATAATCAAAAATGAAACTAATCCACAGAAAATCCGACAAATGCAAAAATACCTTAATAAACAATTGGAACATCTGGAATGACAAAAAGAAAAGGCATAAGAAAGGTATAAAGAAAATAAACCTAAAGAAAGTGATGAAGAGAAGGATAGAAAGAGGAATAGAATTAATAAGATATTTGAGAGTAAAGAAATGGATATCAACAAGGAATCCTATGAAGATGGAACAGACTCAGCAGAATTTGGATCATCTGTTAATAGGACTATCGAACTTGAGGGAGAACAAGGACGATGTATAAATGGGGAACAAACAGTAGAAATTAATGGACATAACGTTAATGTATTACTAGATACAGGAGCAGATCTATGTTCTGTATCAACGATTTCATCAAAAGAACTAGGTATAGATCCAGATACATCAATGCAACGAATCAGGGTTTGTGGAACATATAATAGAGATATTGCAATGAAATCTAAAAAGGTGAAAATATTTAAATAATCTACTAATATAAAAGTATTCATCAGATTTGCAATAATCAAAACAAATAAACCTCTTATATTACTTAGAGGTTTAGTAATGGACGAATTAATATATTCCATCATAAAAGGAAAAAAATAAACATATGTATATCATGGAAGTTAAATCTGAAGTAAAAGTAGATGAATTAGAGAATTCGAATAAAGAAACTATTGAGAATTTTATTGAAGGATCTGACTTAAAAGATCAGAAAAATAAAGAATAATTGGAAAAGGTATTAAGAAATAATACAAGACTCTAGGGAAATAAAATCATGGAACTCAACAACAAATATAAAGTTTCTACTCAGGTACAAGGGAAACCTCGGCGTTATAACCCTAGACCATTGAGTGAAGAAATGTTATCAGAATTATATCGAAAAATAGATGAAATGATAAAAAAAAAAGTAATAAGTAAGGACATTAATGTAGATTCGACCTCACCAATAGTAATAGTTCGAAAGAAAACAGACCAAATGGAGAGTCACGTTAGACTATCGGTATTTAAATAAATTTATACTAGATGATTTATATGTCATCCCACACATGAAACGCATATTTCAAACGTTTTATGGAACAAAATGTTTTTCGCTAATAGCCCTCAAAAATGGATTTTGGAATATCGCATTGGAGGAAAATAGTAATCCATATACTAGATTTATATTTTTTTTTAAAGTGAGGAATTAAAGGAAATATTTTTTATGATGAATTTTGAAAAAAGAAAATTTAATACATATAACAATAAAATTTTCATGTANGTAAAATAGAGATTATAGAGTGTGGAATAAAGAAAGTTGGTTTATGGAAATACTAAAAGATTATAAAAGAAAAGAATATAAAGAATTAAAAGAAATAAAAAGAAAAAAATCATGAGAGAAAACTAGAAAATATAAAGAAAAATAGATATAAAAGAACAATTAGATGAAATAAAGAATGAAAAGTTAATATCTGAGTTATGAATATAAATATAGAAGGCAGTATTAAAATAGTGTATAAAGGGAAAATTCAAATCAGTAGATAGTGAATTTTTTAATGAATACATAGAAAAAAAAAAGAAAGAACCCTATAAAAAAATAGAGAAAAAAGACAGAGCTTACATAGACAAAGAAAAATGAATTATTTTGACAGAGATAAAAAAAAATAGAATGGAATAGTTGAAAAAAAGAGAAAAAAAGAATATAGAAAAAATAAAAAGATCAAAATCCTTAAACATTATAAAAAAAGAAACTGGAATACAAACATTAGATAAACAAAATCTGAAATGAAATGGACATTGGCTAGAAAAAAGAAGAAATATTCTAAATAAAAAAATAAGACGAAAAATCTTAAAAAATGAATTCCACAAAAATATAAAAAAAATAAACAAGATGTTTAATAATTAGTACTTTTTCTTTTTAGATACACAATAGAACCTAATAAAATAAAATTAAAAGTTACGGTGTGTATATATTATATAAAAGATGTCATAGACATGTTTAAATTTTTAACATAAGGAAAAGTACAATACGTTAAAAATTTCCAAGGAGTGCAAGCCATTAAAAAATATACATATGCAATAATACGCATATATATTTTTATGTAAAGACATGTAAAAAAAGATGCGTATACTAAAATATGTATAATGAGATATCCATAATTAATCGTATGTAATAATTTGTGTATATTAATATTTTTATGTAAAAATTCATAAAAAAAAAATATATGTTTTCTTTATATTTATATAAAAAATTTTTTTTTTTTATGAACGTTAAATAAAAAAAATTAGGTATAATTCTTATATATAATTTTAATAACTCTGAAGTATTTGTGTTTATTAGAAAATGTAATAGTTTTCACATAGTTATAAAAGTTGAACTAAAATTTTTTGAATAAGAAAAAGTTTACTTCATATTGTATAGAGTAATTATATAAAAATCATATAGTCATGTATGATATAAGGTTTCATAATAAATAAAATAAGTAAAAAAATTTCTACGCATTATCTATTAATTTAACTTTTTATATATTACAAATGTATATTTATGATAAACTAATAAATCAGATAAAAGAAAAAAAGATGAAAACAATATATTAAAAAAATAAAGGGAAAAATGATGATGAAACTTATGAAAATGATTTGAAAAATTTGCATATTATTATATTACAATCTTTATTATATATATGAATATTACTAAGATAATATCATTAATAAAGAAAGAAAAGTCAATGTATTATAAATTATAAAAAACTTTTATTTAGTAAATTAACAGTAAAAAATATGTATTTATAAAAATAAAAATTGTATATAATATATTTATAAAAATAAAATATCTTAATATATATCTTATTTATTATTTAAATATTCAAGTGCTTTTATGGAGATGATGAACGAATTAATAAATATTATATGTAATGATCTCTACTTGTTTTACTCGTAAAAATAATTCCTATAAATAATACATAAATTCTATGTATTTATACTATGTAAAGGATTCATTAATTTTTCATTGAATTTTTTAGATTATTGAAGAACAAAATTAATAAAGAGCCAGTAGAATAGTCCATACTAATTTTATTTAAGTAAAATTCGACTTTTGATGCAAATATATAAACTTTAAATATATAGTTTACATGAATGAATATCTACAGCTTTTAAGAAAATTATTTCCTTTAATAAAATTTTATTATTTTTTTTGTTAGAAAAAATTAAATCCAAATTAAAACTATTAATTATACATAAAATAATCTTTTAAAATATAATGATAAATTCCAATTAGAGCTATTAGTTGTTGATTTATTAATTGTCTATTCAGATACTATGCTAGGATTGAACAAACTAATTAATAATTAATACATGGAGAAAATTTTATTCTTCTTAAACTAAATAAAAATACTAAAAAAATTATTTAATTTTCTTTATTATTCTTAAATAACAATTCTATTATTTATTATTTAAGTTAATTTACATATGCTTCATTAATATATTATTTTACAATATATTTTTTCTGGATAAAAATTACACATAATATTATATTACTAAAAAAAGGTATTATGCCTCTAATAACAAATTTTTCATAAATAGCCTAAAAAAGGAATTGTAAAACATTTTGAAAATAAAAATTAATAGTTGTGTAGGAGATAAATAATTACCCATGCAAGAGAAAACAAAAAAAAAAAATGTACGCGCTTTTTGCGTACAACAAAAAAAAAAAAAAAAACACGTGTACCAAAAGTATGCACACAAAAAAAAAAAAAAATATTATAAATGCATTATATTTTTTTTTTTTGGGTGTACGTTTGCAAATATAAAAAAAGAACCTTTTATTTTTTTTTGGGGGTTTAATGATTCTAACTTTAGAAATTTTAATATAAAGAAAAAAAAATTAATTTTTTTTTTTTTATGAATGATTAAAAACATAATAATATGCATTATATTTATGATGTATTGTGTAAATTATCTTAAATAATAAATACTAATAAAATTAATATTTAATATTAATTAACACAAATTAAAAAATATATTTAATAATTATTGTATTTTAAATAAAATCATTAAGATTTTCTCTATCTACTTTTTATTAATTTGACTGCTTAAAGTACTACGAAAGTCTTTGAAGAGTTAACAAAACAAATTAGCGAAAAGTATGCATAATGACTTATACTAATTTCATTTTTACAAAATTATTTATTATGTAAATTAAATAATTATTTTATATTTTTCCAATACAATATTAAATAAACAATTTATTTTATATTGAGATTAAATCCTTTAATTGGAATTAAATAAATACTTTATTTATTTTTAATGATCTAAAAATCTATAATTATGTTTATATAACTTAATAAAGATTTTATATATTATTATTAAAACTTAATAATTAATAATTTGTAAATTTTTAAAATATAATGCACATTTACAATCTTATGTCAAAAGAATAATTTTTTCATGTTATTAATATTTTATTTTTCAGAACAAATTATTTGTCATTCGTTTAAAAAAATCACTAAAAATTTTTTTTTTTTGCTTTCTAAATGTGTGTTTATATATAAAATACATTTTAAAATATAAAAATTTCTGTTCAAAAAAAAAAAAGAAAATATATAGTAAAAATCATTAACTTTTTTGTATACATAATTCATTTTCTTAAATATTTTGCACGACAACTTTTAGTTATATTTTATTTAACTCTGTTAAAAGTTTGAAGAAATAGATAAAAATTTTTATTGACAAAATATATACTTATATGCATAGTGATAAATGATATTCTCTTTTTAGTAGGATTTTTATTTAATTTATACTTTTAGAGAGTTCATGTAACAGCATTATCTGATGATGCTGATGTAAGATGTTTTATCAGTCTTATTACGTAATTCTACCAACATTTGTTCACTCGAAGGTCTAGAACCATAACTTCGAAATTTCCTTTGTAAATGGTTAGTAAAAGGTTTCATTAATCTTTTGGGTAATAAAAAAGACTAGCTATATGAAGAATACGTAGTTGGTTGTGCGAAAGCAAAAAAAAAAAAAAAAAATAATATATTTATTTTTTTTAAGAGGAGGAAATAAAGAGAAAATTAGTAAAATAAAAATCGAGAGTAAGATTTAGTATAAATAAAAATGAGATCTTAAACAGGTAAAAAAATATATACATAAAATGGTTTAATTTGCATAATATTCATATTCTTAATGTGTGAGAGAAAATTTTATACATATGGAAATAAAATTTTCACGTATATAATATTCATATAATTAATTTGGATTTTTACTAATTTTTTATGTTTGTTAATTCAAAAGCAATATATTTAAATTGCTGGACATAAATTATAACAAAGAAAAACGTAATATATATTTAATTAATAATCAATATTCAATAAGAATATAAATTTTTAATAAAAATAAAGATTTTTATTAAAGTAAATAAATGCCTATGAAAATCAAAGAATACTGAACGAAGTAGATCACATAATTAAGAATCACTCGTTCAAAGCATATAAAAGTATATATGAATACATGAAAATAGTAGAGGCAACTCTACATGCTCTTTATTAATTTGTTTGTTCAATACACTAGCAAAGTGTTTTTTTAACTGGGTGTTGGGTGACTTTGCTAGAGTATTGAACAAACAAATTAATAAAGAGTATGTTGAGTTTCCTCTACGATTTTGGTGTATTTATATATATTTTTAAATGCTTTGAATGAGTGATCCTTAATTACATAATCTACTTCATTCAGCATTCTTTAATTTCAATAGGAATTTATTTACTTTAATAAAAATCTTTATTTTTATTCATAATTTAAATCCTTATTGAACATTAATTATTAATTAATTATAAATTACTAGTTTATTTATAATAAGTTACATTCACGAATTAATATATATAGCTGTTTAATTAACAAACAAATCAATTATTTACAAATATCAAAAATTATACAAATATAAATTATATGAAAATTTTATTGTTATATGTATAAAATTTTCTTTTGTAAAATTCATCACCAAAAAAAAATATTTTCCATTTCCTTTCTTAAAAAAGGAGAAAAATTCTTTTTTTTTTTTTTTTTTTTTATTTATATATTTTTAACAAATATTTTTAAAACTGATTTTTTTAATCAATTTTTTTCTTTCTGACAATCTTTGCATTTTTTTTTTAATCCAAATTTTTCCTGACAGCCTTTGTACTTTTTTTAAAATAAAAAAGTACAAACAAAAAAAAAAAATCATCAATTTTTTTTTGTGTGTGTGTGAATGACCAACTTCGTATTCTTCATTTAACTAGTACTTTTATTTTCCAAAAAGGTTAATAAAGCCTTTTATTAGCAACAAAGTCACCGAACACCCAGTTAATAAAACAAGTACTGAATAAACAAATTAATAAAGAGCATGTAAAGTTGCCTCTACGATTTTGATGTATTTATATATATTTTTATATGCTTTGAACGAGTGATTCTTAATGTGATCTACTTAATTCAGAATTCTTTGATTTCAATAGGCATTTATTTGCTTTAATAAAAATCCTTATTTTTATTAAAAATTTAAATCCTTATTGAATATTGATTATTAATTAAATATATATTACTTGTTTCTTTGTTATGAGTTATGTTCAGCAATTAATATATATTGCTGTTGAATTAACAAACATAAAAAAATTAATAAAAATCCAAATTAATTATATGAATATTATTTACTTGAAAATTTTATTGTAATATGTATAAAAATTTTCTCTAACAAGTTAAAAATATAAATATTATGCAAATTAAATTCTTTTATATGTAAATGTTTTTATCTGTTTAAGATCTCATTTTTGTTGGTACTAAATCTTACTCTCGATTTTTATTTTACAAATTTTCTTTCCCCAATTCAATCATTTTAAAAAAAAATAAATATATTTTTTTTACGTATCTCCATTTATTAAAAGAAAAATATAAAAAAAAATTCAATAATTTTTTTTTTATTATTTTTTTTTCAGTGTGTGCATAACCACCTACTTATTCTTTATATAGCTTGTCCTTTTTATTACCAAAAAGGTTAATGAATCCTTTCATTAACTACTATTGTATTAAATACTTTTTTTTTTAATTATGTATGTGGAATGATAAAGCTAAAAAAATAATAAAATGTTGATGTTAAAATTATATTAGTGAATGTTAACAATCATACTTCTATGATTTATAGATTTTGAAATAATATTAAATAAATTTATACATAGAATATTAAATTTTATTAAAAATAAGTTAAAATTTTTATTTAACTATATAGACATATAAGTTAGGAACTTGAGAATAATAGGAATATTGAATTAATATATTAGCGCTATTATGACATTAAAATTTGTATGAAATAATCTCCTTATTTCATAATATATATCATATTTACATAAGGATCATACATTTTCTATAGTAGATTATAATAGATAAAATTAGTAGATAACTCTATATAATCTCATTATTAATTTTATTTCTCTACACAACTAGAGAATATTTAACTACTATATTTTTGCATTAAACAAGTATCAGAGGATATATATTTTTCTTTTGAATAACTTATTGATATTTTAATTTTGTTTGTTATAATACCTTTTGTTTATTTTTGCTCTTATATATATTATTTATAAATATTGAAATTAAATATTTAATAATATTATAGTAGTTGCACATTTTCCTGTAATGTATACAATCATTCTTTAATTGGCCTTTTTCATAATAGGAGGCACACTTTTTAAGGGTAGAACTTTATTGTTAATAGTTCATCTTTCATATATTTTACTTATAGTATATACTGAAACTTGGTTCTTTAATATTAGCAGTAGCTTTAATTCTATAATCATTATAGATTTTATATCACTACAAAATATTTATCACATAGGAAACTTAGTGATGCAATATCTCAAGCATAATGTAGAACATGCATTATTAATCTTTTATAAAGATCATTAGTAACCTGGGTATTATATTTTTGTCAAAATATAGTTAACTCTTAGTATACATATTACAAATGATGATAAAAAATTTATAAATTTTATTTCATTTTATTTTTTTTTTAAGAATAATAAGTTTTAATATTCATACAGATTTTTTCTACTAAACAATTATGATATAAAAATCATAATTTATAAATCTAACAATACATTTTCATTCATCTATTTTTTTTTTAAATAATTATTTTAATAAATAAATAGCATATATAAGAATAAATTACATGTATCTTTTTTATATATTTTTGTTATCTATAATTTGTTTTCAAAATTAATGGTCCAATTACAATAATATTCTTTAGATATTTAAGTTTAAGTAAAATATTATATACTATGAAAATAGATATATTGTTATTAATTATATAAAATTAACATATTTAATGAAAACAAATATATTTATAAAAGATTTAAAGATTAATTATGTAAATCATAAATCCACTGAATTATATTCTTTTTGTCCAATGGATCCTCCTTGAATTGAATTGATTTTTACTTTTATACAAAAATAGTTTAATTTTATTTTGTTCCCTTTTGTAATTAAATAAAAAGTAAAACTTAGTAAATAATTTGAATTAATTTTGTATGCTTATATATACAGAGTTATAAAAAAAGAATTAATAAAATTTTTCTTATCTTTTCAAAAAATTTTTTTTTTTTTATGAACAAAAAAAATTTTTGTTTTTGCTCCGTTAAGATAATATAATATACCCAATGTTTTAAAAACTCGAAAGTACTAAACTTGCATGCATACTTGTTTTTTTATGTATTTGAAAAAAAAAATATAATACAGTCTTACGAATATATTTATCATTTAGGAACTACCTAGATAATTATTATATAAATCAAATAATGTATATTTTTTTTTGTACATTTAAATATTTTTTTAAGGTTTTGTAAAGGGATAGTAATATTTTTATTAATCATAATTTATTATAAGATTAGATGAAAACATAATAAGCCATAATGTAAAAATTAATTACATAAGAAATACATGAAATTATAACTAGCAAAAATAAAACAAAAATGTAAAAGTGACATTAATATAATTTTTTTCAAATCAAATGACTATAATGGAAATTATAAAATGTAACCTAGAGAAATGATTAAATATGAAAAATTTAAACACAATTTGTGCGAAATCATTAATTACTTTATTTACAAAAAAATAATGAAAATATGTAATAATTAAATTTTAACAAAAAAAAAAAAAAAAAAATAAACAAAAAAATAGTTCATAATAATTTTTAGTTTAATCAATGTTACTAATTCTATAATTGCATTATAGGACATGCTATAGTGAAAAAAATTTGATGATTTATATTAACTATGAAACCTGAAAATTAAAAACAATATAATGCAATATTTATATAAAAAATATTTGCACATATAAAATATCGAGAGAAAAACACGTTAATAATGGTTATGTTATTGTAAAATTTATGTTAATATCACAATATTAATAATTTTATCACATTACAATATATTAAAAATGAGGTTAAATTTAGAAATTATATAAATTTTAAAACAGTAAATAAAATTATTATAAAAATTATTTAAGATGTATTCTGTGAAAAAATTAAGTATATTGACTAAATTATAGTAAATTTAACTTAACATCATTAATTTAATAAATACTGAGATTACCTTATTTATTATATTTCACTAGGAATTTTAATAATCATTAAAATAAATAATTTCCAAAGAATTAAAGTGTCAGTAATAAAAACAAATAAACGTGCATTAATATTTCGTTAATTAAAAAATTATTTAACAAAAAAAAAAAAAGTTATAGTGAAAATTGAAAAAAAATAAAAATCACAAGAAAAAAACTTAATTTAAATAAAAGTAATGATTATACGATTTAATTTTATTTTAGACATTTACATATTAACAATTATATGTAAATAAAAAAAAAAAAAATAAAATTAATGTAAAGAACATTTCACAAATTTCTAATGAGAGAAATAGCTAGTTCTAGGATTTTTTTTCAAGTAAAATAAAAATTATGATATCTTTTAAATAAAAATTATTTATTTTAATTCTCAATATACATTCTACAAAATTAAAATCATGTCAATTTAGGGAAAAAATATAATCTACTTATTTATATATTTATTTATTTATCTATCTATCTATCTATCTATCTATCTATCTATCTATCTATCTATCTATCCATCTGTCTATCTATCTATCTATCTATCTATATTTACACATATACTTTTTCTTTTTTATTTTAAATTTCCTTTTTTTATTAAGAAACATAATTCTATACATGTACATTGTGAACATAATGATTTATAAAAAAAATTCTATAATTTATTTTCTGTTTTTTCTAGAATTTCACAATTTTTAAAACATGTTAATTTTTATGTATGTATAACTTTTATTTATCCAGTAGTGTATAACATTTTAATGTAACTTTTAAATTACAATTCTTTTTTTAATTTTATAAATTTTACAAATTTCACATAATTTTAAAAAAAAATTTTTTTTTTTTTTTTTTTTTTTTCTCTAACTTTTTAATTCAAATTTTTATTTTCCTAATAAACTCATTCAACAATGTGTAAAAATAAAACAAAATAGTACAGTATACTTCAAATAATATAAGTATTTGTAATTTATTTTTTGTACTACATTCACATTACAATTTTTAAAAAAAAGAATTATGTAAATTCATTTATTAAAATAATGTTTATAAAACTACATTAAATTTACTTAAATAAAAAATGCATTAAAAATATATTATTTTTATATTTTAGAAAATCAAGAAAAGAATGCTTAAATAAATATCACTTTAAATATGAAAATAATAAAAAATTGGATAACTTAATTTATTATCTTATTTACATTTTTAGGTAATATAATATATATGATTCAGTTTTTCATTATATTTGTTTTATCAATATTATACAGCAGATAAAAATGTTTTGGAAATGTTATCATATTTTTTAATTTTGACTTCATACATACATTAATATAGATCTTTGCCATGAGAAAAAACTTAAAAAATCCATAAACAATCCTAATTTGAGATAAGAAAACTTGTTACTTAATCCAAATATAGAAAAAAAAAGTAACAAAACACACTTTTATCATTACACAAAATCATAAAAGAAATTTTTCTTATAAATTTCTATATCCTATGTATGAAAATGAAAATAATCGAAATAACGTAAATAATAATATAAAAAAGCCAATATTTTTATATAATTATATATCATATGATAAATTAAGAAACCCTCCTATTAGTGAAAACTCGTCAAATTTCAGTTATATAAAAAAGAATAGTCTACATTTGTCTAAAACTCATAACAATAAAGAAAAAAAAAATAACTATGAAATTAATAAAATTGGAAGTTCTTTCATTCAAAAATAAAGTTTATAACAAACTGATCAGAATATTTTAAGAGACTATAATGACTTAGTTGAAAAAATGAATGATGATTTTAATAGAACAAAACGTTCTTATCTACTTATAGGTATCTAGTGGAACACAGAAGCGTATGTTAAAAAAGAAAAAAATTATTTTAAAAAACACGTCATTCCATTAATACGTGAATTTATTAAATGTGAAAAAGAAAACATAACTTTCTACGAAAAAACTAGAAAGACTATGAGAGAAGAACTTTACAATTTGTTATCTTTCAAAGATGATAATGATAAAAAGGACTTATATAATAAAAGTCTCCTTAATTTAAAAGCAAAAATACAGGAAAATCTACAAAAGGTAAATTCTAATAAAACTAAATGCGGAAAAAAAGAAGAAAATTCTCGTCATGGAGTAAACCATAGTTTGTGTAATGAATTCTGTAATTTCTTTGGATGTAATGGTATGACTTGCAATTATGTAAGTTATAAACATAAATTCAATGGATGTTATTATAATGCAAATATTTTTCATAGGATAGCTTTACATAATATATTACTTAAGAATACACCAAATAAAAGTAAAGATAAGAACTTTATAAGGGAAGTTGAAAATACAATAAGCAACATTACGTTGGCAGTAACCAAAGGAGAAAATATGATTAACAAAAAAGATAAACAATCACTAAATTTACTTATGGAGGAAATAATTGATATTAAGGAAGTTTATAAATACAATCAAAATCAAGAATTTTCTTATTTTGATAATTTTCAAGATGTTTACAATAGAGCACTTACAATAAGACTTGGTAAGGTATATAATGGATATGTTTTGACTAAAGAATTAAAAATTCATTAAGGATATTATTATTTTAAGTCATAGAATGATAATTCTTCACTGTCTTTTACTCAAAGTAACAAAAAATGTGATCAAATATTTGAGGGTTTGTTGGAAGAATTAAAGAAAAAAATTGATTAATTAGTTATTCCTAAAAATGTAGAAAGAGAAAAAGAACAAATTTTTTCGGATGCAAAAAATATCCATACTTCCACAAATGATATAACTGGTAATGAATTAGGAATATGAGAAAATACATTATCAAAATATAGTAATAAAGAAATTCCTACTATTATAAGTGAACTATCAAAATTAAAGGATAATAAACTTGTACTAAATAGTAGTTTTCAAGAAAAATTTAACTCAATAAATATAAAATACTCTGATATTACATCCAAGAAATCAGAGATAAATAATATAAAAAGCACATTTACATTAACTAAACAAAACAATTTTAGTAACGTCATGTCTGATATTTTAAATAAAAAAGAACAAATTGAGGACATCATAGCATTTGTAAATGATGAATTTAGTATAATAAAAAGAACTCATGAAGAATTACAGAGATTAAAAAATGAAATTAATGACAAAAAAGGCAAATTTAAAAAAAAAAAAGTAAATCTGCAAGAATTAAAAAAAAGAGAAGAAAAAATATCAAAAAGGTTATAGAAGAAATAAAAAGGCATTTAGGACATATAAAAGGAAAAAAAAAATAACTTAAAAAGTATTATAAACTTAAAAGAGAATGCAAAAAAGAATCTTCGCATTATTGAAACATTTATATATGTAACTTCTTTTAATGATAGTGAATATATTCAAAAAAAAAAATATGGACGGAAAAATTAACTCAGTTTTAAAAAAATTAATTGATAATTTAAAATTAGAAGAATTATTTGATAGATTATCAAAATTCTCAAATTAAAAAGAAATGTTAAATTATGAGAAATACAACTCTGAAAGACTTAGTAACATATTAAATAACACAAAGGAAAATTCTTTAGAACTAAATAAATTACATAGTAAAGCTACAACTATTGTAAATAAAGAAGTGGATCTCACAAAGAGTTCTATTGTAGAACTTAAGAATGATATAATAACGAAGTCAATCGAAGATTTATATTATAAAATGAATAATTCATTCGAAAATTATAAGAAAAAAAATAGTACGATCACTAAATATATTAGTGCTTACAAAAAAGAAAAAATTCTAAATTATAAAAGTAGTATGACAGATAAAAAAAATAAAATTATGAACAATTTAGATGAAAATATTGGTAATGGACTTCATGAAAATAATATCTCTGAAGAAAGTTTGGATTTTGAAAAAATAATTTCTGATAAGAAAAAAAATATAGAAAAGGAAATTAGTGATATTAGTATTATCATAAATACAATTAAAAAACAGATAGAATTATATGAAAAAATAGAAAAATATTTTACTTTGTCTAAAAAAAACAAAATTGTTAGTAATATTAAAGCATTAAAAGTACTAAATGATAAAGAAGATATAAATAATAAATTAACGTTTTTACAGAGAAAATATAATAATACAAATGATTCTGCAAATAATAGTATAAAAAATATTGAATTATTAAAAATAATTATACAAAATGTTGAAATATAAAGCAAAATTATAAGTGGTTAAGGTAGCTACAATACTTTACTTGATGAATTAAATAGGAGTATAATTAGTTTAAAAAATAAAATAGGAGAAGAAGTTACTTCAATCAATAATGAAAATATAATAGAAGAAAACATGAAAAATGAATTTTTAATTAAAATAAAAAGCAATGAAGGCGAAGTAGAAGATGTAATATTGAATATCAATGAGTTAATAGAAAATCTGAATAAAACACTGGTATCATAAAAAAAATTAAAGGAAAATATATGTATCTCTTCAAATAAAGAACATGCAAATAGTTATTTAGAAAATATTTCAATTCATGAATCTAGTTTAAAAGATATTACAGATAAAACAAGTAAAATAAAATTGTTAATTGATCTTTTGAATGCAAAAGTAGATAACACAAATTATATTAAAAATGATGAAATTTCTAATTTTATTTATAATATGACTATTAAATTACAAGAGAAAATTGATAATGAATCACAAATAAATATAGGAATTATAGAAGAATTAGAAAGTAGTATAGAAAGTTATAATTTTGAAAATGATATAGAAAAGGTTAAAAGAGATCATAATAAAGAAATGCTAAGAACAATCATACAGAGCTTTAGAGATTTAATGGATAAAGTTAAGATACAAGAAAATAATTTCAGAAACATACAGAAAGAATCACTTGATGATGTTGAAAAATCTAATGATAAAAAAATTTATATGAAAAATATTTATAAAAAAATGAAAGAGATATTAAGTAAATTTAGTAGTGAAAAAGAGGAATTAGTACTTTCAACAACAAATATGATTAAAAAAAAAGTAGAATATAAGAAAGAATTATTTCAATATGTTGTTAATGAAATTAATGATCAAAAAGAAAAAGCTGATATAGAAATAGCAACTATTGATGTATTTAAAAATAAAATTGATCAATTAATTGAAAACACAGAAAATATTACTTATGGTGAATTGGAAAGTTTTAATTATAATGATTACGTTAGTTCAACAAAAATAAATCAAGAAAAAATCAATGAATTGTTCATGGAATTTGATCCATTAAAAGAGGAGGGATCTAGTGACGTAACTGAAAATATAATTGATAATATCATAATAAAAGTTGAAGAAAAATTAAAAAATTTTTATGAAAGAAGTGGATAGCATATGTAGTGTATCAAAAGAAATGAAAAATATGGAAAGATTGTTAATGTTAAAAAATTTTAATAATATTATAGATAATATAAAATTTTTCTTCAATAAAGCTGAAAAAGAAAAAGAAATTGTAAATACAAAATAAAAAGAATTATAAAGTATAAAAAAAGAAATATTACTTGATTTTCAAAAAGAAAAGGGATTAAAAAATATGCTTTTGGATATGTTGATGAAACCACAGCTAATAAATATATAAAAGAAATTAGAACCATGAATGAGAGAATTATCACTAATAATGAAAATACAAATGATTTTTTAACAACCGCTAAAAACCATGAAGAACTGTGCTTACTTCATTATCATAATATAGAAAGAGGAAAAAATATAATAGATTATTTAAAGAATCATGATAATGAAGAAGAAAAAAAAATAACAAATAATTTATTAGTTGAAATAAAAAAATGCGCGAAGAAATCTAAAAATTATACCACTGAATCTAGTGAATATATTAACAAAATTAAAAGTAATTACGAAAGTCCATGTAAATATCAAATAAATATGAATAATATTTTAAACGAATCTCTGGTTTTAGTAGAAAAAAATAAAGTTGAAATGAAAAAAAAAGACATAAAAAAAATATTAGTAGAAATTCAAAGTGAATATTATAATATTTAAAGTCTAATAAAAAAATTGGTGGGAAGATTAAATAGTTCTTTTATTAATTGGGTGTTTGGTGGCTTTGCTAGAGTACTGAACAAACAAATTAATAAAGAGCATGTAGAGTTGCCTCTACGGTTTTGATATATTTATATATATTTTTAAAGGTTTTGAACGAGTGATTCTTAATTATGTGATTTACTTCGTTCAACATTCTTTAATTTCAATAGGCACTTATTTACTTTAATATATATCTTTGTTTTTATTAAAAAAATATTATATCCTTATTGAATATTGATTATTAATTAAATGTATATTGCTTGTTTCTTTGTTATGAGTTATATTAAGCAATTTAAATATATTGCTGTTAAATTAACAAACATAAAACAATTAGTGAAATTACAAAAAAAATTATATGAATATTAATTACATGAAAATTTCATTATTATATGTATAAAATTTTCTCTTACAAAAATTAAAAAAAAATATTTCGTCACACTAAAAGAAAAAATATTTTTTTTTTTTTTATGAATTTTTTTTTTTCTGTGTGTGCATGACCAACTACGTATTCTTCATATAACTAGTCCTTTTATTTTCAAAAAAGGTTAATAAAACCTTTTATTAACCATTGACAGAATGGTAGAAGTTCATTTTAGAGCAATGCAGTTACATGCAGGATAATTAAAAAGTATATAAAGAGATATATGTATGAGAACACTTATAATAACGTTTGCATGTATAGAAATAAAATACAAGATATTTTGTGGTTAAAAGAATATTTTCTTAAATTTAGCAGAACTATGTATAAAATAAATGATATTGTTAGTATATTTATAAAAAAACATTACGTATGCGTTTTTATTTTTAAAAAAAAAAAATTTTTTTTTGGCAGATAAATAAATATGATAATATTTATGGTTCTATATGAAAAATTACAAAGAAGTCTTAAAAAGCATAAATTTTATAACAAATATGTTAAGTTTATTATGAATTGATACATGTATAATATGAATATAAATATCTATATAAGTTAATTTTATAATAAAATGAATAAGTAGAAATCATTATGCATACTCCCTATTGACTATTTAAAGCATTATGAAAGTATTTAAAAAGAGTATTAATAGATAATAATAAAATTGAACATAAAATTACAAAACAAACAAATAAAAAAAAAAAAAATATATTTCATATATTTATTTTCTTTTGTGTGTATTTAAAATTATAAAAAAAAAAAAAATTTTATTTTTTTTTGCATTTTACTGCTCAGAAAACCTATGAAATTTTAATAAAAAATAAATGGCAATAATTTTATTTTTTTCTTTAATTTTTTAATAGAAAAAAAAAATTTCATCTTAAAAACAAGAATAATAATTTTTTTTTTTTTGGTGAAGCAATGGGTATTATTCTTTTTTGCATAAAAGATTAAATAATATAACGTTAGATATTACATTTAAATTGCCTAGATTAGCTAAAACAATTAATAATATAGTTAAAATTTAATATTAATAAAAATAAATTATTAATGTAATGATTTAATTTATTCTAAATAAAATAATTATAGTTATATCTAGACTCTACTTTATTTGTTGAACATTAGAAAATTTATTATACAAGAAATTAATAAATGAATATTCTAACAAATTTATTGAATGGGTAAATTAATAAATCAAATAACTAAACATATAACAATGCTTAAGTTTATTTCTTAACAACCATCCAAAAAGTTCAATAATTCTATTTATCACTTCTAAGTTTTTTTCTATTGTTTTACGTAATTTTTCAGTTTCTTCACAACTATTTTTCTCCCCTATACTCTATTTATAAATTTTGCTTTTTTATTAATTATCATCATTCTTTTATTAATAAATTAGTGTTGTAAAATTTCCTTATTATTTTTTTCTAACCACCTCCTATGAATATCTTCACAGTGTTTTTTCCATATAATTTTTTGCATTTCTAACATGGGATTTTTAATTCTTTTCTCATTCTTTTTTTCTATAATATCTTCATATATGTCTTTTATGTATTTTTTTTCCTTGTTATTCATTTCCAACATTAACTCTATAAACCATTTTTTCTTTTTCCATTTTTCTATTTCCACTTTTTCAATATCTAATATAGCATTCCTACTTCTTTTTTTTTTTATTTCCAATATGATAACATTTTCATCTAAATTTTCTTGTATTTTCAACTCTTTCATCATTGTTTTAAAAAAAAATTCTTTTTCTTTTTGCCGTTCTTCCTTCACACATTCTTCTAATAGTGTCATATGTATTTCTATCAAAACTTTTTGTATCAATTTTTCCTTTTTTCTATATTTCTCTATTTCTTTATCTCCTTCTTGTTTCAATTCTACTATATTTTCATGAATTTCCTTCTCTTTTTTCGTATCATTTTTAGTTGTTCCTTTCATAAACTCTTCTTCTTTTTCATATTCTCCTAATATATCATTAAACCATTCCTCCTCGCTATGTAGTATAAACCACATTCTTTGTTTTTTTAGCCACTGTTTCCATATTCTTTTTTGTTTCTCTAGCATAGGATTATTTCCTGCTTCTATTTCTGATATTTCTGATTCTTTTGTTAATTCATCAAACTTTTCCTGTTCTTTTCCCCATTCTTTTTTCAAATTAATAAACCATTCTTCATTTATCCATTTCTCTGACATTCTTTTGTTTCTTTGTACCCATTTTTTCCATAAAAGTTTTTGTTTCTCAATCATTAATGTAGTAATGTCTTCTTCCCCTTCTCTTATGATGGCTAAATCATTTTCTGTTATTTTCGGATATTTTTCCTTATCTTCTTCTATAAATTCTTCTAAACAGATTTCTAAAAATTTACCTCTATTCAATAACCAATCCTCCTTTCTACATTCCTCCAATATTACCATATATATTTCTATTAAAGTCTTCCATTTTAATTTTTTTTTGTTTATTATAGAATTATTCATTTCATATAATTCCTCTAAATTATTACTTTCATATTTTCTCATTTTACCTTCCTCCTTTTTATTAATCTCTGTTATTGATTCACCTCTTTCTATGGTTTTTTCATTTTCTTTTTCTATACTATTTTCATAAATTCTACTTTTATATTCTTTCTCTTCATTTNACAGGTTTCTAAAAATTTTCCTTTATTCAATAACCACTCCTCTTTTCTACATTCCTCCAATATTACCATATATATTTCTATTAAAGTCTTCCATTTTAATTTTTTTTTGTTTATTATAGAATTATTCATTTCATATAATTCCTCTAAATTATTACTTTCATATTTTCTCATTTTACCTTCCTCCTTTTTATTAATCTCTGATATTGATTCACCTGTTTCTAGGGTTTTTTCATTTTCTTTTTCTATAATATTTTCATAAATTCTACTTTTATATTCTTTCTCTTCATTTTCATATTCATTAACTAACTTTGTAAACCATTCTTCATTGTTATCTTCTTCTTTCCACTTTTTACAAATATTTTCACAATGTTTTTTCCATATATTTCTTTTTCTTTCTAAGACAACATCTATTATTATTTTTTTATTCTTTTTTACTAAAATTTCTTCATTTGTCTCCATCATATATTTTTCTTCATCATTTTTCCATTCTAACATTAACTCAATAAACCATTTTTCTCTTTTCCATTTTTCTATTTCCTCTTTTTTTTTTTCTGATATAACATTCCTACTTCTTTCTCTCTCTATTTTATCTAATATGTTTGTTTCATCGTCCAAATCATTATATTTTTTTATCTCTATAATGTTTGTTTTATAAAATTCTTCTTCTTTTTCCCACTCTTCTTTCATACATTCCTCTAATACCATCATATAAATATCTAACAAAATTCTCCTTTCCAAATTTTTGTTCATTTCACTTTTATCTATTACATTGTTTCTTTCTTTATCTATTTTTTCTTCCTTTATATTTTCATGAATTTCTTCTTTTTCATATTCTTCTAACAATTTTATAAACCAATTCTGATTTTTGTATTCGTATGAATGCTCTATTTGCCATTCTATCCATTTCTTCCATATTTTTTTTTTTTTATCTAGCATAAAATTATTTACTCCCATTTCTGTCATTTTTTCAATTTCATATTCTTCTAAATATTCTAAGTATTTTTCTTGTTCTTGTTTCCATTCTTTCTTCAAAATAATAAACCACTTTTCATTTTTATATTTATCTAATATACTACTATTTTTATCTATTATATCGGTACTATTTTCTTCTTTTATTTTCATTTCAAAATTATTTCCCATATCTTTTAAATTAGAATTTTCTCCATCTTTTTGGATCTCTTCTAAACAAATATCAATAAATTCGGTTTTATTCAATTTCCATTCCTCTTTTTTATATTCTAGTAATGCATTCATATGTATATCTACCCATGAATTCCAATTACATACATCATTCTCGATTGTTGTTTTATTTCCTAAATTTTTCTTTTCAACTTCACATGTAGATTTTTCCTTATGCGAATTTATTTCATTTGCTTTTTCCTCATTTAATGTGCCATTCCTAATATACCCTACAACATGAATAGGATTTTCTTCTAATCTATTTTTATTTAATTCATCTTTAATTTCATTTGTAGGATTATTTTCATTTAGTTTTTCTCTCAATATAAATTCATTTTCATGCTTCTTTGATACTTCTACAGCTTCACGAATGCACTTATTTTCATTTTCCATATGCATTCCTTCACGAGGTTTATATTTCTTCATATGTTCATACTTCAAATATTTTTCATTTTCCATATACATTCCTTTATGTGCTTTGGATTTCTTCACTTGTTTATACTTTAAATCTTTTCGATTTTTCAAACTCATATCACATTGTGGTATTTCCTTTTCATGGTGTAAGAATGAATAATTTTGATTATTTATTGGTTCATTCTTTGTATTATTTGTATCCATTAGCAACGGTTCCCTTGTTATTTTCTTAATCTTTTTTCTTGCTTTTTTTTTTTTTGACTTCCTATTACGAATCCAAGATCCAATAGGAGTACACTATAATAAAAATTAAAAAATAAAAAATTATGAAAATTCTTCATTAATGTAATTATGATTTTAAATATATAAGTTTTTGCAATTTTAAATGTTAATTTTGTCTTACTTTACAAATAAGAACCAAAAGAAAAATAATTCCCAAAATAAATATACCTACTGGAACCATTGGTATTAGTAAATTAACTTTAGGTGTAACCGTAGGCATAACATCGGTAGGATTATTTGATGGGTTTGGCGTCGAAAAATTATTTGAAATAGTCGCATTTGGACTTTGTGAAAAATTTCCAGTATTATTTTCAAGTATATATTGTTGAGCCTGTATAAGAGGGGCCTGTGTATTTTGTAGGTTCTGCAGCTGGATACTATCTGTCTGATTTGAAGTTAAATTGTTATTTGTTGGAGGAAGAAAAGCGGTCGGAGTTGTGAGAATAGGTGTTTTATCAAGAGAATACGAATGTAGAGTTGGAGATATAATATCAGAAGTAGGAGATGTAGTGTTAGTTGCAGGAGATGCAATTCTGTTTGTAGAAGGTTCATTGGTATTTGTTGAAAAAGGTGTAGAACTATCTGATAAAGGTGATGTAGCAGTAATATTAGTATCTACAGCAGTAGGTTGTATAGATCTATCTTTAAAAGATTCAGTTATACTTGTGGGATTAACAACACCAGGCATAGAGGGTTTAGGTGTAATTATAGAAGCTTCAGGTCTATTTTTGGATTCATAATTAATTGTAGAAGTATTCATATCATCTCTTGGAGAATCATGAATAATAGAAGCTATAGTTTTAGAAGAAATTGATGATGTAGTTGCAGAAGGTTTATTTTCAGGGGAAAAAGAAGATGTAGCAGCAGAATTTGTAGTATTGCTCGCAGAGGATTCAATATTAGTTGACGAATCTGTAGCGTTAAATGATGATGAAGATATTTGACCATTTATAGCAGAGTCAATTGTAGATGTCGAATGTTCTGTGTTATCTGTTGGAAATAAAGAATTACTTGTGGTAGGCAAAGTGGTGATCATAGGAGTAGATGAAGTTAGTGGAGGTGTAGAGCTATCTGTAGGAGTTCCAGTTATAGTTCTAAGAGAAGGTTCAACCTCGAGAGAAGGTAAAGGTTTAATTATAGGAGATTCAGTGTCATTTGTAACAGATTTATAGCCACGTGTAGATATAATTTCATTTACAGAAGTTTCAGTTTCATTAAAAGGTAAAGATGAAGTTTTAGGATGTGAAGTGTATGTTTTAGAAGGTGTAATGCTATTTGTATGTAATTCAGTATTAATGGAAATACCTGTAGTGTTAGATATTGAAGAAGATGCATAATCATTTAAAGAAGCGTTAACTGTAGGGGTAGAAGAAGATAATAGCATTGTAAATTCATCTGTAGAAGTAGTTATAGTTGAATGTGGAGGTAAAATTTTAATTGTAGGAGATATTGCAGTATCTGGAGAAGGTGCATATGAGGTTGTTTGAGATATAGTATTAGTAATAGAAGGTATTACATTATTTGGAATTAAAGAATTGGATTCTGTTGAGTCTATTGGAGAAATTGTGGTTGAAGCTTCTAAATCAATTTGATCTGTAGTAACGGATGGTACTGAGGTGTCGCTTGCTAATATATTTTCAGAGGAATTTCTACCATTTACGTTATTAACACTAGTCGTATTGCCACCCAATGAACCTGTAGTAGTATCATTATCCAATACATTAGGAGCTACAGTTGTAGGTTGTACGTTATCTGGTAATGCACTTGTATTATATGTATTTTCGTTAGGTTGTTTATGATTCTTTTTTGATAAAAGCCAAGATAAATCATATGGATTATTTGAATTTTCTTGCTCTTTAATTTGATAAATAAATTTTGTCATATTACATTGATTTTTAGTATCCTCTAACACAGTAGTTTCTAATTGAATACTATGTTGATTCCATCTTGTAATAGTATCATTTACATATATTGCATCTTCATATAATTCATTGGCCGCCATTTTAATAAATTGTTTTCCTCTCTTATATATATACATACTCCACTTTCCACAATTAAGTGTAGAATTGTTATTTTCATACATTCTGTAATAGTAATCAGATATATCATTAGTAATATTATGAAATATAATCTGTCTATCTTCAATAAGTTTAGCTTTAGTAGTACTATAAATATCTTCATTGAGATTTTCGTACGTTAATAATGGGGTTACTGGTAGATCATTATTTTCATAAGGTCTAGTGCATTTATCATTTTTATTCAAAATAGCACAATAATTAAACGTGGTTGCATTACACGTTGATTTTGTTTTTTCATCTATACTTGTTTCAAAAGATTTTTGTTTCTCATTCCATTTTTCAACAACACAGGAGATATTATAATTTTCTTTTTCATTTAATAGCAAATTAACATAGTCCAGTCCTCTCCAATTTATGTATGAGGATGCCTTTAGACATTTTTCTGTGTCATTCGTAATATTATTGTCTTCAAGATAAAATTGAAGTTCATTACGAGTATCATCCATAAATGATTGAATTTCTGTATTGAGCTTAATTGTATCATTAGTTAAATTACCTTTGTTTTCTATTGTAGCATTTTTTTGATTTAACATGCAAGAAATTTCTTCTAATTGTGATAATAATCTTGCATTTTTTGAGGTTGAGTTTTTTTTCATGGCTGTTGTTTCCCAACAAGGTTTTCTTAAAATATTCTGTAATAACATTTAAAAATTGATTTATTAAAAAAAATAAATTTTTATATTTATAATATATAAAAGCAAAAATTTGAGCAAGAGAAAAAAGTAATATATATTATATACATTTATTTTACATTTAAATTTTATCATACATTAAAAAGATATTCATTAATCCAATTAAAGAAAAATAATATAATTTGACTAAAAAATTGAATACTACTATTTTTGTTATTTCGCAGTACCATTGTATACATAAATCACATTAAGAAATTGTTACATTTTCTATATAAAAATAACAACACTTGTGCTTATGTAATAACTATATCATAAATTTGTTTATATGTGAAATTGTCATTTTATGTAATATAAAATAACAATTCGGAGGAGAAGAAATTTTTTATTTGCTATTTATGTAAATTATTAAATTATTGTAATTTTCATATAATAATGATGTAATTAATTTTTAAAAAAAATGAAAAATTGTGGTAAATAAAATATAAACTTAATTTATAAGATTAACTTTAAGAAAAAAAAAAAAAAAAAAAAGAAAACAATAGTTAAAGTAAAGCATTATATTATACTATGAAATTTATATGAAAAAAAGAAATCATGTTAAGGATTTCTTATGAATTTTCTTAAAATTTTTATATAATTATATGAATATGAATATAATTTTTAAATAATGATACAATTATTTATATTTGATATTTTGAATAAATAATTTAATTATTATATAACATTTTTATAGAAAATTTTTTAGAAAATGAAATTTGAACAGTTGAAGAAGTAAAATTTTATAAGTGGTATATGGAATTTATATATAAATAAAATAATGTTCTTAATAATTTATAATTATTTTTTTAAATGATCTAATTGATACTTTCATAAAATATAAAATAATTAAAAAAAAAATAAATAAAATATATATATATAAATTCTAAAATCAGCAACTACAATATACTATTTTAGCTATTTATATATACTTTAATAAATAAATTATATTATGTTTAATAGAAGAAATATTTACAATTAAGAAAAGCTACATTATTTATTATTAAATTATTAAATTTTAAACATTGATAAAACTACTCAAATTTTCTTTATTTTAATATTTAAATTTTTAGTGATAAATAAGTGCACTATAATTTAGTTTTATTTGTATAGAAATATATGTATTAAAAAAAAAAAAAAAAAATTAGTTTATGTTAGTGGGTAATGCACTTTATTTTTTTCGTTAAAATTACATTAAACTTTTTATTTTTTTATTAATTTTTATTTGGTAATATATATATATATATCTATAACATTATTTGAGGAAATATTTTTTATTATTTTAGGATTTTTTATTATAAACAAAAATAAACATAAATTATTTTTTGGTTATTTTTTTTACAATTATTTCTCATAATCTTTTTACGAGATTAAAATAACAATAGTTTAGAAACAAAAATTTTTTAGAAAAAAGATATTTATATCGAAAAATAAAGATGATTGAAAATATGAGTCGAATTCAAGAGACTGAATGATTTTTCTTTATAAAAAAAAAAAAATAAAAAAAAAAATAAAGAAAAATAAAATTTATTATTTTATTCAAATTTTTTTTTTTTATATATTTGTACCCTTACAAGATAAATTACAATAGATAATTTATTGAAAAAATCCGTGAGAAAAGTAAATTTATTTTATTTTTATTAGTATTTTATTAGATTTTTATAAGAGTTGATTATTTTTTTATGGGAATATTAAAGATGAAACATATTTTTTTATGAATATTTATAATTATATTTATAAATTTTAATTATTAAAAATTTAATTATTATTTAAAATTTTTTATAATTTTTGTTATTTTTATTTATTTATATTATTAAGTTGATATTATGGTTTATTAATTGGGTGTTCGGTGACTTTTCTAGAGTACTGAAAAAACAAAATTAATAAAGAGCATGTACAGTTGCCTCTATGGTTTTGATGTATTTATATATATTTTTAAATGCTTTGAACGAGTGATTCTTAATTATGTGATTTACTTTGTTCAGCATTCTTTAATTTCAATAGGCACTTATTTACTTTAATATAAAACCTTATTTTTATTAAAAATTTAAATCCTTATTGAACATTAATTATTAATTAATTGTAAATTACTTGTTTCTTTGTTATGAATTACATTCAGCAATTAATATATATTGCTTTTGAATTAACAAACATAAACAATTATTGACAAATACAAAAAATTATATAAATATTAATTACATGAAAATTTTATTGTTATTTTGTATAAAATTTTCTTTTATAAAATTCATCACAAAAACTATTTCATTTCCTAAAAAAAAAAATCTTTTTATTTTTTTTTTTTTATTTTTATTTTTATTTATTGGTAACAAATCTTTTTCCAAATGATTTTTCCTGATGGTCTTTGTATTTTTTTTTTAGCAATTTTTTTTCCTGAAGATCTTTGTATTTTTTTTTTTAGCAATTTTTTTTCCTGACGATCTTTGCATTTTTTTTTTACAAATTTTTTTTCCTGACGATCTTTGTATTTTTTTTTTGACAAAAAGTACAAACAAAAAAATTGATCATTTTTTTTTTTTTTTTGTGTGTGCATCACCAACTTCGTATTCTTCATTTAACTATTCATTTTATTTTCCAAAAAGGTTAATAAAGCCTTTTATTAACCATCATGAGAAGTTTATTTACTTTTATAAAATCCCTATTTTTACTAAAAATTTAAATTCTTGTTGAATAATGATTATAATTAAATATATATTTACTTATAATGTTATGAATATATTTGGCATCATAAGTCTTCTTCTTTCTAATTAAGAAACTTAATTAATGAAATACAAATTAAATTATTTAAACATTGCAAGCATGAAAATTTTATTGTTATATATGTAAAATTTTCTTGTAAAAACTTAAAATAAAAATTTACTACAATAGAATTTTTCTAGTGTCAAAAAATTATTTCTTACCTTTTGTTTACCATTATTTTTTACTTGATAATTAAATCTTTTTTCAAAAAAAAAAAAATATATTTCCTTTTTTTGTCTATTTAATTTATAAAAAAAACAAAAATTAACAAATAATTTTTATTTTTTATCTAGAGTTTTTATGGATAACTGTGTATTTTATATATTTCCATCTATTTTCATTTTAAAAAAGTCTAATAATTTCTTTTATAAACCACATGTCTAACTACTCATTTTCCGTGTAGCTAGTTATTGCATTCTCAATAAGATTAATAATCCCCTTTATAAACCAGTAATATAAGGTTTTCTTATTTCCAAGAATGATAGGTGAGTTATTTCAGACATCTTTTCTTTGATTTACTTAAACATTTTTGAATGTTCTTCAATCTATTCAAATTTTTGCTTCTTAATTAACAATGTAATTACTTTAGATGTATATCCTAGAAAGATATAAATATAATATGTATAATAATTAGAAGATTCTAAGAACAATTTCATTTGCTTTTTCGATTTAGATCGTTCTACCTCAGTGATTGTTTTTACCTTATCTAATGAAGACTATATTCCATTTTCGTCTATAATTTATCAAGGATATGTTATTGATGCTTTAAAAAGTTCACACTTTTCTATATTTATTGCAAAATTATTATTGTTAGGTAATTTGAATACTTTTTTTAACACTTATAAATATTTAAATAGTGTTTTTCTAAGAATAATGATGTCACAAGTAAATGCAACTACGTAATTCTCTTGAATTATTTCCATAAAAATATCTTTCATTATTCTTTGAAGTTGTGTGCTACTTATCTTCCGTCCAAAAGATATAACGTTAAATACGAATGTTTTTCACTTGGGAACTATAAATGTATCACAAGGTTTATTATTCTGTTTAGATGCAATATCTTAAAATTCATTTTTAGAGTCTCTTTTTAGAAAATCATTTAGTACCATAAAATGTTTGAAATATATATTTCGTGTGTGAAATGACACATAAATTATTCAGAGTAAATCTATTTAAATACATATAATCTAAAGTGACTCTCTGTTGACTTGTTTTATTTCGAACCATTATAATATGTGAGGCATAGTCTATGTTAATAACTTTAGTTATTATCTTTAATTGTGGCATTTAGTCTATCTTCCAATGTTATTACGATAATATTTCTTTACTAAGTAGTCTTGAATTATAACACAGAGGTTTTTTTTTCACTTAAACAGAAACTTTATATTTTTCAGTATGCTCTATAATTTTATTTTTTCAAGGTCATGTATGCTTCTATAATACTTAAACTCCTCTTTATCCTCCTCAATTAAATCATGTTTTTCAATAAAACTCCGAATAATCTCTTTATTAATGTTCTTTAGCTTTTCTTCTTTTTCTTTGGATGATATGAATAATGTATATATGATTGTTATTATTCTTCTTCATAGAAAATCCTAATTTATTCATCATAAAACCATTAACACAAGGGGTTTATTTGTATATATTGTAGCATATCTACTTTTGATTTTTTGTTGGTAGATTTAATATGTATAATAACCTTTTTATACATTCTTTCAATTTCTCAGTTAGATTTCCCTTTAACCTTGATTAATGGAACTATTATGTGCAGTTCTATGCATAGTTTTTTTTCTGAGAAAAGTGTTATTGTATGTAATTTTGCACTTGTATCTAATAACAAATTAGCTTATTTCCATTAATTTCTATAATTTGTTCCATATTCATACAAAATCCTTTATCACTTTTAACATTTAACATTTTATTAACAGACGATTTATTTTTTACAAAATTTGCAATATTTTCGTCAGTAATTATTTCTATTACAGGCTCTGTCTTTTTGATTGCCATATTTATTTTGTTTCTCTTTCTATTAAATTGTTTTTCATCTTCTTTAAATTTGTTTTCGTTATACCATACTTTTACTCTTTGTTTTTTCAAGTATTCCTAATGTTTACTATGATATTTTTTCATTTGACAGATTTTCTGCATATGAGTTTCATTTTTTATCATTTTAAAATTAATATAGTATTTTTTGTTTTTTTTATAATACTTCTTATTTCATTTTCTTTATCTCTAAGTACTTTATTTTTTTATGCTGATTCCAGATGACCATTCATGTTACAGTTATTATATTTTTTCTTGCTACATATGTAATTTTTCTTAAATGATCTCTCTCTCTGCGACAATAACACTTAGTAGTTTTATTCTTCAACTTGCATATAGAATTAGTTTCTTCCTTAAATTTACTAACTGAATACATATTTTCCCCGAGATTTTCATATGATCTTCCATCACTTTTTTCTTGAGCTAACAGTGATGACATGTCTCAAAAAATTTTATTCTGTGAAAAGTTTAAAATTTTTTCGTTTGCATATCTTTAAGGGATTTATCTTCTAAAGCATCTAAAAAAATTTTGTTTATTAATATTATTTGTTTAACTAAAACATAAACAGTTAAGGGCATATAGAGTACATCTTCGATAAATAAATTCATAACTTCTTGTTCACTAGTCCTTTTTTCAGAACTACGTATTTTAATCATTTGAAAGAATTCATAATCTTCATATTGAAAAAGCAACTTATCCACTTCAATTTATAGCTGAAATATGTTAACTATTTTATCATTTATAATCGAATTTGATATGCCCAGTAAATAAATTTTAAGCAAAAATGTTTCTAATACCATACATGATTCTGATTTAGTTAGCCATGACATTCTTATGTTGCAAATGCAATAAACCGTGTAAAATATTTCTATAAAGATTTTTCACTAAATTTAATAAGTCTATCTGGTATTTAAACTTTACTTATTTCATCATCTTTTTTAATTTTAAGCTACTATGATCTGTTAAGAACAATCACTTCTAATAATATGTTTAATCAAAGATTTGATAATTTTTCTTTCATTGCTACCTGCTAATTCAATATGAGTTCTGTTTGCGTTGAATTCGAGATTTCTGCTGTTATCACCAATTGATTGGTTAATATTTTTTTCGATGGCTTTGTTAGAGTATTAAACAAATAGATTAATAAAGAGCATGTAGAATTAACTGTACTAATTTAAAGAACTAAAGTATAATTTTAATTCTATAATCAAGTAAGTTGTTTCGAATATGTAGTATACTTCATTGAAAATTTATTGTTCTTTAAAAAGCATTTATTTAATTTAATAAAAATCCTATATTTTTATTAAAAACTTAAATACTCGTTAATTATAAATTTTAATTATATATATTTTATTTATAATGTTATGAGTATTGTTTAGTAATTTATATCCATTTCTTCAAAATTACCAAAATAAAAAATAAGTTGATAAATACTACATAATATGAAAATTTTAATATCTCTAATATAAAATTTTCTAATATAAATTTAGAAGAAAATATACTACAGGAATTTTTTTTTTTTTTAATAATCATCCCTTCTGTTTTTCCTCACTATTAAACCATTTTTCAAAAAAAAATCAATAAGTTTTATTATGTAATTTAATTTTTCCAAAAAAAAAACAAAAAAGGATTAACAATTAATTTTTTTTTCTTTTTTTTATCTAGTATTTGCATGGATAACTATTTATTATCCATTCAGCTATTGCTTTTTACCATCAAAAAGGTTAATAACACCCCTTATTAACAAGCTGCATACAAGTAGTTTACTAATTTATAGTATTAAAATTATATTTAAATTTATTAAATTAATAAAAAAAAAAAAAAAATATTTTTTTAAAATTTTTATTTTTAAGTTAGAGTAATATAAACACAACAAAAAATAAAATATTTTATTATATATTTATAAGTTGATTGTCAACATAAGACTTTGTTGTCCTTTTTGAGTATTTATGAAATGATAGTTGATTACATTGAAGCAATTATTATGCACGCATGGTAATTAGAAGAAATATGTGGAGATATAAATAAAGATACGTAGAACTATATTTTGTATGCGCAAAAAAACCGAAACGCATTAACAAGAAATTAAATACCTTCTGAAATATAGTAGGGGCATATTTATAAAATATTCGTGTAATTGATAACAAAAAAAAAAAAAATAGAAATATATTAAATGTAGTATTTTTATTTACTGTGAATATATTTTTCTCTATTTTTTTTTATACAGTTTTATAAAAACCATTGAGAAATGAAATAAAGACTATAAGATATATAATAAATACGCTATATTTATTCTAAATAAATAATTGCATAATAGGCGCATAATTATTTACTCGAATAATTTAATGATATATAAGATAAAAATTCCTCTATATTTTCTTTATTAATTTCATTATTTTAAATTACTATAAAGAGCTCTGAATAGTTATTTAATAATTGTTGTTTATTGATTTTATTAGAATTGAAGAAACAAATTATTAAAAAATATGTAGAGAAGACCTTTAGTTATTTCATTTTAATTAAAGTATTAAGCTGATTGTGAACATTTGTTACTTAATATTAAATATTAATTACATTGATTGCTATTATAGTTAATTTGTATAATACTTTATGTGTATAATATTTAACATTAAATTTTTAATATTTCATAAAAAAAATACTTTACATAATCTTTCTTCACGTAAAAGAAAAAAAAAGAAGAAATAAAATCATTATTATAAAAATTTTTTTTTTTAAGTCAAAGTCACATATAAAAAAAAAAAATATATATTATTTTTGTATAATTGTAAGTACGAAAAAAAAAAAAATAACATAGTAAATCTATTTCATTTTTTGTAAATTTACTTTTAAGGTGAGTATTATTTTTATTGTACAAACCTTTTTATGTACTTATATTTTTAGTTCATACGTTTCCTTTTCATTTTAGCATAAATAAATAAAAATGTTTTTAATCATTTTATTTATTTAAATATTAATGAAAATATATCAACAATATTATTTATAGACTAAATAGTCAAATAGTAAATCATTTGGGTCATATAAGCCTTCATTGAACACTTTGAAAATGTATGAAATGATAGTGACTTATTTTAAGGTATTTCATATGTATTCAAGTTAATTAAAAGAGATGAAGGGAAATATGTATGATGATACGTACAATAATATTATGTTTGCACATAAAAAAGAAAAATAGTTATCCAAAAAATGAATACTTTTTGAAATGTAGTTAACACATGTTTATAAAATATACATAATATTAGTAATTTATTAGTTGCATGTTCAGTGACTTTAATAGTAAAGAACAAACAAATTAATAAAGAGAATGTGGTGAAAACCCTACTTATTACACTGAAATAAAATAAATTAAATTATTTATAATTTAAATGAATTTACATAATGCCTAATTTATTAATTACTCGCTAAATGACTTAGTATTAAATAAACTGATTAAAAAAGAGCACTTAGAAAAAGCTCTATTTATTTTATGTTTATTAAAATAAAAATATTAAAAAAATTATTTGATTTTTTTTTTAAATAATATGGAATATTAATTACACTGGTTAAATACTATTTTGGTTAATTTACACGATATTCTATGGATGTATTTTTTGACATTACATCTTTAATAATGCATAAAAAAAATTATTATGCGTCATCACCCACTCGAAAAAAAAGTAATTTTTTTTTTTAAGTCATTATTTTTTTTAAAAAAAACTAAGAAAGAACGAAAAAGAATTAAACTATTACATGATTTATTATCAGTCTATTTAATGACATTCCTAGAATATTGAAAAAATCAATTAATAAAGAATAGGTAAAGATGTTTGTACTAATTTAATGAATTCTAATATAATTTTAATGATATGAATTGGTAAAATATATTTATATAGTATACATTATAGAGAATTTATTGTTTTTAAGAAGAATTTATTTATTTTAATAAAAATTTCTATTTTTATTAAAAATTTAAGTTATCATTGATTATTAATTTTTAATTATATTCATTTTACTTTAATGTTATGAATAATTTTTAGTAATTTAAATTCATTAATATCAAATTAACAAACATAAGTAATTAACAAAATAAATTATATATAACTACAAAACATGAAAATTTTATTATCGTTAATATTAAAATTTCTTGTATAAATTAAAAAAAAAATTCACTACAAAGAAACATTTTAAGGAGCTTTTCTTTTTATTTTGAGATTATTAAATCATTTAAAAAAAAAAAAGTTAATAGATTTTTTTTTGTGTATTTTAAGTCTACAAAAAGAAAACAGAAAAAATTAGATAATTTTTTTTTTTTTTACCTTGCGCTTGCATGATTATTTTTTTATTTTCAATACAGATATTACTCATTATAAACTAGCAACCTAACTTTTAATGAAATTCTAATTATCATTTTGAATATTAATATAAATGAAAAAAAAAAAAATTTCATAATATTTTAATAACTATTTTATTGTACTACATAGTTTTTTAAATGATTATAAAAATTTATATAATAATATTTTCTACATAAATGAATGCATAAAAAAAAAAAGCTAAGAAATAAAATAATATGCACTAATGAATTATTATATTAATTAATTTACCCTTTTAAAATGATAAGAGAAATAAATCTTAGAACCTCTATAAAAGCTAGCATAAAATAGTCATAATTATTAATTAAATTATGGTATGTATGTCTGAATATTATTCAATGTAAAAGCAAAATATTTTTAAAAAACATTATGGTTTAAATTTATTTCTCTAGGACCTTAATCATATTAATTCATTATGAACTTTTCATTACTTAATTGTTTTATTATATAAAAATTAGATATGATTGATTACTCATTAAATAAAAATGTACAGACAAGAAAAAATTTAATTTAAAGTTCTATATAGATATGTTTTTGGATAACTCTTTATTTAGCCTTTCAATAAAAATTAAATTATTGAAAAAGATAAATAGAACATTTTATTAAAAATTTGTGGAGTGATTATAAATATAAGAAATATTTTTATTGTATGAATAGTGATAGACATATAATATAAATTATATATTTATTAGTTATAATAATAGCTAATACCCTTTAAGAAATAGTTCATATAAATTTACACATCTATTCAATAAAGCACTGATTTTTTAAAAAAAGAAAAAGAAATATTTATTTTATTACTCATTTGTTATTTACTCATATAAATTAAAAAGAAATAATAAAAAGTATTTGAATTTGATGTATTATTAACATAAATGTTCAAAAAAAAAAAATTAAAAAAAATAAAATGAGAACAAATTTCTAAATTTAATTATAAGGAATATTATATAATGTATTTTATTTATAAGAATATATATAAAAAAAATAAATATAATCAATATATTTAAAATAAGTTACAATGATTTCCTAAGATTTATGGAGACATTAAGGATTAATCTACATTTTCTTCTTAGTCATCTTCGTCAAAATTTTCGAAATACCCAGAATCAATAGATATTAAATCAAAACGATTATTCCTATGTACTCTGTAATGTACCTTTATTTTGATAAAATTATAATTACTTGTATATATAAAAAAAAAAATGGAAATGTAAATATGTATTTTAAAATGTTTTTTTTAAAATACCTGAATAGATTGGTATAATATACCAATAAATAATGTTACAATAATGCAAATTATAAATAAAGTAATAAATAAAATACTAATAGTATTATTAGAATTATATGTAATATTAAATAAATTAGGTGATTTATCCTCTAAAGAACTATTGAAAGGTACTGTAAGAGTTGCAATGGTGTTACTTTGGTTATCGGACATATTAAATAAATGATATATTTAATGTTCTTTATAACATAATTTGTTTTAATGTAGTTAAATTCAAACTAAAATATTGTTGATAACTTTTTATATAAAAAAAATATATTAGTTTAATTATATATATAAAATTGTGAAAAAAAAAATAATAAATAAAAAAGAAATGTTCCATATTATATATTAGTTTAAATTCATTTAAAATATTGGTAGATTAATATTGCAAAAAAAAAAACATACTTAAAAATTAAAACTTCATTTTTAACTAATAATAATTAATAACACACATTATATATATTTTCTTTAAAATAAATTTTAGAGAAGTTAAATAAGTATTTAAGAAAAATTAGGACTTATTAATTTACATATATTGTTTTTACGTAAATAATTATAGAAACATAAAAATTAACTAAAAATAACATAACATTTAAGTAAATGTATATTAATAAAATATAAACTTTTAAATAAAAAATAATTATATTTCATTTATAACCTATTTTGAGTAAAAAATAATTAGATGTATAAGAATACAAAAGATTAAAGCACTAATTATATTCTATCATTCTTACTAAATTTTTTTCATATATATTTAATTTAATATTAAATTCAAAAAAAAAATTAATTTTTAAAAAAAAGAGATTTTCTTGGATATGTTTTTAATTATACTAATTTTTTTTTTTTTTTATAAACTTAAAATATTCAATAGAATTAATTGATTTATTAAATGTAAATATAAAAAATTCACTAATTCAAATAAAATATTAAAATATTACTCATCATTATATATTATATTTTTTTTTTTAAATTATCAAGTAACACAAATAAATAATAACTTTTTTTTTTTTTTTTTTTATCTTTAAATATTTCTATTTTGTTGTTAATTTATTTCATTAGTGAGTTATTTTTAGTACATAATGTTTTTTAACATGTATGTGATTTTAGTTTATATTATTGTAGATACACTTTTAGTAGTATATAACAAAATATAAATAATTTTAAATTTTAACAGATTATAATAAAAAAATATAAATATTAATTGTTATTTTCTTTATTTAAATTTATTCTTATTTTATCAGCATGTATACAATTAATTTCTTTTTTCATTATATTGATTCTTTAATTATTGCTTTAAAACATATGTTACAAAATATACAATTAATTAATTTTTATTCATATTATGAATGTAACAAATTACTTATAAAAATTTAAGAAAAAATTTTTCTTATTATGAAAATAAAAATTAAAAAATTAATTAATGGTAAAACTTTTAAATACATAGATATGTTATATCTAATAATTCTTTTTTTTTACATAATATTTGATTCTTAATTTTAAAGGAATATTTGCTATAAAAAGAAAAAAAACAATATTTTATTCTTAAATTTTTACAAAAATAAAGGAATATTATATAATAATATTTATATATATATATTATTTATTATAAAAAATTCGAAATATAAATTTTATTAATTTAATTTGAATTATTCTTTTAAATGTTGTGAACTTACAAAAAAAAAAAAAAAAAAAAAAAATCACAATAGAAACATGTAGAAATGTTACCTTATCAAATAAATAGTTATAAAATTTTTATTAATTTTAATAATTTATTTTATTTTATTTTATTTCTTTTTATTAAGTTAATATATAGTTTTTTACTAAAAATGACATCATTTTTTTTTACACATTATCCCTATGTAAATTACTTTGTAAATTTTTAGAATTTATTCTATAAGTATGTGAAATATATAATTATTTTTTTAAGCATCATATTTTTTATTTCGTAAATTTTTTACAGAAAAAAAAAATAATTAATAACATAAAGTATTTAAATAAGGAATGGCCAAAAAATTTTATGTTCATTATCATTCCTTATATTATTTATAAAAATATTTCTTTTTAAATACGTTATTCTTAAAAAAATTTATTAATACGGAAAATATAAATCATTCCTTCTATTTTTTTTTTTTTTAGATTAATTTTATTTTCTTTATATTTTCGAACGTTAATCTATTTTTATTTTTTGCTCGATTGCGTGAAACAAAAAAAAATTTAATTGAAAAATTAATTCTAAATAAAATAATTCATAAAAATAATAATAATAATAAATTAAATGGTAAGCCAAATTTGATTAAAGAGGATATTGAATGGATAAAGGACAAGAAGAATATGTTGAAAGAATTATTAATAAGAAATAGTCAAGAGATGTTGAACTTATCATTGTGGGTAAAGAATAAGAGATGCAGAGAAAGTTTAATTAATGAGAAAATTCTAGAAGAGATTGAAACCTGGGAACAGTGGAAGAATGCAAAGGATGAGGAGTTCGCGAAGCAAGAGGATTATAAATCGCCGGAAAATATGTATGGATGTTTTGCTAAATTACTATGGCATATTGATCAGAAACGTTTGAAGAAAATAGAAGATGCGACACAGAAGGATATAAAAATTATTCATTTAAATAAAAGATATATATCTCCAATAAGAGAAATATTGGAAATGAAGATTTCCACATATAATGAAACACTTAGAAGCACTATCACTGAATTTGAAGAAATATTCAAATCTTATTACTGGATTACATGGAAAGAGCTGAAAGAATTAGAGAAAAGAAAATCTACATTGGAAAAGAAAAAGGAAGAAATTATTAAAGAAAATGAAAAACTTCAAATGGAAATTACCATAAAGAATGATGAGGAAAGGACAGTAAAAAAAAGGTTACGTAAATTCAGAAAAGGTGAAAGATCTCATGAAATTAAAAAAAAAAAAAAAAAAAAAAAAAGTAAAAAAGAAAGGATATACATATCTATGTTTTTTCATAATTTAAAAATATTATGAAATATATGAATAAATGATAAAACATGTATTTTTTTTTTTTTTGAACATTTTAACTAAAAACTAAACCTATTTTTCAATTGTTCTCATAGTTTTGAACATATAACATTTTTAAATATTCTTATTTTATTACAATTTTTTTTTTTATTTATATAAATATATTATTACAAAAATTTTTAATTAGTTATGGCTAGAAATAAAAAAACAAAATTTACATATTCTAATTTCATTTATATTATAAATAAAATAAGTCTTAAAAAATTACATTTTAAAAAAGATATTATATAAATAGAAAAGTAAATTATTCAAAATTATCTTCTTTATTAAAATTCTAAATAAAAAAGATGGTAATTACATTTTGTGTAAATAAAATTAAAATTATAAGAAAATTGTTATAAATACTTATATATATTTCTTTTTTTTTTTTTTTTTTTTTTTTTTTTTATTAAAGATGGTATTCTTCTTAAAAAATAGATGTAAATAAAATTATTTTTTTTTTTATAATTTTTATTTTTTATAAATTCAAAAAATTTTTTTTTTTTTTTTTTTTTTTTTTTTTTCAGATACTTTTTAGTCATCAATAATTTTCAGACGTAAATTACCCTTTTTATTTTATTGTATCATCATCAAAAAAAAAAAAAAATATACATTTTTATATAAAGAAATAATGTCAATTCAAAATTTTTACCTTAAAAAATAGTATATTTATTTTGTTATAAAAAAATTTACAATTATTTTTGTTTAATAAATATATAGAAGTCTTGTTAATAATAATGATAAATATAATACTTTATTTTAATTAAAAAAAAAAAAAAAAAACATAAAATTTTTTTTTTTTTTTTTTTTTTTTTTTTTTACTTTTTAAAGGAATAGAAATTATATATATATATAAAGAAAAAAGATTATTTTAAATTATTTTTTTTTTTTTTATTTTTTTTTTTTTATTTAAAAAAAAAAAAAAAAAAAAAAAAAAAAAAGTGAGCTATAGTTAATTTATCTATTAAAAAAAAAAAAAAAATTGAAAAAATTAGCTAAATTTTTATAAATTAAATATATATTTATAAATTATGTAAAAAGATGATATTTTAGTCAATAAATTGTAAGCAAACGAATTAACAATTAAAAAGGATAAGATTTTAGTAAATGGATTAATAAATTAATAAAATATTAAATCAATAATACAATAAATAATCACTTAAATATAAAGTATTTCTTTGCAAAGCTCATGCTTTGAAGAATATAAAATATAAAAATATATATATATTTATATTTATATATATATATATACATATATATATATATATATATATATATATAAATATAATTTTTTTTTTTTTTTTTTTTTTTAAATCAAATTTTATTAATCATGCTCATTTTTTTATTTTAATTTTTTTTTTTTATAAATTATATTTTTTCCTTGATAATTATTTTTGATTTTAACCAAGTAAAAAATTATATATGTATACATTCATTATATAAAAAATAAATTTTATGCATAAAAAATATTTATTAAATAAAATTTATTAACGTGCAATATTATACAAAAAGCTACTTACATGGTTTTGTTTTGAAGTAAAATTTTTTTTTTTATGAATCTATATTAAAATGGATAGAAAAATATAAAATGAAATTTTCTTAATTTTGTTTATTTCATCAAAATGTTTTATATTCAAAATTTATTAATCATAAATTTTACAATCATAACATTAAAAAGTAAAATGAAAATTATAAATATATATATATATATATATAATACATACATATATGCACAAAAAAATGCTTAAAAAATTGTTGAATTTAATTATAAAAAATAATTAATAATCCTTTAATTTTTTATATTTACTTTTTTTTTAAAATTTTTTTACATTGAACTTTTTTTTTTTTTTTTTTTTTTTTTTTTTTTTTTATTTTTTTTTTTTTAATATTTAATCTATATAATAATGGAAAATAATAATAAAGTATTATTATTTTCTCTAATTATAAAGTAAGTATTAATTGTAATATATTTACTTATTCATTATTTNAGATTAATAAAGAACGTGTGAGTGATTTATATTAATTTTAATTATTGTGGAAATATATATCTGCTATAAGTAAACTTTATACATATAATTTACACATGTCCTATAAATGATATTTGAATAAAAAAAGAATATATATTTTTATGTGTACGTGCTAAATATGAAAGAAATATATGCATATTTAAATCTATATGCTAAAAGTACAGGAAAAAAAAAAATATAATTATTTTTTTTATTTTTTTTGGATAATGCATTGTTTATTACCTATTTAACGATTTTACTAATATTTAACAAACAAATCAGTAGACAGAATCCAGAGAAAGCTTCACTTATTTTATTTTTATTAAATTAAAATATAAATCAAATTATTCACTTTTATTAATTAGAAATGAAATATTATATTGTTTATAATAATAATAAGATTTTCTTCATATTATAATTTCTTGTATATGCAGATCATTGAATTTACCTTAATATTTCCTTTTTACTTTTGGAATATATATGAAAATATTATTCTATCTTCTTCTAAAACAAAATAAAAAATACTTTTTTATATATATAATTTTTTTTTTATTTTACAAAGTATAAAACTAAGTTATATTTTTATTTTATGTTAAATAAGCTTTTATATAAACTTGAAGTAAATTGATTTATACAGTTCTTATTTAATGTTACTTCACTTAATTTCATTTTCATTTATACAATATATGATATCATTTAAATTTATTTTCACCTTATCCTTTTTATTTTGCTTTAGTTTATTTAGATAAACATCATATTAATTGTTGTTTAGTTTCATTTTAAATGAAAAGATTAATGCTACAAATTATTTTGTAATGTATTATAAATATTATATTAACATACGTTGTAATGATCTAAATAATAATGATTAAAATAGACAAAAATATTAAAGCATTATCATTATTTAACACAACTAATAACCTCCATGATTTTTACATTTAAAATTGTAATCATGAAATTATTAATATTATTCTCTTAATTATTTTTATAAAACCTATAACAAGTTATGTAAGAAAATTTCTGTAATTAACTACAATGAAGTATGTGTAACACCTGTGTTAATTATAGTAATCATTATTTTTATCCTTAAATAATTTAATTTTTATAGGAAAATTTAATTTTAATTATTAAAAATAATATTCAAGACTGTTATTATCTTAAGAAACTAATGTGATTATTATGATAATTTATGTTACAATCCTTATTAAGGTAAATAATCAATCTTTTTTTAATATTTATAATCATCAAGATCAATCTACAAATATTTTACTCTTACTTTTTATTATTTGACTTTATTTAAAAATAGTAAAAGTAGAAGGAGTAATAATATATATGCGGAAAACAATTATTATATTAAATTTTTTAAATTCTTATTAATTTTTTACTTAATTTTTAAAATAATTTTATGTAATATATACAAATTTTTTTTTTAATTTCTATTTCTATAGTATTTTCCATTTTTTCAATTAAACAAAAAAATATTATTTTAACGTATTAATATTTATTTTAACTTTATTTTACCATATATTAATCTTTTCCATCATTTAAAAAAAAAAAATTTCATATATAAAATTTTTCTACTACTGTAATGTAAGGATATAATATAGAATTGCACTAAACAATTTAAGGTATAACATTTCAGAACTTTTTTGTAAATGTGGAAAAAATTATTTTTTAAAATTGGATACTATATCCCCTTAAATTATACTCTATTTACTTTTCATATCACTTTTGTTATTAATTGAATCTTAAAATATAAACATAAACTAAAACTAAACCAAAAAGAAAATTTATATAATTATTAATAAAAAATAAATGATATTGCATTTTTCTTATAAATAATGAATTATATAAGAAAACAAAAATCTCTATATTTGCAATATATGATAATGAATAATCAATAAATTTTTATTTTTAAATTTAAAAAAAAATGTTTTAAAATTGTATAATAAAAAGGAAAAAAAATAAAACAAAACTGTTACTAAAAATGTTAAGGCTTTTCTATATATATTAAAATTGTATTTTTTCATATACTAAGTAAACTTTGGTTTTAATATAAGCATTAAAATAAATACATATATATGCAGTCATTTATTCAAATAAATGTTTTTATACATATTAAGATTTATCTATATTTTTCATATAATATTTTATCACTTTTTTTATATATTAATATTGTGCTCAATTAACGTAAATATATTTTAGAATATTCATTTATTATAATTTTTATTATATATAAGATTCCCCAACAAACTATATTAAAATTTTTTGATATTTAACTCATTATAGGAACTTATGTTTTAGAGCAAATAAATATTAACATTTATAAATATTTTATATTCCTAAATTTGAGAAAAATTTATACGTTTTTTATTAATAACTATGTAAGCATATAAATATATATATAATGAGTTTGGCATATAGATGATTAAGTTATTTATAACATTATTATATTTTATCTGATTTGGAATTCAATTCATATTTCAGAAGTAACAACAAAATATAAATATTTTATTTTTCAACTTTTTTATTATTTACCTCTCTTATATTTAATATATCCTTATGAGTTGTATAAATTGAATGAAAAATTAATTTTATTTTTTTCTTTTCCGTCTAAAATTAGTATCACCATACAAACTTATTCTACATAATTTTTATAATATAATTAATGAACTTTATTATTTTAAATATTCAAGTCTTATTACATTCAATATGATTTTTAACAATTTCTCTACTGCAAAGAGAAATTTTTATTATAATATTTCTTTTGTAGTTTTATTTATTTTCTTTTGAAATTATTTTCTTTTGAGTCTTAAATTCTTTTTATTTATATATAATCAAGTTTTTATTTAATTTATTCTTAGAAAATAAAAATATAATTTTTATTAATTTTACAAATATTTTAAAGAATCCTATATATTTTTTTTACTTTTTTTTTTATAGGTCCCGTTAAATTTACATTATTAGTAATTGTTCACTAATGTTTTAAATTAAAGTGTATTTGAATTATGAAATCCCTAGATATCTTTCATATTGATAAAAACTTATAAAAAATTTTTATTATATTATATAACATTACCTTTTAAAAATATATCCTAAATTTTTTCTTTTTTTCGCATTTTCTTTACAAAAAAAATACAAAATATTTTATTTTATCATAAAATAGTCATTATCTAATAGATTAAGTAAATGTGTAAACCCTTATTATTATCTGGAAAATTATACATACAGCGCATTGCTAATAGGTTTTATTATTTATGTATTTAACATTATAATTTTATAAAAACCTATGTTCAAGAAGTTATCTGTTGCATTTTATTGTATCAATAGTTAGTAAAAGGTATTATTAACTTTTTTTGGAATAAAAAATATAACTGTGTGGAAAATAGTCTTGCAAATGTTAGACAAAAAAAAAAAATTAGTTGTTAAGTTTTTTTTTCTTTTTTTAAATTTAAAATATATATAAAAATATATATATATATATTTTTTATAAAATGATTTATTGTTAAAAAAAAAAAAGAAAAGTTGTTAACTAAAAAGATTCTTGTAGTATATTTTATTTAAATTCTTATAAGAATATTTTATATTAACTATAATAATATTTCGTGTTTATAATATTTATATAATTTAATTTGAATTTCATTTATTAATTATGTTTGTTAATCTGAAAGCAAGGGACTTCAGTTACTAAGCAGTGATTATAACATTATAGGTAAAATCTAATTAAAAATAATCCATGAGGATTTAAATTTTCAATAAAGCTATAGGATTTTTATTAAAGTAGGTAAATGTTTCTTAAAAATAACAAATCATCAATGAAGTAGATAGCATAAATACAGTTTACTAGTTTATAGCATTAAAATTACATATTAATTCATTAAATGCGTAGAGGCAAATCCCACATGCTCTTTATTAATATTTATGCTCAATACTTGTTTTATTAATTGGGTGTTCGGTGACTTTGCTAGAGTACTGAACAAACAAATTAATAAAGAGCATGTAGAGTTGTTTTTACGATTTTGATGTATTTGTATATATTTTTAAATGCTTTGAACAAGTGATTCTTAACTATTTTCTCTACTTTGTTCAGCATTCTTTAATTTCAATAGGCATTTATTTACTTTAATGAAAATCCTTATTTTTATTGAAAATTTATATCCTTATTGAATATTGATCATTAATTAAATGTATATTACTTGTTTCTTTGTTGAGTTATGTTCAGCAATTAATATATATTGCTGTTGAATTAACCAACATAAACAATTAGTGACAATACAAATTAATTATATAAATATTAATTACGTGAATATTTTATTGTTATATGTATAAAATTTTCTCTTATAAAATTCATTAAAATCACACTTCTGTTTCAAAAAAAAAATTTTTTTTTTTTTTTTTTTTTTTTATCTCAGTCTTATTGGTAACAAATCTTTTTCCAATTGATTTTTGTTTTTTTTATCAATTTTTGTTTTCCTGACAATCTTTGTTTTTTTATAAAAATACAAATAAAAAAAATTGATCATTTTTTTTTTTTTTTTTGTGTGTACATGACCAACTACGTATTCTTCATATAACTAGTCCTTTTATTTTTCAAAAAGGTTAATAAAGCCTTTTATTAGACATACTCAACCACCATGGGAAAGTAATGGTTATTACTTAAAGTTTGATATTTTGGTATTGTTTTATTACACCAAGTCCCTTTTGCACTCCTTTTTCAATTTGCTTGTCCTGATTATCGTTGATATCATACGTTATGATACTACTCCGTTTATGAATATCTAGGTAATCTTTAGACTTTAAAACATACGTTAGATTTAATTTTCTTTTATTTTTATTCGTAACTTGTATTAAATTCTCCAGTTTCTCTTCATATATTTCCCTGGTTTTGTTACTCTACAATTTTATTTTTGACATTGGAATTTGTACTTCTTTACCTCGATAATATATAGGTGATGTTTTAAGAATTCCACTTTCAATTTTATTTTCTCTATGAGGAAATGACCAATATGTTTTATATTGTATATTCCCACTATAGTGTTTCATTTGATTCCTTTCGTATTACGATAATTCGTATGAGATATCTGCAACCTTAATATTTTTATTCTCAATTATAGGTTTTCTTTTGATATTATTAACATCTTCATGTATATTTTTCCACGATCATTTAAGTATATCATCCTCATTTCAGAAGTAGTTTCTGGTAATAATTTTGCAAACCATGGACAAATACAGCCTATTCCAAATATAGCAATAGAGGGTGTTTCTCCTATCGCTCCATGAGGTGTATTATTATATATTAGTACTGAATTTCGTATTATTTCTTCAAAAGTTGGATCTTTTTCTTTATATAAAGTCTTACGTATATAATCTAAGCTTTTATGAAAGCTTTCATTTATACCATTTCCTTGTGGATAATATGCGCTGGTATGATACAATTTAACCTGTAATTCTTTTGTAATATAGTTATGAAATTCTTGACTAGTATAAATTGAACCGAGATCTGTAAAAATGCTTCTATGGAATCCAAATATGGGTGTCCATGTTTTCTTTATAATGTTAATTGTGTCAATAGTATTAGATGTTTATTAGTTATATTAGTCACCATAAAACGTGAATAATGATCTATTGCTACTCGTATAAAGTATTCTGTACCTTTCCATGTTTCATGTCCTATAATATCTAATGAAACCATATCAAATACATTCGTTTTTGATAGAAACTTGGTTATTATTAGATTTAAATTTCCTATTACGCATTACTTGAAAAACTAAACAATTTGTGACGTATTCTTCAATATCTTCACTAATATTGGGCCACTAAAACTGTTTTTGTATTTTCTTTAGTGTTTTATTTACTCCACAATATCTTGCGAATTTACTACTATGAAACCAATACATTAAATGATTTCTATATTTTTCTGATATATATAATCTTCCTGTTCTATAGTGAACTGGGAAATCATCCTTCTATACTACGTCTCTTGATATGTTACCTATATCTTTTCTAGCTTCATTTGCTATTTCCTCGCAAGAAGGTATCACATATGAATCTTAATATACTCCTTGAGGTTTACTACAATATAATGTCATGTAATTATGGTTAATA